>NC_064565.1:75864800-76167830 GCF_937001465.1 Orcinus orca
GTTTAAATTTAATGTAATAATTGGTCTATTTGGGTTAATCTTCCATATTAGTATGTTTCTTTTCTTGCATTATTTTGATTTATGTAGTTTTGTTATTTTATTTTCTTCTATATTAGCTATTTAGTTACACATTCTTTATTCTATTAAAAATTGCTCTATAATTACAATATGTATCCTTAATTCTTTTAAGTCATACAGTATTTTTACCATTTCTTAGACAATTTAAAGACTTTAGAATAATTGAATTCTCTTTCTCCTCTCTCATATTTTATGCTGTTTTTGTTATATGTTCTTAAACCAGTAGCATATTATTAGTATTGGCTAATACAATAAATATCATTTAGATATATCCATATCTTTATTCTTCCCATAAATTTTCATCTCTTTCTGCATTTTTATGCTTCCAGGTAGAATTATTTTCTTTCTGCATGAAGTACTTCATTGCTATTTCTTTTAGTACAGATCTTCTGGGTATAAATTATTTCAGTCTTTGTTTATCCTAAAATCTTTATATCATCCTCCTTTTCGAAGGATGTATTTTATAGAATGTTGTGGCTGATACATATTAATTACACATAATATTTGTTTTGCACTGAGTTATCATCATTCCAGTACCTTCTGCTTTCCATTGTTTCTGTTAAAAAGTCAACTGTAAGACATTGTGGCTCAATTGGCAATAATAACTCTCTTGGTCTGATACTATAATTTTCTCTTTTTGCTATGGTTTTCAGCAGTTTTACTATGATTTGCCTAGATATGTTTTTTTCCTTCATATTTATTCTGCTCAGAATCCATAGCACTTCTTGAATACATGGCTTGATTTCTTCAATTGGTTTCGGAAATTTCTCAGTCATTATCTCCTCAAATATTCCTTTTGTTCCATTTTCTTTCTTCTTCTGGAATTCCAACTGCACATATATCAGACCTTTGCACTTTGTCTTACATATCTCTTATATTCTTTTTCTACTTTTTCTATTTATTTGTTTCTGTGCTGCTGTCTTAAATTAACATTTTCTTATTCTCTATATACCAAATTACTAATTCTCCCTTTAGTTGTACCAAATATGCTGTTAAGCTATCCATTGAGGTCTAAATTTCAGATATTTATTTTGAGTTCTAGAATTTCCATTTGATTTTTTAAGTTCTCTGCCAAAATTCTTCCTCCTTGACTATTAATCACAGTTATTTTAAAGTCTATGTTGGATAACAGCAGCATCTGGAACTCCTGAGAATATATTCTATCATCCTTAGCTTGGGTCAATTCTTTTCTCCCTGTATGAATGAATTAGATTTTTATTGGGTGATGAACACTGCAGATTTTAAAACATTGTAGAGATAATCTGAGAATCTGGGTGGTGTTACCTTCTTCCAGAGAATTTGGGGCTAAAGAAAAGTTTGCTTTAATCTAATTAGAGATCAAGATAATTTGAAACTGCCTTCAGTTCCTGGTCTTCATGACTAGTTTATTTCTGGTTTACCCTTACTCTAGGATGCAGCACTTGATGGTTCCAACTGAGAAGATAGGTTATTTACCAGGCACCTACCTCCTTGACAAATCCTCAATTCCAATTTTTTTTCTTCAATCTCTATAATACAAAGCAGCTTTCTTCAGCTTCTCAATCTTCCAATCACTACTTTCACTTTTGAAATCTACAATTTCCTTGAGGGAGAAAGTATGCCCAAATGCTGGTCTAATTTTTACTAGTTTCCCTCTTCTTTCAGCTCTTGGCTTAAAAATAATTAGTACCCATCTGATGACTTCATATAGATGCTCTTTTCTTCTTCATATTTTAACCAAATTTTATAATCATTCTTAACAGAAAAATTGGTTTTAAATAACCTAGTCATTAATGGAAATTCTCTTTTTAATCTCATTTTTTAATCCTTTACCTTGTGGCTACTCTCTTCCTTCTACACTATGTCACTTAAGTTTTAAATCTTAAAAAACATTTCTAGGGCTTCCCGGGTGGCGCAGTGGTTGAGAGTCCGCCTGCCAATGCAGGGGACATGGGTTCGTGCCCCGGTCCGGTCCGGGAGGATCCCACATGCCGTGGAGTGGCTGGGCCCGTGAGCTATGGCCGCTGAGCCTGCGCATCCGGAGCCTGTGCTCTGCAACAGGAGAGGCCACAACAGTGAGAGGCCCGCGTACCACAAAAAACAAACAAACAAACAAAACATTTCTAGCCAGAATATTGGTGCACCCATACTAGGCTCAGATAGCTCAGAAAGTCCATATCAAGAATGCAACATAAGAGAAAAAGAAGGGAAAAATAAAACCATGATCCAGCAAAAATGCTCCAGTATCTAGGACATTCAGAAATGTTGATAGCTCCCCAAATTATCTCCTCTAGCTTTTTCTTTCTTAGCAAATCCATTATTGTGGGAATTCTGAGTTACTGGTCTTTTAGTGGTGGCTGGCAGAGGCCAGAGTTACCAATTACTAGCTCTGCTAGTGACTTAACAATCCAAAAAGTAGATATTTCCAGTTGAACTAACACATCTTTAGCAAAGAAATCACAGTAATGTGTTTCCCTTCATGGACAACAACTATTGTTCAAGGGAAACAAAAAATAGCCCTAGGAACATATTGTATAAGTATAAAGTGAGGTTTATGAAAAACAAAACTTACAAGTGGAGAAAATAGCAGATTGCACATGATACCCAAAGTGCATATAATCCCACCGAGTAGAGTACCTGGGGTGAGCACAGCTAGATTCATCGTGTAACGTAGCCAAGAAAGGAACCCTGCCCTTGTATTCATTGTCAAGTGGTATAGGGTCAAGATAAACTTCAAGTGGACTATGTAACAATGGGGGCTTCATGGTTGAAGAAATGTTTGAAGAAGAGGGGAGCCTCTGGAGCTCAGATAAGGTATTAGTTGTTAGCAAAATAGCAGGTGCCAGTAAGAGACCTTGTTCTTCTTACATTGAACAGGCATGCTCCTTCTGACAAGCCAAGTTTTTGCAAAGCCACCAAAAAGGGAGAATAGGGCTTCCCTGGTGGCGCAGTGGTTGAAAGTCCGCCTGCCGATGCAGGGGACATGGGTTCATGCCCCGGTCTGGGAAGATCCCACATGCCGCGGAGCGGCTGGGCCCGTGAGCCATGGCCGCTGAACCTGCGTGTCCGGAGCCTGTGCTCCGCAACAGGAGAGACCACGACAGTGAGAGGCCCGTGTAACGCAAAAAAAAAAAAAAAAAAGGGAGAATAGAGAGAGTGCCACCAGGGTAGTATCCAAGGCAAACCAAGAGAAAAGGCTTATCTTTTCTCAGCGTTTTAGCCCCAGTTCTATCATTATGATTGTTTGAACATACACTTGGCTCCCATGGATCTCAATCTCCACATCAGTACACTTGGAGATGAAGATAAAGGTGAAACTTGATAAATTTAATTCAAGGTGGTATTAGGACACTGTTTTCTAATTCTCCACATGTGTCCAGGCCCAAACTTTGCACAACACAATTTGCTCTTACTGTAATCCACTTATATCAGTGGTCCTCAGCCTTGGCTATACAAATCTTAGTGTAATCATACATTTTCATTTCTCTAAATAAACACCTACAAGTGGAACTGCTGGGTCATGTGGCAGGTATGTGTTTAACTTTATAAGAAATAAACTGTTTTCCAAAGCAGTTGTACCATTATACCTGCCCACCTGCATTGTATGAGATTTCCAGTTGCTCCTCAATCTCACCAATATTTAATATTATCAGTACCTGCAGAGCTTTTAAAAACATGTTGTCCAGGCTACAGCCCAGAATAATTAAATCAGAGTCTCTGTCATTAGCATTTTCAAAGCTCTCCATGTAAAACCAGTATGCAGTCAAGGTTGAGAATCATTGGCTTCAGGGATAATATGATTCATTTTTTTCTCCTTCTCCACAGCTATGTCTAATGGATACAAGCTCTATAATTAGCATACAGTTTCAAAAGCAAGACTGAAAGCAAGCTAGTAGACACAGTGATTTGGGTAAAAGAACTCTTTGGACTAAAATAAATATCCCCAAATAGTGTATGCGTTTATTATAACTTTTTATAACACTTTAGGTATATTATAATATTTTGAACTTGTTTCAGATGTTTTCAGATATATATCATTTTAGTAATTAATCACACTTTTTGCTATAATAAAGTTGAAACAGCCTAATTAGTCAATAGAGGTATATTAGAGGTAAAAATCCATCTAATTATCTGCCATATAAAATACAATCACCATCTGTACTATTCCCTTGATCTCATGTAGAAAAGATAATTCCACAGTGGCATGTAGCCACTTAACACAATCAATTAACCACATTATCCTAAGTTATCCAAGTATACATAAGAGTCTGAGGTGTTTTGACGTAATGAATTGTTGGAGAAAACACTGCAAATTATAAAACATACATGGCAAGGTTCTATATTTGTAAAAAATAAATAATATACAAAATGTATACATGTAAGGTATCTAAAGAGATATAGTATTTATGTCAATAGTGTCAGATTGTCTATAGGTATTCTTCATATTTTTCTTTGGTTAAATGTCTGGTTTTTCATTTATATGCACATACTGCCTTTTTTATTCAAAAGAAATTCTTAAAAAAATGTGGAACTTGGGTGTTCTGCTTTTTACAAAATATTTTATTTTAAGCCAAATACACTTGCTTTTCTTGTTTATGTTTTGTGCATAAGAAGACAGGTGGTTCACACTAATTTCATTATCACATATTTACATCCTTCTAATTTTTTCCTATTAAGAGAGGCTAAGCAAGGGCTCTAGAGACAGACTAGATACAAATACTGGTTCTGCCATTTGCTAAGTATATAATTTTGGATGAATTATTTAATATCAGTGCATCTCAGTTTTCTTGTCTACACAATGATCGTAACTGTATAGGTTATTAACATTATAGGTTAGCTGTGAGAAATAAATCAGATAATCCAGTAAAAGTACTTTGCTGGCATATAGGAGGTTCTCTATAAATATCAGCCATTTTTGTCAATATATTTATTACTAACTGGAAAATATTCAAATTAATTGAGAGAAAATTAAAAAAAAGAAGCACACACACACAAAAACAATGACATAGGATATCCATTTGCAATTAAATTACCCTTTAACAAAGCTTAGTGTCACAGAATTTAAGTTTACTGCATTGTATAGAACATTGTACTTATTGGCCACTGGGGAGGCATGCAGGAAATAGAGACCCAAAAGAACTTTGTTAAAATATGAAGCAGAGGTATATAACGTAATACTGTGCTAAATTAAAAAAGACAAACTCTTGCACACAATTTATTTCATGCTCACAGTGGAAAATGCATGTAAAACCATCTGGGTATCCATAAGCATGAATCTAATATAGAATTACAGTGCATTTCAGTCAAAAATCTCTGTTGTCCCAAGGTTTTTCTGATAACTTTTAAAACCACTGTCAAAACTTAGTCAACATTTATGGTCCTTTAGGAACTATTTTTTGGACTAATGAATTAATCTGTTGCATCATTTGAAATTCTTAATTTATTTTCAAAGCAATGAATATGAATAGCTTAGCTCTTTCTAGAGTATTTGCAACCACATCATACAATGATTAAAGGAAATATGCAGATAACTTATTTCAGCTAAGACCAAAGTTATTCACAAACAGTAATCAATTTTCATATTTTCAAGTGCTAACATTATATCTTTTAATAAATGAATGACTAAAGAAATAAGTTCAAAGTAATAAATAAAATCCATTATCAAAATGTGTTGGAAATTGCCAATTTTAATTTCAATCTCATCTTAATTTTTAAGCTATGCTTCTAAAAACATGGATTTAATGCTTTTTAAGATATATTTCTTCTAAAGTACTGTATTTTTTGGTAACTATGTATTTCACAAATAAAATGAAGAGGTGGTAGACTCCATCACTGAGATAATTCCATCTCAGACACTACTAATAGCTGACTATGTTCAGAAATATCCAAGACCATCAAAAAAGCATGTATTAAAAAAAAAAGCATATATTGCTAAAATCTAAAAAATTAGCTTTAGTGCATATTTCCTGCCACAAATTATAATCTTATCCTTGCACTTCTCCTTAGTCTAAAATCAAGTTCGTCCCCCTGCTTAAGCTCCACAAGAAAATGCACTTCTTGAGGTCTTAGAAGAAAATTTCAGTACAAAAAAAGTTCTGTAATTAAACATGATTGACCCAGCTCTGACCTCTAGCCATGTAACTAGGAAAACTGCTTGAAAGTTGGTTTAGCCTGGATTACTTATATATTAAAAGCCACTTGTACATGATGTTATTCCAATACAAGATGCCAAAAAAAGCTATTAATTTGTGAATACAGCTTCTAAAGTGTGGGAAATTCATGAATGATGATGCAAGATCTTAACATTATTCAAAGAGCCCATAGACAAATCATCACAAAAGTGAGAAAGATGGAGCTATAATTTATAGGGGTTGAAGAAACTGGATCACTTCCTGTAAACTCAAAGAGAAAAGAATTCTAATTGGTTTGCCTGTTTCAAGCCAAATATCTATTGAACATGTAGTAATTTGTCTTGTCTGTGCTGGCCAAGTTCTTCCCCAGCAAAAAAACACATTTGAAAGCTTATTAATGGCTATACCATAGGAGGATGTTTTAAGATTACACTAAATTTTCAAGAAAATGGTACAGTGTTTCAATCATTTTTAGGTTATTTGCTTCAAGTAAGCATTCAAACTGCATCTCTGTAAAAGGTTCTTATAAAGTTTTATTTCATTAAAAACACAAATAATTTTAGGAAATGCATGATAAGAAGAAACTGAAAAGTTTTTAAATCCTTTGCCTTGAGCCTGGAAAGTGTAAGAATAAGGATGAGGTGGAGGGGAATGTTTATATCACTCAAAACATAGCTACAGCTGTTTTGTATCAAAGGAAAGGTTTTTGAAATGTGCTAAAAGCCAAGTTCAAAATACCTAAAAAGAGGTTCACCACACATGGAAAGGGATATCCACCTTCTCCAGTACTCTAAGCTATTATGTTACTTGATATTGGTTAAATGTGACCATTATCTAACATTTTAACTGAAAAATATAAGATTTTTTCTACCTTTGAAAAGTCCAAAATCCTCCATCAACTCAGCAGCTGTGCATGATTAACAATGTAAACAGGCTCAAGAGACTGATTCCATGTCCAGGTCCTCTGCTTATGAATCACCTACCCAGAGACATAATTTTAATGGAAACAGAATCTCTTTCTAAAGCAACAAATAAATTAACTTGCAGGAATACTACAGCAACACTACACTTCTTCACTGACACTACTGTATACTGAATAAAGGCAAGCTCCATTTTCTTTTGCTTTAAGACATATAGTGAGGAAATGAGAGTTTCTCTGTTTTTCATTTTCTGGGAAAAGAAAAATATTATAGTTGCTTTTCCAATAATAGCAACTTAAACTCCAAATCTTGTTATGGTAGCTTAAAGATCTTTCACTGAGGATGGACACAGTATTTTGGATGGTGAAAGTAGAGTGTGTTACTTAAGGCTGTTCAAACCAAGACTGGGTTGACTAGTTCTGTTTACCTGGCCACCCTTGACCCAGATTCATGTGCTTAATTTACAGATCAAGATGCAATCCACTCTAATGTCTGGGATTGTAAAAAGATGTGCTATATTATTTAGCCAATTATTTAGCACAAGGGACTCATTTCAAGTGAGAATGCCAATATTCTTTCTGAGTGAAGGACAAAGGTAAGTGAATACAAATCTGAGTAAAAATAATAGTAATACTTAATCTGAAATAAGAGGCTGAAGCTGAAGCTAAAGGAAAACTAATTCAATCTCACAGACATTCACATGCTGCCCATTGTATAAACTATAGTGCCTGGACACGTACACAGTTTTGCTTTTTGCCTCTCAGATGGTGTGATGTCAAAAGAAAGTACATAGCATTGCTATGTAAATAGATTTGACATACTTCATTCAAATCTGACTCTTAAAAAACATGTGTGACTATAAAAACATCAAGTTGTATACCTTAAATATATACACTTTATTTGTCAATTATACCTCAAAGAAGCTGTTTTTTAAAAAAATCTGTGGTTATTAATTCTTAATACTGGTCTGAAGAACACAGGATATAAATCATAAAAAGGAAAGCAACCCAGAGTATAAAATTCAGTGACCATTGTGACTTTTAATAGTCATTCTTTAAACTGGAATATAATATAAATGTATCCAATCACACTGTACATCTCAAACTTACACAATGTTATATGTCAATTATATCTCAAAATAAATAGGAATTTTTATATCAATAAAGATATTGGAATATAATAAAAATTAAAATACTATGATTCAGATATACTAATTTACCTTTTTACCATTAGCCTTACTTTAAATCATCTTTCTAAACACTGGATAGAAGCCATACAAGACACAATCGCCACCTCTACTATTGCCTTGACCTCAGGTAGACCCACAGTGGAATATAGTGATGAAAGGCACTCCATATAAATCCAGACACAATCATTTAACCGCATTATCCTGAGTTATCCAGGAATATTTGTAAATCTATCAGATTTCTTTTTTTTTTTTTTTTTTTTTTTTTGTAGTACGCGGGCTTCTCACTGTTGTGGCCTCTCCTGTTGCAGAGCACAAGCTCCGGACACGCAGGCTCAGCGGCCATAGCTCACGGGCCCAGCCACTCTGCGGCATTTGGGATCTTCCCAGACCAGGGCACGAACCTGTGTCCCCTGCATTGGCAGGCGGACTCTCAACCACTGTGCCACCAGGGAAGCCCTATCAGATGTTTTGATGTAATGAACTGGATTGTTTATTCAACTGGTCCTCTTGACTTTGGTTGTAGAAGCCCAGCTTGGAAACAGTCAAAGGAAAGTGAAATAACTGAGGGTGTCCATGGTCTGAGTATTTACAAGTTTAATTTTTATGACTACAGTCCTTCACTTGAAAATCAGCATGAATCCATTCTCTTATTTGAAGTTGTGCTTATAAAATTTTCACTTCATGGCATTTATTCTCATTTAGTGAAACTTCTTTCTGAAAGTCATGAGTATTTCCTTTTTCATCAGAAAATTACACTCACAAAATGACACAGGATAGATTCTGCTCACAGAATTATAGAAATACCCTTACATTTTATTGATTTTTTATATATCCACTCAATGCCAAGACATATGCCCTAGTCAATCAGAAATGCAAGTCTAATTGCTCAATTAGCACTGTTCATCTTATAATATTGTGTAAGGGGTTAGTGAAACAAGGAAATTATCTTTAGTTTCTCCTTAATACTTTGAGAAGATCTGGAAATGAGAGTTAGATTCTACTTCTAATTTGGAGGCAGAGTGGGAAACCTTAAGTAAATGGAAAAATTCAGATTAAAACTACCACTTAATTCCTTTAAAAACTATTCACTTCAGGGCTTCCCTGGTGGCGCAGTGGTTGAGAGTCCGCCTGCCGATGCAGGGGACACAGGTTCGTGCCCCAGTCTGGGAAGATCCCACATGCCGCGGAGCGGCTGAGCCCGTGAGCCATGGCCGCTGAGCCTGTGCGTTCGGAGCCTGTGCTCCGCAACGGGAGAGGCCACAACAGTGAGAGGCTCGCGTACCGCAAAAAAAAAACTATTCACTTCACCCTAAAAATAGAATTGTTTTAATGTTAAAATAAAAATACAATCTTTATAACACCCCTTTATAAGATAATTTATTTATGACTAAATTATTAGACAATTATTTTTTCAAGTGACTTCCATAAGTGAAATTACTGAAGCTTTACTATTATTTATGACCTCTCAAACAGACTAGAAAACTTAAAGAATGTCATAATAGTTTTCTATTCAATCTCTAACCATAGTTTGATGGAAACTTTAAGATGGAAAATAGAGCACTTAGAATCTATTTTAGAATTATAATTCAGGATAAGAAAAAGAGTGGGCTCAATATCAGTCATTAAATGTAAGTGAGCAATATGAATGCTTCTCTCTTAAATTAGAAGTATGTTTTATTCTGATCCAATAGAAAAATAGTATATATAAAATACTTTCAGGGCGAACTTCCAATATCCACATACATCCCAACAAATAACATATATTCCAACAAATAACATCATTTCTTTCCATGTAACTAAGACTATAGTGGCAAGACCAAAAGGTGTATATATGAGAATAAAACAAATACTAAAACCAGAAGTAGGAAAATTTATTTTTATAAGATAGAAAAATAGCATTATGTATCGAAAAAACAGAGCTCCTGAAACACTTCCACCACTGATTCTAAAAGCTAGCTAGACAAAATAACATAGAATATATTTTTTGAATGCAAGTTTCTCCACATACATTTTGAATTTGGTTTTGTGAGGAAAATACTACAGATAATTAAGTTATTTCTGTTACATTTAATATATACTAGAGCTATCATTTAGCCATCTAAGTTGACCATTAATAAAGGCCAAATTATCAATTAATTACCAACACAGCATTATAATTATACATATGTATTATAATTATACAAATGCATAATACACATTTTTCACTAAAGCTTTGCTTCTTAATCTAGAAGCTAAATACCTATGGCCTTGAACAGTTAAATATAATGACAAATTCAAGGACACTTTTATGTTTATTTAACAAGACAAAAATATGTGAATATACATGGAACTGCATAAATTTTTAGTCACTGATATATTTTACTGATACATGTAGAAGGTAACTCACTAACTTAAGAACATCAGCTGTTATGATACCTATTAAGTTTTTACTATGAAGGAAAAAAGGTCCTGTATTATCACCTTGAAATAACATGAATCAAAATTTTTTCATAAATCAAAACATATATCAAAACTTTAAAACTATAATCTCTAATTTTTAATTAAAAAAAGATTTTGCATTTATATTTCCAAACCTTTAGACAAAACTAAATCTGGTCTCACCCTTTCTTTCAATTCTTTTTTTGCGGGGGGTGGGCCGGAGCACAAGGTAGTGCGGGCACTTTTGCTGGGCATTTTCTTTTTTGTTTTTTTGTTTGACAGCGCCATGCAGCTTGTGGGGTCTTAGTTCCTCAGCCAAGGATTGAACCCAGGCCCCCAGCAGTG
Source organism: Orcinus orca (assembly GCF_937001465.1). Lineage (NCBI taxonomy): Eukaryota > Metazoa > Chordata > Mammalia > Artiodactyla > Delphinidae > Orcinus > Orcinus orca. Next base: position 75,875,861 of record NC_064565.1, read on the forward strand.
GAAGCATGGAGTCTTAACCACTGGACTGCCAGGGAATTTCCCTTTCTATCAATTCTTTCTCGCTACCTAGTTACTCCTTCCATGTATCTGTAAGAAAACGAAACTAGAGTCCTTATGTTCCACAAACCCATCACACTAGTGCTAATCCATTCTGCTGGCTCAAAAACTTGTTGTTCCCTTCACTGCCTAGAGAAATTCCCCTCTATCATTCAACACTTACCTCCGATAACTTCTCTTCTATAAAGTTTTCTTTAGTTCCCCTAGATTATGGGTTGGCTGTCCTGCACTGTCAGAAATTTTTAATTTGTGCTTCTTTCCTAAGTTACATTGAATGTTCCTTAAGATGAGAATCTTTCTTAATCCTTTCTGAGCATAGCACAGAACCTGAGGTAGGCCCTTAACAAATATCTTTGAAAAGAGAAAAAGGGGGGAGGGGGAAAGAAGAAGATATAAAGAAAAAGAAAGTAGTTAATAACTAATAATAACTCTACCTTTTTTGGGAGAACTATTGGAAGCACAAATTCTGTGTGGTTAGAACTCCATAAACTATCATCAACATAAATCAGATATTAGAATACTTCCAAATATAGTATTTAAATATCTGATACCTGAGAAGGTACATAGGCGTTACATAAAAATCTGCCTTTATTACTGCTAATCTTTAGGAAAATAAAAGTTCAGTTATTATTAAATGATAATATCAGTGAGATTTAGTTTGGTTTTAAGAAAACTTGTATCATTAGAGTGAACAGCTTGCTAATTAAAGAATAAACAAAGCTTATAGAGAAGTAAAGAAAATCATATGGTTATCAAGGAAGGATTTTAAAGCAAAATCCAACATTTATTTGGGCAACTGTTTCCCAGTAATAAACTGCTACTCACTAATGGGGTCAAAGATACTAGATGGCTCTCCAGAGGCCCTTTTCTAGTCAAAGGGCTTTCAAAATAAAATGGGGATGGAATAAGAGGCTAGGGAACTGTTCCTTCATGCACCAAATGCATTCTCAGAGTACTAACATCTGTTTCAGTTTACATACTTTAAGTATGACTTTACACATGGAAATTAAACTTAGGCAACATGCTTAAGAAGCCTGTCTGCAAAAGAACTACACATACCATTAACAGCTGGAATTTGATTAGGTTCACATTCTACACAACATAATAATCTGTGAGCCACCAATGACCCCCATCTCAAAACCCAAATGTCAAAGAACAGCTTCTAATGCTCATGAAATTTTTAGAGTATAGAGGGATAAGACAGTGAAGGAAGAGGAATCTGATTCCAAAACAATATATAGGAGTTCTAGAACTTAAAGACATCTTTTGTAAAAACAGACAAGTAAAGATGCAAAGATCTTTTTGAATGTTTCTATACTAAGAAATTCTCATTCTATAACACTCTACTAAGTTTAATTATTAGTTAGATATTTAAAAATATTTTTCAATGTGCTAATACGATAATTATAATTTCTGGTAGACTGAAGTACAATATAACACAAAAGCCACAAAAATAATGATGCACCTTTGGTGCCACCATGTGGTATATCTGTATTTTTGCAGTCATAGTTTTTTTTTTTTTTTTTTTTGCGGTACACGCGCCTCTCACTATTGGGGCCTCTCCCGTCGCGGAGCTCAGGCTCCGGACGCGCAGGCTCAGCGGCCATGGCTCACGGGCCCAGCCGCTCCGCGGCACGCGGGACCCCCCCGGACCGGGGCACAAACCCGCGTCCCCTGCATCGGCAGGCGGACTCCCAACCACTGCGCCACCAGGGAAGCCCAGTCACAGTTTTTTTTAAATAATGGTTTTCATACCTAGTTGTGAAGTCGTCATCATCAGCTCATGCTGGCATGCAAATCTGGCATGCAAATACTATTAAATACTTTAGAAATATAGGGTCTGTTCCCAGATAATTTACATACTAATAAATCATCAACCAGTAAATGGTAATTAGGAACCCACAATGCAGGAAACATTGCATTATGATACCTTGAAGACCAATATACCATCTTGCCCTCAAAGAGCATACATCTGTAAACACGAAAACACAGACAAATCAATATTAACAGGAAACAACTCAAGCTATTATACAATTAAATCGCAATAAGTGGTAAAGAAAAGTTTAAGTGCTCTGACTGGAAACTAGGAAGGTAAATGAGAATGTTCATGGAAGAGAATTGAGAAGGTTTGAAGCTCTTGGAAAGGATTTAGATATTCAGAATGAAAATAAGAAGGCATTTCAGGTAGAAGCAACATTAAATAAAGGTAAAGATCTAGAATCATCATGGAATGCTAGGCGGACCACACCCACAGTGAGGTTCACAGAGGTGAGAAAAATAAGCTAGATAAGAAAAAGTTAGGACAATTTGTGTCAGTCCTTCATTGCCAGATCCAGAAGCCTAGATTTTAGCCTATGGGTCATAGGGAATCATTGATTCAAAATATCATGCTTTTATTTCCCACTGTAGATATAATCCCTCTGCCACATGAATGTCTATGAGTTTATACAAAAATAATTTACTTCCCAAATTGGGAATAATCTAACAGCTCAGATCCTTTAATCCCTCACTCTGAATAGGTAATAATTTGAGGTTACAGAGCCCTGAAATCAAAGTCAACCAGTAAATCACCCCAGAGGGAAAAAATTAATAAATAAATATTAAAAAGGAGGATGACTGGGCCCAAGGAGATGTGAAACCTTCTTCCTAATATTCTACTGAGATCTGTTTTGAGAGGATGGGTGTGCATTGCAGGGGAGGAAAAGAATTTTAACAAAGAAGGAAGGAGAAGAAATTTAGGCTCATAGGCCCCTTTCAAAGCAAAGTGTAATGTAGTGTGTATTGGGGAGGACCAGAGGCAGGCAAAGGAATGAAGGACTAGGACAATTGCTAGGTGACACTTAGATGTCCAGGTAAAAATAAAAACTCCAGCAGTGGGTCACTTTGATTCAAATTGTTGATGTAAAAATCAAAAGAAAAAATAGAAAAATTTTTATATTATATATTATTGGATGCTACACTGATTTGTTCTTTAAAACGTAATTACAGAGCACCATGAAGAGTAAAAGATCTCCAGGCAGGGAGATTCAAATCTCCTGAATCTTCACATGTGAGAAATCACGGGGAAAACTTGGGGTCTTTGTTTATGCTGTCCATTCTGCCTGGAATGTCCTTTTCAGAATCTCTTTACATGGCTTACTTTTATTCATCCTTTAAGAATTAGGTGAATCATCACCTCCTTCAAAAATGCAGGCCAGGTTAAGGGGCCTTCTGTAAACCCACATCACCATGTATATACCTAATCAATTTGCACTTGATTTCACCATAACATAATGAGCACTTTTGTGTCCATATTCCTCAATATAAGATCCTCTCTGATGTACCATGTACCATGTCTTAACTCATCTTTATATCCCCAGGAACCAGGACGTTGTCTTATAGTAACTATTCAATGTTTGTTGAATTAGGAAGCAAAATGTGTTATTAAAAAGATAAAATTACACACCTATCAGAATGGCCAAAATCTAGAACACTGACAACAAAAAATTCTGGCAAGGATGTGGAGCAACAGGAATTCTCATACATTGCTGGTAGGGTTGCAAATTAGTACAGCCGCTTTCAAAACAATTTGGAGGTTTCTTACAAAATTAAACATACTCTTACCATACAATCCAGTAATAGCACTCCCTGGTATTTACCCAAAGCAGCTGAAAACTTAACATCTACACAGAAACCTATACATGGATGTAATAGCAGCTTTATTCGTAACTGCCAAAACTTCAATGCAAACAAGATGTCACACCCTCATCAAGTGAATGAATAAATAAACTGTGGTATATCCAGATAATGGAATATTATTATTCAGTACTAAAAAGAAATGAGCTATCATGCTATGAAAAGACATGAAGGAAACTTACACGAATATCACTAAGTGAATAAATAAACTGTGGTATATCCAGATAATGGAATATTATTATTCAGCACTAAAAAGAAATGAGCTATCATGCTATGAAAAGACATGAAGGAAACTTACACGAATATCACTAAGTGAAAGAAGCCAATCTGAAAAGGCTACATATTGTATGATTGCAACTATATAACATCCTAGAAAAGACAAAACTAGGGATGGAGACAATAAGAAAATCAGTGGTTTCCAGGAGTGGGAGTTGAGGAGGAAAGATGAATAGGCAGAGCACAGAGGATTTTTAGGGCAGTGAAAATATTCTGTATGATATTATAATGCTGGATATTTGTCATTATATGTTTGTTCAAGCCCATAGAATGTACAACACTAAGAGTGAACCCTCAGGTAAGCTAGGAGCTTGCGTGATTATGATGTGGCAATGTAGGTTCATCCTTGGTAAATATCTTCCCATCTACACTGTGAGAACCTGGCAGGGTTCCTGGAGATAAAACATATGAAAGTGTGGGGACACTCATGCAGCTAGGCCCCCTTGGAATTTTTAACTATCAAAGTTGTCCACACTGAGCCTCCAATAATTTGTCAATTATAGCTTAAGTTTTCTTTCCCAAGTACTGCTCCAGCAATGGCACTCTGCACTTGGGCATCTGCTCTGATATGCTGTGATTCTATCTGCCTGTCTCCAGTCTGGGGAGCAGGGGCAGTGCTTTTCCTTGTGACCTCAATTATTTGATGGACCTAAGAATTGTTAATTTTCAGTTGTTTTTTTTCTTTCTTTTTTCTTGTTGTGAGTGTGAGAGTAATGATTTCCAAGTTCCATACAAGCTAGACCAGAATTGTGACTACTGTGATAAACCAGAAGGGACCCTATATGACTTTTGACACTAGACCACAAGACACTCTCTGAGGAATGTCAGCCACCACATAAAAATTCCAACCACCCTGGGCTTCCCTGGTGGCGCAGTGGTTGAGCGTCCGCCTGCCGATGCATGGGACACGGGTTCGTGCCCCGGTCCGGGAAGATCCCACATGCCGCGGAGGGGCTGGGCCCGTGAGCCATGGCCACTGAGCCTGCGCGTCCGGAGCCTGTGCTCCGCAACGGGAGAGGCCACAACAGTGAGAGGCCCGCGTACCGCATTAAAAAAAAAAAAAAAATTCCAACTACCCTAAGGCTGCTATGTCAGAGACGCCTGTAAAGGTGTAAAGGTATTTTCGGATGAGACAAAAGTATTGTCTGTAAAGGTATTTTCGGATGAGATTAGCATTGGAATCTGTGGACTCAATAAGGACCCAGTAAAGCAAATTGCTCTCCCCAGTGTGGGTGGGCATCATTCAGGGCCCATTAATAGCCTAAGTAGAACAAAAGGAAGAGGAATAGAGAATTCGTTGCTTCTCTACCTGACTGCTCAGCTGGTACGTCATTCTTCTCCTGTACTTAGACTGGATTTCGGTGCCCTGGTTGATAACCCCAAGTAAGCTTGCAGCAAACAGTCAGCATCGACTTCTGACCATAAGTGCGCCATTTTGGATGTCCAGTCAAGTCAAGCCTTCAGATGACTGCAGTCCAGCCAACATGAAAAATCCCATACAACCATCTCAACTGACACAGAAAAGTCACTTGACAAAATACAACATCCTTTCACGATTAAAAAACTCAGAAAACTAGGAAGAGAAGGGAATTTCCTCAACATGATAAAGGAGACATATGAAAAATTCACAGCTAACATCATACTTAATAGTGAAAGATTGAACACTCTCCTCCCAAGATCAGGAATAAGACGAGTATGCCTGCTTTTACCACTGCTATTCACCATTGTACTGGAAGTTCTACCCAGATCAATTAGGCAAAAAAAAAAAAGAAAGAAATAAAAGGCATCCAAATTGGAAAAGAAGAAGTAGTATCTATTCACAGCTGACATGATCTGACATATAAAAAACCCTAAAGAATACAAAACAGAAAACTATTAGAGCTGGTAAATGAATTCAGCAAAGTTGCAGGATACAAGATCAACACACAAAGATCAGTTTTATATCTATACACTAATAATTGTGGGGATGGGGGGAAGAAGTAAATACTTAATGGTAAACAATTTCCTTTGGGGTGATGAAAATGTCCTGGAACTAGATAGCGTGGTGGTTGCACAACACTGTGAATGTATAAATGTCACTAATAAAAAAATTTGTTATGTGTTTTTCACCACAATTTAAAAAAAAAAAAAAAACTGATGTCCAGGTTACATTGCAGACCAATTACATCAGAATTTCTGAAGATAGGACCGGACCAGGTTTCATTATTTTCTAAACACACCAGGTGGTTCCTATGTGTAGCTAAAGTTAACTACAGCTTTATATATATTAAGGAGAATTTAGTAAAAGGTTGGTATGAATAGCTAGAATATCCTTGGGGATATAACTAGCATAAAATATTTATTAAGGCCAGGTACTTAAAAGTATAGTGTTTTGTATGAGTTGATTTTTATGTTGGTAGGACTTGCGAGTCTACTTAATGGCTTATTTTGCACAGTTGTCATTAAATTGTGGAACTTTTTTTAGCTTTATGAAGCTATGCCTTATTGCCTAGCCTCTCAGATTGAAATCTGAAAGTTCAATAACAATTTTTAATTTTTGAGATATCATTTTAATAATCTGAGAAAAAAATTACCACCAAAGAAAACCGTAAGTTCTCTTTTGCAGTGTTACTTCCCAATTATATTACACCCTCAATCTGTACAAAACAAAATAATACTATCCATGTTTCCAGTCTTCACGAACACCCTCCTTCTCCCTTCCTAGCTTACCATTGACCAGAAGCCTTACCAATAACAAAATAATCAGTTAACATATATTTTTATTAAATGTATATCTACATACGTTTTATGCATTCCTGACATACCTAACTTTCTCTTAATTTTTTCGACATTTTTAGGCAATTCAGTGCATCTGTGAGTTTTTTCAAATTGTCACAAACCTCCAAAAAAATTTTCCAACATATTTATTGAAAAACATCTGCATATAAGTGGACCCACAGTTCAAACCTGTGTTGTTCAAGAGTCAACTGTATAAAACTCTTCATATAAAACATAGGAGAATATTTTCATAAACTTGGAATACATAAAGTGTTTTCAGATACAATAACAAAAGCACGATCCATAAAAGAAAAAAAGTGATAACTGTACTTCATCAAAATTTAAGACTTCAGTTCTGTGAAAAACACTATTAGAAGAATGAAAAGACAAGTCACAATCTAGGAGAAAATATTTAAAATTCACATATCTGACAAAGGAATTGTGCCCAAAATATACAAAGAAATCTCCAACTCAACAATAAGAAAACAACCAACCAAGAAAACAATGGATAAAATATTTGAAGACATTGCACCAAAGAAGATATACAGATAGGAAATGAACACATGAAAAGATGCCCAACACTGTTAGTCATTAGTGAAATAAAAATTAAAACAATGAAATCCCACTATAAACTTATTACAGTGGGTAAAATTAAAAATACTGACAACACCAAGTGCTGACAAGGATGTGACGCAACTAAAACTTTCAAAATTTACTGATTAGAATGCAAAATGGTACAAAACTGGAAAAACAGTCTGGCAGTCTCTTAAAAATTTAAACATATTATTTGACCCAGCAATCCCACTTATTGGTATTTATCCTAGAGAAATGAAAACTTATGTTCCCACAAAAACCTACAAATTACTGTTTAAACAGTATTATTCATAAGTTCCAAAACTGGGGGAAAAAACTAAACATCCTTCAACAAATAAACAAATTGCGGAATATCCATATAATAGAATACCACCCAGCAATAAAAACGAGAAAACCAATGATCTATACAACATGAATTTCAAATACATTACGCTAAGTGAAAGAAGCTAGATTCAAAAGGTTACATACTATATAATACCATTTATACAACTTTGGAAAAGGCAAACTACAGGGACAGAGAACAGATTAGTAGTTGCCCAGTGTGATAGTTAATTTTATGTGTCAACTTAACTGGGTCACAGGGTGCCCAGATATTTGGCTAACCATTATTTCTAGGTTTGTCTGTAAAGGTATTTTCGGATGAGATGAGCATTGGAATCTGTGGACTCAATAAGGCCCCAGTAAAGCAAATTGCTCTCCCCAGTGTGGGTGGGCATCATTCAGGGCCCATTAATAGCCTAAGTAGAACAAAAGGAAGAGGAATAGAGAATTCGTTGCTTCTCTACCTGCCTGCTCAGCTGGTACGTCATTCTTCTCCTGTACTTAGACTGGATTTACACCATCAGCTCCCCTGGTTCTCAGGCCTTCAGACTCAGACTGAATTACACCACAGGTTTTCCAGGGTGTCGAACTTGCAGAATGCACATTGTAGGACTTTTCAGCCTCCATAATTGAGTGCACCAATTCCTTTTAATAAACAAACAAATAAATAAATTCTATTGGTTATGTTTTTCTGGAGAACCGTGACTAACAGACTTTGGTCCCAAGAAAGGGGTACTGCTGTAACTAACAAATACCTAAAAATATGGAAGCAGCCTTGGAACTGGATAAAGGTAGAGGCTGGAAAAGTTTTAAAGTGTGTGCTACGAAAAGTCAGTACTTTCATGAAGGGACTTTTAAAGATGATTCTGGTGAGGACGCAGAAAGAAAAGAGGAGAGCTGAAGAGAACCGAAGACCTGTCAAAGATGCTCAACTCAATAAATGAACCAAACTTCCCTTGCTCTCTTCTACGAAATGCTTAGGGAAGTATCTGAAACCATGTACAGAGAGTATCTAGCCACCTCTATCACCCTCAGTATTCTATTACTTCTTTCCAGTCCTCCAAACACTTTAGAAAATTTTGCTTTTATTTTAGTGTTTGCAGGCCAATCAACAAAGACTGTTGTATGATATATGAATGCCAGTATATGAAAAGAAATATTAGACTTAAGAAGCAGAATTCATTATACTTAACAATTCTTGAAAAAGTGACTCCACATTACACTCTTAATTTTAAACAGTGAACTCCCCACCCTTGCTACCTTTCAATCGTTGTTCATTGATGCAGTATGTATAGGCAACTTCATTTGCCTTACACCATTTCTTCAGTCCTTTTCCCTCCTGATTTCTTCTTAAGAAATCATACTCTCTTATAATACTCCCTCCTCTTATGGATTTTCCCCAAATTTTAAATAGTTCCCTTTTTTTGGCTGCCATTAGTTATTCCTCTTGGTTTTCCCAGTAACACATATCTCTATTCCACAAAACATACTCTCAAAATAAAAAATGCAGGGCTTCCCTGGTGGCGCAGTGGTTGAGAGTCCACCTGCCGATGCAGGGGACACGGGTTCATGTCCCGGTCCGGGAAGATCCCACATGCCGCGGAGCGGCTGGGCCTGTGAGCCATGGCCACTGAGCCTGCGCGTCCGGAGCCTGTGCTCTGCAACGGGAGAGGCCACAACAGTGAGAGGCCCGTGTACCACAAAAAATAAAACAATAAAAAATGCAAATATCCTTTAACCCCACAATACCTATTCTAGGAATCTCTCCTACAGCAACACTGTCACAAATTTATGTGTCCTGTAGCACTATGTGCCACTTTTTAAAAAATGGAAATGACTAAATGTCCACCTTTGAGAGTATGACTTAATCAATTTTGGCACATTTACTCTATGAAATACTATGCAGTTATCAAAAAAGAGATTAAAAATATGTATACACTGCAGTGAAAGCATATAGAGAGGGGAAAAAAGAATACATGGTGCCTTGCATTGCACTGCAGAATAATGTTAAGGTGTATGTATGCCTAGAAAAATACCAGGAAGCATATACACCAAACTTTTAATGGTGGAGAGATACTCATAGGGTATAGGATCTACCGAGACCATTCTATTTCTGCATTGAATTATTTTATATCAAATTTGTATTAACATTGAATTGTTAAAATATCATCTTTTAACCTACACGACCTTAACAAATATATATTCATCAGGTTAAGCCTAAACCTCCTCAGAGAAAACTATTCTCTCTTATATTACTGTTTTATTTTCTTCGGCACACAATCTCTGATCATCTCGTTTGTTAAACGTCTCTCTCCCATAGAAGGTAACAGGGCAGCAGTCACGTCTGTCTTGCATTGTGTCTCACATATAGAAGGCTCTCAATAATTATTTGCCTCCAGAAACACTGAAGGGATGTGGTAATTTTCTACACAATCAAGGCAGATCTCCTGTTCTTGTTAAAGTTAACCTGTCACTGGCTCTTTACCCTTAGGAGTGTTACAGAGCCAGCACAGAGGGGATTGGTGGAAGGAAGGAAGGAAGGGAGGAAGGGAGGGAGGAAGATAAGCACCCGCTAATATACAGGGGCCACGAAAATGACACACATAAGTTTATAAAAAGGAATGGAGATAGAGGCATAAACTTTCTCAGAGTTCAGGACTTCGGTCGACTAATTACGGAAGCTAAAACCACGGCAACACGCACAGAACAGTAGCAAACCAGGGAGCAGCGGCCCTGGAACTTGGCTAGGGTAGAGTGCAATGTCAGATCGGCCAAGAAGGTCCAATGAACCAGGGAGAGAAATAGAAACCAGAATCCCGGAGTAAGAGCCAGGTGTCCAAAGGAAAAAGCAAACCTCTTGGAGCTGTGAACATTCTGTAGGAACGTATGCTCTGCTCAGAGGAACAGAACAAAGTGACAGCTAACGAGAGGAGCTAACAGCTGTGTAAAAAGAGAACGCTACCTTTCCAACCAAGAACTCAATTGCGCGACCAGGAATGCTGTTGGCGCAAAACGCTGGCGTCATCTCGCAGCTCCTGAATCAAAGTTAAGAGAAAGGTGAAGCCTGGCGGGATATGGGAAAGGACTGGCGGTCATCTGACACACTTCGGGCCACCTTTCCCTTCCGGCGTAAGAAACTTTAGAGTCAGATTAACAAGTCCGGAGAGAAATTTATCTTTTCTAAATAAAAGTTTAGAGGGATCTAATATAAATGCATTCTATGTTTCGCTTTTTCCTTTTTTCACATATCCTAATTTGACGTTGCCCAAACCAAAGATGGCCGCTCAGGCGCTGGGTCTTACCATTGAGAACTACCATAGAGACGGAGGCCTAGAGGAGCCCTGCGAGGATGGGGTCTGTGGGCTGGGGAAAACGCCCTATCAACCGGCTTCCGTCGGGGAAGCTCGGGGCGGGGCGGGCGCCAGCGAGTCTTTGCGCTTGCGCGAAGATGGTGGAGGAGGAGAGTCTCCGCGTGGTTCGTTGTGGCGGCAGCGAGCTGAACTTCAGGAGAGCGGTGTTCTCTGCAGATTCTAAGTAAGAAGCCACCACGCGTTGCAGGCCCAGCTGAGGGGCGTGAGTCCCCGGGGGATGGAGAGAAAGAACTGTCGGGCGCGTCTGGACAAACCAGCAGGCGGTTCTGGGCTCGGGGAAGGGTCGCGCGTGCGGGAGACTGCAGGGCCAGCGGGAGGGAACTGGTCCCCGTGTGCTGTAAGAGGACTCAGAACCCCTTAGTTCCGTAGCACCTCAGGCTGGGGCGCGCTTCCCCCGTCCCCGGACCTGCAGGTAGATTGAGGGGCCCCCGGGCGGACCCACGTATCTAGAATCGGCTCGGCGTTGGGGCAGCTGGGAAAATGGTCCGGGCACGGATTTGTACGCCACTGCTCTTGCAAGACCACGAGGAGTATCCCCTTTTCGGACCGAATCGTGACTTGGAATTACTGTATGATTAAAGATTCTGATTTCTCCACACTTCTCTACCCCCTAAAAAGGCATTTAGGCAACCTTTTTGGAGCTCTGCGTAAAAACTGCCATTAGATTCTGTGTGGGATAAAAACACGTGTAAGCCCTGGTCCCCTTCCTCAGGAGCTCAGTGTAGCTGGAAAGCTTAACTAAACCCAGTTCATCCATTGTGTGCCCTTCACAAGGTTCTTAATCTCTGCCTCAGTTGTCTCATCTATGAAAGGGGGATAATATTTAGTAATCTATCTCGTAGTGTTGTTGAGAGGATTAAATGCCTTAATACAATACAAATAGAGCAAGTCAAACAATGCCTAGCACTTAATGGCTCAATATACGTCAACTGTCTCCATCATTGCTCTATTGTCAACATCATCTACAAGTGACACAATGTAAAAAAACGTTTTCAAGCCACTCAGGGATAGAGAGACACTTAGTAAAAACCCTTTCTATCTTAGAAAAGTAGAGGTAGTATCTTATGAAAGTTTGTATGCCCCGCAATGTCTTGCTATGGGTGTATGGCAGATAGTTATTGAATGCATGCATGACTTGAAGGAGCTTTCATCAACTGCCTTAGAGGCAAAAAAAAACTCCTTCGTCTTTACAATAAAGAGGGCTTTGTTGATACTTACCTTGTGAATCAGAGGAAGAAACTGAGGCTTCAAAAGATTGCCAAAGTTCTGCCACTTTGGACTTATATCCAGTTTCTTCCTCCAGTGTACTGTTTGTATATCTCATTCATTATACTGGGATCCATTGTATTTCACTTGATTAGTGAAAATTGATTCGTCCTACAATTCATTTTTAAGTATTTATTAGCTATGTATTTATAGCAAGCTGCGATGACAAAAACTAAGATAATTCCAAGATTGATCCTACCTTCAAGAGCTTTCAGTGTAGTGAGGAAAAGAAGATAATCAGTAACAGATGTTTCATACAGTGGCAGTTTGGGATCACATAAGAAACAAGAGTACTTCAAACTGGAAGGATGGAGAAGGTTGATGAGGAGGTGATGTTTAGGCTAGACGTAGATAGATGGATGGTATTTTGACTAGGGGATATGGATGGAAGGCATTCCAGATAGGGGGCACAGTATAAGCATGAGGACTGTGGTACAGTTAGCTTGTAGGAATGGTATATGAAGAGAGCTAGTGGGAAACGAGGTTCTAAAGGGAACATAGAGTCAGTTCTTGGTTGTTTGGTCCAAAGAGAGTGTATTTTTTAATTCTGCAGATAAGGTGTTGGTGGGGAGGGGAGAGTGGGACACATGATTGTGTTTCCTCAATAATATTAATCTGAGAACTCTATAAAACTATATAGTATGTGGTGGAGAGACGAGAGGTGGCTAGGCTAGCATATTCAAGGTGCAGTGATGGCACCGAGGGAGGAGTTGCACAGTGAAAGTTTCCCTTCAGCAGTAGGATCTTGCAAAACTAACAGGAGTTTGCCCCTTCCGTGATACTGGGGGGAGGGCAACCAGACAAAGTGAGCAACTAGAAATTGGGGTGGGGGAGGGGTGTCATGTGCATAAGAAGGTCAGTATACTTGCAGCATAGGCTGAAGGTAAGTGGTGGGAGAAGAGTCTAGAACGTTATAGACCAGGTATTAGAAGACTAATGCAGGCATCCAAGCAAGAAATGATTTTGGCCAGAATTAAGGTAATAATTAAGATGAAGAGAAAAGACAGAGTTTTGGAGTGATTTAGCAATTAGGATTAACGAGGAGAAGATGTAGGGTTCACATGTGCCTGTTGAGTTTAAAGTACCTTTAAAACAACCAGGTGGGTGTAGCAGGTGTTTAGGCAGAAATTCAGGACGGGAACTTGGTCGAGATTTAGAGATACACTTTTTTTCGTATATATAGAAGCTAATAATTAAACCAGTTTTCTGGCAAATTAACTGGGTTATAATGAATTCACCAAGGACTTGAATATTATCTAAAAGCTGCCACAAGGGTTGGCTAACTTATACAAAGGGAAATAAAATAATTTTGTATTTTACCTCAAGGAGCTTATCAAAAAAGCTGAAATAGTAAATGAAACAACAGAATCATGGAATTTTAACAGCTTTCTCTTGGTCACTAGGTCCTCTTCGAACTAGGACAAAACTCTACTCTGCCTACTTGAGTGCGTTATTATGAGAGGCAAGCAGGGAGGTGAGGTGTACATGAAAGGACCTGGCATTCCCCTATCAAGTATTACTCCCAGTCCGGCACTGTTTGCATCACACCCTATTGCCTCTCACAGTTATATGGTGCTATGTAGCATAGCAGTAGGTTACTAGGGTATAGAAAACTAAAACAATGAGTCATTCTTGCCTTTTACATTTCTAAATTATCACAGAATCGATGTCCCTGACTCTAGGTATTTTCCCCTGCAGATCGTTCTGGATACTGCTGCTGTTACGTTACTGTAACTTATTCCTAGTCTTGCTCAGAACCCTGTAACAGGGTTCTGTTGCCTTCCTTAACTATAGCTCTTATGTCTGACTTTCAGGGCCTTCCCTGATCTAGCTCAACTCTGCTTATGGGGCTGTGTTTCCTGCTAGTGCCCATTGTGCACACTTTGCTACTTACATAGGTACATTCCCTGTCTCTCGTAGGTACCATGTTGTTATTTCCCTACTGTTTTTTATTGCTCTTCTTTTTCTTTACCAGCCCTTAAATCATGCATCCTTCAGAACCTCATTTAAATCCTGATTCCTGCTTGAAAACATCCCTAATTTCTTACTTCACCACTTGATCAACAAAGATGATTTGAGTCCTGTGTGACAGGCATTGTGGTGGTGCTTTACATGCATCCCTGTCTGCATGGTGTAGGTATTGTTATCCTCATTTTACAGAACCATTTATTGAGTGTTTGCTGTATATGCCAAGCTTGCACTTGCATGCATTGTTTCATTTAATCCTTATAATAATAACCCTGCGAGTGGAGAACAGCGAGGTTTAGAAAGGTTAGGTAAATTCTTCAACATCATTCAGCCTTGTACATGGTAAAGCTGGCATTCGAACCCATCTGTGTTTGACTTTTTAAAAATGCCTCCTTTTCTACAACACCCTGTTTCTGTTATTATTTGAAGTAAGTAAACACACAGTTCCTCCCCTCAAGGAGGGGAAGTTCTCTCATAACACCGTGCAGAAAGTGCTGGGATAGAGTTAAGCCCCGCACCTTGCAGAAGCATGTTAGGACTGGTGCTGATCTGGAATAAGATGAGGGAAGGCTTCCGGTGGAAAGACCCCTGAGCTGAATCTTAAAGAGGTAGTCAGAAAGAAAGCGTTCTCAGTAGATAGCAGAATGTGCAAGTGTGGAGAGTGTTTTCTCTAGAGGTTTGCATTCAAACAGTTAAAGTCATTATTCCCTGCTGAGGAGCAAGGAGAGAGGGAATTGCTTTCCACTGGGGAAGAATATCAGAATCAATTAGGGGGAGTTTTCTTGGCAAACAGCAGTGCCCCCTCACCCACCAACATCTCCAGGAAACACTGCCTAAAGGACTTGATGCTAATGGAGAGCAGGGGAGAGCGAGGGGGTCGTTGGAGTTTTGAACCACTTAACCTACTGTTCAAGTGAAAAAGTATTTCCAGTCAGACTGGAGTCAAACATAGGAATTTGGATCATATCCTGAAGGCAGTGAGAAAACACTGAAGGAGTTTCATTTAATTTTATCTTTATTTAAGGAAGTAATATGCTCAAGTTTGTAAAATTAGTCTGGTATGAGTATGAAAGGTTGAATCAAAGGGCCACACCTGGAGACTGTAGGAAGCCCTTAAGAGTGGTCCAGACAGGAGATGGCAAGAACTAGGGTACTCATGGGAATGGAGCGGAGGGTCCAACCAAAGGGGAATCCATGTACCTCGGTTGCTTTGTTGCTTGTACTTTGTTGATCTTATAAACAGTTGAACACAACGATGGCCCCTGGTTACAGCACTTAAAAGATGCATCCCGATTTTAGAGAGGTAAACGTGAAAATCAAGTGTCTTAAAAAAGATAAAATAGGGTAGTAGCAACCCCAGTCAGCATTAGAAGATTTACCCTTATGATTATTTTGTAATAATTTTTTTACTGGTTCATTTTATCTAAATAGTTTATAAAACCTTTGAAGAGGGCTTCCCTGCTGGCGCAGTGGTTGAGGGTCCACCTGCCGATGCGGGGGACACGGGTTCGTGCCCCGGTCCGGGAGGATCCCACATGCCGTGGAACGGCTGGGCCTGTGAGCCATGGCCGCTGAGCCTGCGCATCCGGAGCCTGTGCTCCGCAACGGGAGAGGCCACAACAGTGAGAGGCCCACGTACCGCAAAAAAAAAAAAAAAAACCTTTGAAGATCAGGCATATTCTGTTTGACAAACTGGATTGGACATTGAAAATCAAAGATAAATAGGGCCTCTGCCCTATAGAAGCATATGGCCAGATAAGGGAGATGGATATTTACATAAATGAGACATTTCAACATAGTTTGAAAGTACCCAGATCAAATCATGCCTTGGGTACTTTGGGAGCACAGAGAAGAGGTCCAGCCTAAGGATTCTGTGGTTTGTACATTCTATGGTATATGAGAAAGCACCATGTTAGACACGTACGCTGTCAGATGTAATAGGCACAGAGCAAACATTTTTTATTTGATGCTAGAAGATTTGCTGTTCTGAGCTTTGTCTTATGGTTATATCTATTATGAAAAAAGTTAAACAAATATTACCCCAGTTTAACCACAGTTAATAATTTAGTAGCTTCTGATATATGGAAGAAAGCCACAAATCCAGAAAAGCAAAGTCAGCTTTTTGGGAGTAAGAAAAAGAACTGTCATAAAGTTTTTATACTTTGCTATCTAAGAGACCTCACTGACTAGAGAGAATATTTGACACAGGCTGGTGTCTGTGCAATGAATGATGGAGAGTTGGAGGACAGGGGAAGACGCTGCTGTTAGTAGAACCACCGCAGAATAATAGCTGATAGTGAAGGCGTAGCACAGTGTCTGCATCCATTAGTGAACAGGCAGCTTGGTTAGGTTGGCTGTTTTTGCAGGATGATTCCATACAGCCTCTGCCCCTGGAACAGGTCAGAGGTATGACTTTGGCATCATTGATCTACTTTCAGAATTCGTGAACTAAACGACCTCAGATGTCCCCATAGGCTTAAGCAGCACAATTTGAATATACAGTTCTTAAACTATTATTTTGAAAGAAATGTCTGTTGCATGTTATAGCTTTGGTTTTTGTTTTGTTTTTCATGGACAATAAAAAGATTATGCTGTCTATACAGTATGTGAATCTTATTTTTCTCTCTTATTTCCAGGTATGTCTTCTGTGTCTCTGGAGACTTTATTAAAGTTTATAGCACAGCTACAGAAGAATGTGTACATATATTGCAAGGGCACAGAAATCTGGTGACTGGAATCCAGCTCAACCCCAAGAACCATCTACAGGTGTTAATTTACAGTCAAATATTTTAATATCGTCTTTATTGTTGCAAGAAAATTTTGAATTGAATTTGGCTGAGAAGCTTTCTAGGTGATGATCAGGGAAATACCTATTTTGATTTTCTGATTTAGTATAGTTTTCACTTATTTTTAATTATTAAAATAGGGTCACAGCCTAGAACTACATTGTTCATGGTGTATTCTGTGAATCATTTGTTCACAGGATGCTAATAGGTGTTACTTGGAAGAAGGGGTTCTTGTTTGTATAGTTTCTGAAGTTCAGGATTTGGCACAGTTAAATGAATTTCTTGATTATAGGTCTTCTCAAGTCCTTTATATGCATGGTGAATATCCGGAAGGGGTATATTGTCTTGGGTGTTTCTCAAATTTATTTGACCTCTGAACTCTTTGGTTTCTGGAATGCATCTTTGAGGTACTGGTTTTGTAGATACATTTCTTTACAGACGAGGCTCTTTAGTGTTAATGCAGATGTCACCGAATCTTAGGGCCAGTATCTAGACAAGAAGAAGGGAGTCTTCAGTCAGTGGATCAACCAGTTAATTCCAGAACAAACTTGGGGATCTAGTGGAGCCTGGACCTTCCCACTCTCCCCACAAAACAGCCCTTGCTTTTCAGAAATCAACAATAAAATGGTCGTTTTAATTTGTTCTTAAGTGTCAGCAAAGCTGCTAGAGAGTTATCTCAAAAATACTTGCTCTAGGGCTTCCCTGGTGGCGCAGTGGTTGACAGTCCGCCTGCCGATGCAGGGGACATGGGTTTGTGCCCCGGTCTGGGAAGATCCCACATGCCACGGAGCAGCTGGACACGAGCCATGGCCGCTGGGCCTGCGCGTCCGGAGCCTGTGCTCCGCAACGGGAGAGGCCCGCATACCGCAAAAAAAAAACAAAAAAACTTGCTCTAGTTTTTGATCAAGTTCCCCTTTTCTGGATTAGTCTCAGCCAACTTGACAGTTACTGCTTAATTTAAGAATGGATTTGCATTGCCATTCACTGTGTTGTCATAAAAGAAGTAGAGCATAAAGTAACACTAACACTGATCTTTTCTTTCTAAAATTAAATGAGCTACTCTTGAAAATCATAGTTAAGTAGCTCTTCTGCAGGGTTCAAGCACACATTTTGTCCTTGCTGTCCTCTGAGGGCTTGAGAAAAGAGGTTATGGTTATGTGTACCATTTGAATGTTTTTTGTAGCAGAAAAGAAAATTAAAATTGGAATTTGTGAAGTCTGTATTACCAGGTTTAACAACAGGCTTGGTTGAGGTGAAGGGGTGGGTGCCAGAGATTCTGTGGACTCTGAACTCACAGTATTTGTGTATAACCATTGTCTTATAGTGATTCTGTTTGCCTTGTTATATTTTACTGATCTGTGTTCATGATTCATGTTATATGTAATAATGCTGGTGTATATTTTTTACCTAATATAATTCTTTTGCTTGAATAGATATTTTCTTACTCCATCATTTTTTATTTCAATTCTGTGATTCCATGTCCTCCCTGGAAGAAATCTTAAAATTGCCACTTTTTTTAAATTGAAGTAGAGTTGATTCACAATATTATATTAGTTTCAGGTGTACAGTATGGTGATTCTTCAGTAGTGGAGATTAAACTCCATTTAAAGTTATTACAAAATAATGGCTATATTTACATGCACTATACAATATATCCGTGTTGCTTATCTATTTTATACGTAGTAGTTTGTATCTCTTAATCCTGTACCCCTATCTTACCTCTCCCCCTTTTCTCTCCCCACTGGTATCCACTAGTTTGTTTTCAGTATCTGTGAGTCTGTTTCTGTTTTGTTATATATATTCATTTGTTTTATTTTTTAGATTCCACATATAAGTGATAAGATGCAGTATTTGTCTTTCCCTTTGTCTTATTTCACTAAGCATAATACTCCTAGGTCCATCCACATTGTTGCAAATGACAGAATTTTATTCTTTTTTATGGCTGAGTGTATATATCACATCACATCTTCTTTATCCCTTCATCTGTTGGTGGACGCTTAGGTTGCTTACATGTCTTGGCTATTGTAAATAATGCTACTGTGAACATTGAGGTACATGTATCTTTTCAAATTACTATTTTTATTTTTTCAGGTATATACACAGGAGTTGAATTGCTGGATCCCATTGTAGTTCTGTTTTTAGTTTTTTGAGGAACCTCCATACTGTTTTGCAGTAGTGGGTGCACCAGCAGTGTACAAGGGTTCCCTTTTCACCACATCTTCACCAACATTTGTTATTTGTAGACTTTTTGATGATAACCCTTCTGACAGGTGTGAGGTGATATCTAATTGTGATTTTGATTTGCATTTCTCTAATAGCAATGTTGAGCATCTTTTCATGTGCCTGTTAGCTGTCTGTATATCTTCTTTGGAAAAATGTTCAGTTCTCCTGCCTATTTTTTAATCAGGTTGTTTATCTTTTTTTTTCTTTAGGTTGTTTATCTTTCTGATGTCGAGTTGTATGGATTGTTTATGTATTTTAGAAATTAATCCCTTATCAGTCATAGCATTTGCAAATATTTTCTTCCATTCAATATGTTGTCTTTCTGTTTTGTCTGTCGTTTCCTAGCTGTACACAGCTTTTAAGTTTAATTAGGTCCCATATGTTTATTTTTGCTTTTATTTCTTTTGCTTTAGGAGACAGATCAAAAAATATGTATTGCTACGATTGACGTCAAAGGGTGTTCTGCCTGTCATCTCTTCTAGGAGTTTTATGGTTTTCAGTCTGACATTTATATCTTTAATCCATTTTGAGTTTATTTTTGTATATGGTGTGAGGAAATGTTCTAATCTCAATCTTATATATGTAGCTGTCCAGTTTTTCCAGCACCACTTATGGAAGAGACTGTCTTTTCTCCTATGACTGTCTTGCCTCCTTTGTTGTATATTAATTGTCCATAAGTATGTGGATTTATTTCTGGGCTCTCTATTCTGTTCCATTGATCTGTGTTGTGTTTTTGTGCCAGTATAATCCTGTTTTGATTACTATAGCTTTGTAGTATAGTCTGAAGTAAGGGAGCATGATATCTCCAGCATTGTTCTTTTTTCTCAAGATTGCTTTCATAATTTGGGGTCTTTTGTGGTTCCATACAAATTTTGAGATTATTTGTCCCAGTTCTGTTGAAAATGTCATGGGTATTTTGATAGGGGTTGC
The DNA here is from genome assembly GCF_937001465.1 of Orcinus orca. Lineage (NCBI taxonomy): Eukaryota > Metazoa > Chordata > Mammalia > Artiodactyla > Delphinidae > Orcinus > Orcinus orca. The sequence continues at coordinate 75,896,085 of NC_064565.1, forward strand.
ATTAAATCTGTAGATTGCTTTGAGTAGTTTGGACATTTTAACAATATTAATTCTTCCAATCCAGGAACATGGGGTATCTTTCCATTTCATTGTATCATCTTCGGTTTTCTTCTCAGTGTTTTATAGTTTTCAGAGTATAGATCTTACACTTCCTTGGTTAAGTTTATTTGTAGATATTTTATTCTTTTTGATGTGATTTTAAATGGGATTGTTTTTTCTTCTGTTTCTGGTAGTTCATTATTAGTGTATAGAAAAGCAACAGATTTCTGTATATTAATCTTGTATCCTGCAACTTTACTGAATTCACTTATTAGTTCTAATAGTTTTTCAGTGGAGACTTTAGGGTTTTCTGTTTGGGTTCATCTTGTTTGGGACCCTCTGTGCTTCCTATACCTGGATATCTGTTTCCTTCTTCAGGATTGGGACATTTTCAGCCATAATTTCATCAAATACATTTTAGACCCCATTCTCTCTCTCTTCTCCTTCTGGGACCCCTATAATGTGCCCTATGTTGTGAATGTTGGTACTCTTGATGTTATCCCAGAGATCTCTGAGCTGTTCTTGCTTTCTTTTTCTTTCTTTCCTTCTTTCCTTCTTTCTTTACTCTTTTTGTTCTTCTGTTTGGGTGATTTCCATTATTCTCTCTTCCAGATTACTTGTGCATTCTGAATCACTTAGTCTGCTGTTAATTCCGTCTAGTGTGTTTTTCATTCCAGTTATTGTATTCTTCAGTTCTGAGTGGGTGTTTTTGTGTGTTTTTCCCTCTAGTTCCTTGTTTAAATTCTCACTGTGTTCATCTATTCTTTTCCCTAATTCAGTTAGCATTCTTATTACTAATGACTTGAATTCTTTATCTGGTAGATTGTTTATTTCTGTTTCATTAATTTTTTCAGGGGTTTTCTTTCACTCTTTCTTTTGAGACCAGTTCCTCTGTCTTCTCATTTTGCTTAACTTTCTCTGTATCTATGAATTTAGATGAACTGGTTAATTATCCCAGTCTTGAAGGGGTATCCTTATGTGGGAGCATCCCTGTACAGTCTGCATGTGCTCAGTGCCTTTGGTAAGAGAGCTGGCTTTGACATGAACTACAAGTCACATCTTTCCTCGGGGTGTGCTGGCAGCTGTCACCTTGGTTAGAGGTGGGGCTAGAGATGGAGGCGCTAGGTTGCTTCTGTGTTCCGTAGCCAAGCTCTCTCCCCAGTCACGGCAGGCCTCTCTCCAATGTGGAGCTGTGTCATGAAGTAAGCAGGGCTGGAGCATATACTGGAGCGGTCACAGGAAACCAGGCAGCCACTAAGGCAGTCTTCAATCTACCCTCTTCCTCAGGAGCAAGCCCACATGTGTGCTCTCCTCTTCAGTGGAATACAGGCTTCCCACTGCCCTACTGTTAGTCCCAGCAGCACTTCAGCCAAGGGAACTTCTCTTCCCTGTGTCAGACCCTAGGACTGGAGCACCCAGTATGTGACTCAAACCGCTCACTCAGTCCGCAGGGCAGATCTCTGCCCATGTAATCTCCTTTGTCCTCTGTGTTCCTTCCCAGTGGAACAGGTCCCAACCTGATTGCTTCTTTTCCCTGCCTACCTCATTCCATGTGGATCTTTCTTACAGCCTTGGTTGTATAGGACTCTTTCTGACAGTTTCCAGTTAGTTTTCAGTGAGAATTGTTCCACACGTAGATGTATTTTTGATGTGTTCGTGGTGGGAGGTGAATTCCACGCCCTCCTACTCTACCATCTTTCTTTCAAAAAACTCAAAATGTTAAGTAAAGTGTTTTCACAGTAACAGCAACGAAAAACTCCAGTGTGACTTTAGTAAAATTCAGTCTTGTGGGACAAAAATAAAAACATGCTACAAAGGCATTCTGTTGGTACCGACGTATGGCCCACAGACCAGTGCCACAAACCGTTGGTTACAGGTCTGCAATGAGATAAGTATAGAAATTGAGTGTCTAAAACTTTAGGGCACTTGGACATTGCCACAGCATCCAAGTACATAATAACTTAAGTTGTATTTTACAAAAATATTGGTCCATGATGGGTTGGAAACTTTTCTTTTTAAAAAGGACATTCTCAGATCATTTGAGAAACACTCCTTTGATACCAATGTAAGATAAAAGCTGTTCTGCTGATAAAGGACTGGGCTCTGGGAAAATAGCAGCAAGCTCTCAAGTGCTTTTCATAACTCAATACCTTACCATCTCCCTCTTGAAGACAGAGGGTTGACTTTTTTCTTTATTTTAATTAAAACTTGAAATTGATAGGTCTGCTTTCTACAAAGAGCTGTGATAAGATTTTTTATTTTGCAAAAACAATATAAATAAATGATTTCACCTCCTTAAAGCTGATAATGAATTAATGAACAGGCAATGCCTTCTGTATCAGCAGTTAAGTTACTTGATATCTTCATGTAGTTCTTTTTTTTAATCAGTTTTGTACTATTTTTACCCTTCTAGCTATATTCGTGTTCCTTTGACAGCACGATTAAACTGTGGGACTATACAGATGGCATTTTGATAAAGGTACGTGGATTGAGCTTCATTTTCATTATGTGAAGAGGAATGGCAACATAATTTAATGACAGACATATTATTTATTGAATACTTCCTTAAGGCCCAACCTTTTAGATAGCCTTCCTAAACAAATCATAAAATTCACTCACCATAAAAGAAACGATAAATTTGACTATATAACATTTTAAACCTTTTTAACCAAAAAATGAGCAATGAAACTGAAAGAAAATATTTACAAGAGCTATTATCCCTAATATACAAAAAATTACCAAAAACCAATAAGGAAAAACTAATGACCCAATGGGAAAAAAATTGGTATAAAGTAAGAATATGTAATACACAGAAAAGAAATAACAAATAGCCAATAAACATGAAAAGATGCTTAAACTTGTTAATAATTAAATGTAAATTAATAGATAACACAGGATTTTTCCCTGTCACTTTATCCAAATTGCAGATTGAAAAAAATATAGCGATAAAGTGTAGAGAAATAGACATTTTTGTACACAGTCAATGAGAATGAAACTGAATAAATACCTTTTGCTCCAGCAATTTCACCTTTAGGAATCTCTTGTTGAAATAATGGCAGGTATATGTAGTTCTTAAAACATTGTTCGTGGTAGAAAAAAAAAATTGAATATAATCTTGAGGTCAGTTAAAATTTGATAGTCATTCAATAGAATACTGTGAAACCATTGATAAGAAACAGGTAGATTTATATATGTATTAACTTAAAAGGTTATTCGACGGATATGTATTGAGTGTCTCCGTAGGCCGGGTTTTCTTCTGATGTTCGCAATATAGCAGTGAGCAAAATGGATTAAAAAAAAAAATCCTGCCTGTTATGGAACTTAGGGGGGTACACAGAATGAACAATATGGTGCTTTTTATCTTTCAGACTTTCATAGTTGGATGTAAACTTCATGCCCTTTTTACTCTTGACTGTGCTGAGGATTCTGTCTTTGTTATAATAAATAAAGAAAAACCAGGTATAGTATAATTAATTTTTTTATACATTTATAGATAGCATTGAGTGGCTCTTTACGTTTTACAGTGTCTCAAATTTAACATTTTGGTTTTAGTGTGAAGTTAAGTTTTTGGAGTTGGCTTTTAAATTGGTTTTATCACTATTGCATTCATTTTGGGGAGGCTTTGTATTATTTCTGAAATATTGATGAGGGAATGATTACTTAATAAATGGCTGTGATAGTGGACAGCTAACTCCAATTTTAAAGCTGTTTTGAGCTATATGTGTCTTCCTACTGACCTTAAATCTGTCATTCTTAAGCATCACTATTACTTTACCCATCACTGAACACCCATTCGTTGATCTTGAATCTGGAGGAAATGGTATAGAAAACAGGTGATTAGGAACTAATAGTGTGGGTAAATTATTATTATATTTTCATTATCATTGGAACATTATTCCATTGAAACTGCCATGTTTCAGAGCATTTAAGGATTTCTAGAATATCTTCAGTGGTTACAAATAATTGTCCTTTAGCAGTAAATTTAATACATTTAACATTGACATGAAGGATATATCCAAAGAATTTTTCTAATCTCAGACTTCAAGAATGCCAGTCCCCCCTGTGTTGTCCTCCTTAAAATAGAGTTGTATTCAGAATTGAAAGTACAGGCCAGCTTTAAACTGGTTACTGGGCAGTCAGCTAGATTGGCTCACAGCTCATTAGCTAAGTGAATCCTTTGAGGGGGGAGCGGGGGGGGGCGTTGGCTTGGTTTTTGTTGGGGGTTCTGGTAGTGGTTTCTTCGTTTGGAATTCGGGGAGTTTTGTTGTTTGTTCTGCTAAAACAGATTTACAGATTGTTATATCATGGACTTTTAAGTAAGTTGAGAATAGTTAAAACTGTGAAGCCAAATCTTTCTTAGTTAAAAGTCATTTGGTGCCAACTCTGTTAATGAGTAATATTTTTATCTATCAAAAATGTGACATGAGGGCTTCCCTGGTGGCGAAGTGGTTGAGAGTCCGCCTGCCAATGCAGGGGACGCGGGTTCGTGCCCCGGTCCGGAAGGATCCCACATGCCCCAGAGCGGCTGGGCCCGTGAGCCGCGGCCACTGGGCCTGCGCGTCCGGAGCCTGTGCTCCGCAATGGGAGAGGCCACAGCAATGAGAGGCCCACGTACCGCAAAAAAAAAAAAAAAAAAAAAAAAGTGACATGAAAGAATAAAAGCTGTAAGTTTAGATTTCTGATGTGGCCCATAAACCATCTCTAAGGGACATTCCAAAAAATGTTTTGGAAATGGCAGTGTATTTCTTAAAATAATTAAGTTGCCTTACCAGATGACTATTTTAAAGTAGCACTTTTCAATATTTAGGTTCTGTTCTGTATATAAAAATGTGAATTCTTTTTTTTTTTAGGGAGTTTTTTATTTTTTGTAAATTTATTTCTTTTTGGCTGCATTGGGTCCTTTTTTTTTTTTTTAATGTTTGGCTGTGTTGGGTCTTTGTTGCTGTGCACAGGCTTTCTCTGGTTGCGGCGAGCAGGGGCTACTTTTTGTTTGGTGCATGGGCTCTAGGCGCACGGACTTCAGTAATTGTGGCACGCAGGCTCAGTAGTTGTGGCGCATGGGCTTAGTTGCTCTGCAGCATGTGGGATCTTCCTGGACCAGGGCTCAAACCCATATCCCCTGCATTAGCAGGTGGATTCTTAACCACTGCACCACCAGGGAAGCCCTGTGCATTCTTAATGTCTGTCTAAATGCTTACTAAAAATTCATGTTTCTAAACTCCCTGACTGACAATTGATTCACTAGGTCTGAGAGTTGGTCTAGGAATCTGCATTTTTTGTGTCTCCCCAGGTGGTTCTGCTCATCACTCTAGTTTGGTAGCCACTCCCCATACACACTGCATGATTCATCAGTTGGAGGGGTAGTTGCCAATAACAGTAATGAAAGTTTTTATCCATATCAGTAGGACAAGTGATTCTTAACACTGACTACACATTACAGTCACTCCAAGGAACTTAAAATGTCAGATTCTCTGTGGTGGGGCCTGTCTGTTTATTTAAGTATTCCCGCAGTTGAGTCTAATGTGCAAGCCAGTATAGAAAACTGTAGATCTAAAGTAAGTCTCACTCAGATCTAAAGTCATTAGCCTTTTGGAGTTAACTGGAAACTTCAAATGCTGTAGTGTAATCGGAATTCTGTTCATGGTGGAATCTAGTGTTACTCTTCAGTACTCGGCACATCGTGGGCACTCAGCCTGTGAAAATCTAGTTACTATATAAAAATGTGAATAAGGCTAAAAAAGATTCCCTGTGACTGGCATCTCAAAATATATATTAACATATCCTTCTTTATTTGTTTCATCTTTGCTCCACAGTCCAAAACCAGAGTCTCTGATAGAAATTTGTATAAATCATATTGAAATATGCTTCTCTGGTTTAAAAACAAATGAACCTTTTATTTACACGTTATCTTATATGGTGTCATTTCTTGACTGTAATTAATGTATTCACCAGCTAATTAAACATTTACCATGTACCAAATACTGTTCTGGTTGCAGAGAACTAAACAGACATTAAGCTTACTAGATCAGTCATACAATACAATAAGATGACAGGTGTTCTAGAGAAAAATAAGGCAGGGGATGGGAATAGGCAACACTGGAAGAATACATATTAAATAAGTGATCAGGGGAGGTCCTGGGAGAAAGAAGAATACGCTGTGCAGCTGTGTTGGAGAAGCATATTCTAGAGCATTCCTGCCGTGTTTGAGGAATAGCAGGGAGGATGGATTGGAGTGAGCCTAAGTAGAATGGATAATGTAGAGCATTGTACGCGATTAGAAGGACTCTGACTTTTACTCTGAATAGACAAAAAACCATTGAAGGTTTTTGAGCAAATGAGGGACATGATCTGACTTAGTAGTAATAGAACACTGATTTCTGTGTTGAGAAGAGACTGAAGAGGTCCAAGGGTGGGCGTAGGAAGAGCTGTTAAGAGATCACTATTCCTAACACTTAGGATATGAAGCAGGATCATGGCTTTAGGCTAGGTGGTAGCGGCAGAGGTGGTGAGAATTTATTGAATCTTGGATGTCTTTTGAAGATAGAGCCAGCAGAGTTTGCTGCCGGTTTGATGTGGGGCATGAGAGAGAAGTCAAAGGTGACTCAAGGATTAAGTCTGAGCAACTAGGTAAATTGTGGTGCCATTTCCTCCAGTGGGCAGTGGGGGAAGACTAAGTTCAGAAAGGAAAATAAGAGTTCAGAATTTAGGCATGTAAAGTTTGAGATGACTGAAAAGGCTAGAAGAATTGAGTTCAGAGTATATAATAAGCAGGCTGGAAAACAAAAAATGGTAGATCAGTGTATTACAGTGTATTATAAAGTCTAGGAGGATAAGGAAATAGCATAGTGAAATATAGCTGTTTCCCCTTAAAGAGAAATTTTTTAAATGGAAAGCAAAGAGAAGAGCATGCCAGTTCTACAGAAAAGGAGATTTATTCTATGAATGTGTGGCAAGCCCATAGCATTTCTGAAAGCTCTCAGATGGTTTGTTGCTTTTGGCTGCTCAGTTCACCAATGTATCATATTCCATCTCCATCTTAAAGCTCATCTCAGTACTTTGGGGTTTTTTTGTTTCTTTTTTTTCGTTTCAGTACTTTGGAAAGCAGTATGCACCAGTAAAACCAGTTGTTTTCTGTTTCTACATATATGAAGCATGTGTGTGTGTGTGTGTGTGTGTGTGTGTATGAGTTGTGGAATTAGCCCTCCAGTTAAAACTTGTATATTCAAATGAAGAGCACAACTTGTTCAGATAGCCTAGAATTATGATCTTAGCATCAAATTAACTTTGGAGTACTAATTAACAGTTTTATATGAACAAATGCACATCGTCACTTTCTCTAGAGAAGCTTTATATTAATAGCTGCCTTTGGCTAGATGTATTTCAGCTGGTTTCAGTGAAACTACCAAAATCATCAAGTCAGGAAATAGAAGCTAAGGAGCTCTCCTTTGTTTTGGATTATATAAACCAGTCACCCAAGTGCATTGCCTTTGGAAATGAGGTAAAATTTGCTTTGTTGGTTTTCTTTTTTGTACATAAAATCTCTTTCCTGCAGTCTTTCCTCTGAGAATTTTATGTTATAGTGATTTAATATTGCCTTGAGTTACAATATTTTTGTTAGTAACTAAGAAATCTGTCTTACTACTTTAGCATGTGTTTGTAGTATAGATTTTTTTAGGACTACCTAATTTTGTAGATTGTGTCTTTTTGCTCTTGTAAACTGTATAATTGTCCCAAAAGAAATCAATGTTTTGGCATTTGTACTGTACTTCTTAGCCTGTACCATGTAGAAGCCACTTAAATGCTTTGATTATAGATATGTGTCTTTTGAAAATATGACCTCCATGTCTATAATTAACACGCCCTTATAGAAATTTTTGAAATTACAGCAAAATATAATGAAGAAATTAAATCTCACCAGTGGTAATATTTGAGGAATTTTTTCTAGACTTTTTCCTAAATGTATAAAATAACTTTTCTCAAATTGAATAGTTATGAGGGTTTTATCTTTTTTCTTCACTTAACACTGCGGCATGAGTGTGTACTTAAATGTTCATCAGAAATAGTGACTGTATGATGTTCATACCATGACTTATTTAGCCATCCCTTGTTAATAATCACGTAAGTTATTAAAATCAAGTACCATCAAAAGCCCCTATATATCATTGTGGTAGGCTGTTTCTTTAGTCTTAAGTTTTGTAGCATTATTTTGGCTTTGTTCTGAAAAGGTTTAATTTCTTAGAGTAGAGAAAACACTTGAACATTATAAACATCATTATTCTTTAGCATCATAGTCAGTTAAATACAAATTAAAACCACAGTGAGATACCACTTCACGTCCACTAGAACAGATAAAATTAAAGAATGACGGTACTGAGTTGTGGAAAAATATGGGGCAAAGTTAAACATATGCCTTTACTGTGACCCAGCAGTTCCACTCCTAGGTAGAGAAATGAAAACACGACCACAAAATGACATGCACAAGAATAATTAATACTCATAATAGCTCCAAAATGGAAATAACCCAAGTGTTCATCAATAAGAGAGTAAACAATTTCTGATACATATGCATTCATTGGGATGCTGCTTCACAATAAAAAGGAACTAATGATACACATAAGAGCGTGGGTGAATCTCAAAAAGGTGATGTTGAGCTACAGTCCAGACATGAAACGTATTTACCATTCTGGTTGTATTCCGTTATAGAAAAGGCAGAGAAGTAATCTACGGTGATAGAAATCAATAGTTGCTGACGGGTGGGAGCATTGGGGAATGACTGGAAAGAGGAACAACGGAGCATTCCTGAGGCAAAGAAAATGTCCTAAATCTTGATTGTGATGGTAGTTACATGGTTATACACATGTCAAACATTGCATTCTGTGGTGTATAAATTATGCCTTAATGGAAAAAAGTTTAATCATTATACTTAGAGAGTCTGGTTTTAGGATTTAGGACCTACTTTCATCTTTTAATTTTCTATGATTATTGTAAATGTAAGAGTATCCTTTCCATAGTTAAACTGTAATATGGGTTGGCCAAAGAGTTCATTTGGGTTTTTCTGTAACATCTTACGGAAAAACCCGAATGAACTCTTTGGCCAACCCAGTATATCATTTCATACTAATGTACTCTCAGTCTCCAAAAGTTTATTGTTCCCATGTTAACTTTTATGATAATATTTCTTCTTAAAAGGTGTTGACTATTTTTGTGAATGTTATCTTCTCTTTGAAATACCAGGGAGAGTATGTTGCTGCAGTACGGGACTTTTACTTGTCGGTTTATTTTTTCAAAAAGAAAACAACATCAAGGTAAGAATTCCTTTTTGATGGCTTTATTTTATTTACTCAAGAGTTCATTAAAATTTTATTCATCCTTATACCTGTGACCCAAAGCTGTTTCATGTTACAAGTAATTGTGAAACCACAAGATGAGGTAGAGTTTGTAACCCACAGTGGGTTAAAATCATTAGTCACAAAATCCTAGGGAGCTTTTCCCCCCAAAACCACTTTCACACTTCGATTCTGCTGTGTATACTTGATGTCAAAATTGGATGTGGTTTGAAAAGTTTTCCCTAGGTGATCCACATTGTCATTTTATGGCTGTAGGAATGAATATAGGCTTTGGTATAATCTGGGTTTAAAATGAGTCAGATTAGTCCATTGAACCTCACTACACTTCAAATTAACATGTATTTTAAATGGCAATAATTTCTACCTAATAGAGTTGTAAGGATGAATGAGATAACGCATTTAAAGAAACTAGTGCTAAGCATGAGTAGTCACTCTTCAAATTACACTGTCCCCTCTCGCCTTTTACCCTGCCAAGATTAACATTTGTTTTCCTTTGCAGTATAAGGATCCTGACGTCTTTGGACACATTAACCAGTTGTCTCAGATATAATTTCTCAGGCTTGTCCATACTTCATGCTAAAAACTTAGCTTTAACGAGAAATTCAAACAAACTTTGCCCAGGCAGAAAACTATAAAAAGAACTGTCTGTTCTCTATTTCACTCTCAGTGGCCTCCATAGACAAGTTATGGTAGAATGTTATTCACATGAAGTTTATATTGTGTGTTAATAAATGTTTACAAAACAAAATTCTTGATTCTTGGTCATGATTTTTCTTAAAAATCATGCATTTATGTTCAGTGAATTCTGAGAGCTCACCAGTTTGGGTTGATAAGGATGGGACCTCCATTTTGCCTAACTACATCACTTACCAAGCCTTTAATAATCAAGGGAAAATATTTTTCTTCTAGGTTTACTTTATCATCATCAAGAAATAAGAAACATGCTAAGAACAATTTTACATGTGTAGCATGTCACCCGAAGGAAGACTGCATAGCAACTGGTCACAGGGATGGCAAAATTCGTCTTTGGTCAGTTAACTCTTGAAGAGCTTGGCAATCATTTATTTATTTTAGATTAGTCCTGCAGAAAAGGTATACCTGGGTGCAGGGAAAAGGATAGAACTGAAAAGCCACAGCTGATAATAGAGATGATGCTTTGCTGGCATCCTTCCTTTCTTTTACTACTGTACTCTTCATTGCATAGACTTACTATTTTAGGACTTCAACCCTTGTCCCTAGGAGTAAATCCATTTTGTCCTTAATCATTTAATTGAAGAGAACTTTTTGTCAGCCTTTAAGTAAAAAAGAGAGCGTAACAGTGAATATTGAACTAGTAGAATACTATGATGGCCTATTGTTTGCAGAAGTGACTGGTTTAGAAATAGAAAGTACTTTTTGCACATTAAGACCAGTAAACTTGATAAACATATGCCTTTGGCCAAATTAAGAATTTTGGTTTTCTCCAATAGGAGGAATTTTGATGATGAAAAGAAATACACATACACATGTTTACATTGGCACCATGATTTGGTTATGGATTTGGCTTTTTCAGTGACGGGTAAGTACAAGTTTAAGACTTAAAATGAACTTTTAAAGTATGTGAACCAAGTATTTTAATTCACTGTACTTAAAGTTTGAAAGATTTAGAATTGCATGGGCCAAATGAATTTTTTTAAGCACTTGTATATCACCCCTGTGTTTTGGGCTTTGCTCAGCACAATGCCATATGCTTAAGTTTTCAGAGCTCTTCAGAGTATCAAAGTGTACACCTATCATAAAGTCTCTTGTTAATATAAACCTATTTAAATTATATTCCTTTTCTTTTTTTAATGTATGTGCACGTAGCTAAGTGCTTGTTGTCCATAAGTATAGCTACAGTTTATCAGGAGCAAATTACTCTGCTGATACTTTATATCCATTATCTCATTTAATCCTTGACTCTGAAAACAGGCATCATTATTCTCATTTTACAGATGATGGAAGTGAAATTTGTAGTTGAGAACTAACTTGCCTAAGGTCACGTGTCTCGTAAGTGGGATTTGGACCTAGGTCTAATTCGAAAGTTTGTTTTTAACTGTAAGATGGCCACATTCACTATTTTAAGTTAATTCAGATCTTTGTTCCATTTAAGCTGCATGAGAGTGGCTATAACGCGTAAAAATACCTCCCTGGAAATAGGATGACCTTCAACAGAAATTTGGAGAAGTACATTTTGTCTTTGGTTACCGTTAGCATCCCCACACGTATGTGGTGAAAATTATGTCAGTACATTTTGACTGGTCCTTAAGGGGGTGGGGGAGGGGAGGTGCTAGATGCTCCAGAAGTTTACGTGCCCAGAGAAAGTAGTGGTTCTTCTTCCTGTAGGTCTTCCCAGAGACTGGCAGGACAAGTCTTAGTACCATTTGCTCTAGATTCCTACAGGCTTACTTGGGTTTAACTCAGTGGAGCCTCAGGAAGCAGGAGGCATCTTCAGCCTACTTGTGCTTTTGATTTTGGGGATCAGTGATTGGTATATGGGGGTGGGACCCAACCTGACATACTTAGCGTAGTACAACAGGAGTACAGCTGTGACATATGGGAACGAAGAACAGAAGAATGAAGAGGGTGTTAACCCTATGGATAAAAGACATCGGCTACTCTTATCTTCACCCTCCTCCCCACCAAAAATACAAATGAGTATGTTTGTGGCATTGTGTGTACATATGTCTGTAATGTTTCAGGCAGTGTTGTTACTCTCTCCTGACCTAAGGTGGTTTCTTCTGCCCTTCCTCATCAGTTTCTTTTTCTCTGCTGTGGCCCCTGCCCAAAGGCCAAGACCCATTGATGTATATTGTCACTGGGACTTTTCTCTATTTTGTTGCCCTTACCTATCTTGTCCACCTCCTCTCACACTAGTTATTAGTCACAGCTTTCTGTGATGGCCTTACTTATTACCCTTAAGCCCTGGGACATTCAGGATTGGCCTTCTCAGGTGGGGTTTGGGGAAGAAGGAATAGTTAGATTAGTTGGCACTCAAAAAAGAGAATACCAAGCGCCTCTATTGTGAGCCATGGCTTTCATATAGGAAGTACTGCAGATCATCTTGGCTATTAGAGAGTTGAATTCTTGATGTTATTTTTTAAATCATGTGAGTATTTGTGAGAAGTAATATAGTACATGGTTGTCAGTGAATGTATAGGTATGAGAGAGTTAATAGAAGAAAATTAGTTGTCTGTGTAAATGAACTACAAATTAGAGGGTTTTTGAGAACTGTTTATAAGTTAAGGCAAATGTTAACAGTATAAACTGTTTTGGCTCTGCTTTGAGCGCAGTCATGCTGTCTGTGAGCATCTAATTTATTGTTTACTTCTTTCTGATTCTTAAGCCTTTCTTATTTCAGTGCTCTAGGACCTCAAGTTAATGTTGGATAAAAGTGGTATTGGTGTTCCCAACACAGGGGGAAAGTTTTCAGTGTTTTACCACTAAAATATTTGCTATAGATTATCTGTAAGTATTCTTGATGAAATTTTAAAGGTCTCATCAATTCCTAGGTTACTGAGAGTTTTTATCATGGGTCTAGAATTCTATCTTTTACTTTTTCTGCATCTGTTAAGATACTGATGATCTATTTCCCTTTTTTCTGTAAGTAGAGTTCATTACATTGGTTTATTTTTCAAATGTTAAAATAACCTCACATGCTTAGAATAAATTTTACCCTGCAGTGATGTCTTATCGTTTTAATATATCATTGGATTCAGCTTGCTGATACTTCATTTGGTAGTTTTCATCTGTTATGAAATTGGCTTGTAGTTTTCTTAATGATGTGCTAGTTTTGGTGCAGAATTATGCTGGTCTTCAAAACAAATTGGGAAGTGTTCTTTCTTCTTTGTTACCTGGAAGAGTGTAAAACTGGTTTATTTCTTCCTTAAATGTTTGGAAAAGTTTACTAGTGAAGCCAGCTGGGCCTGGAGGATGTTTGTTTCATCCAGTTTTTCTAGTTATTGGCAGAAGAATTTGTCAGCAACAAAGTAGTCACATGTTATTGGAAAGGAAAAATCCCTGAACCAGTGATCTTTAAATCTTTTGTCTTGCAAGTGTATTAAAAGATATAAAGACACTTGTTTGCGTGTTTTTTTAAATAGTTTATTTCTCTAACATAGGAAAAATCAAAACATCGATTATATCTTCCTGTTTTTTCCCCCAAACACTGTCCTTTTCATTTCTTTGGGTGGATGAGAAGGCAGCAGTCTGCTGAGTGGTGGCCGTGAGTCTGTCCTCGTAGAGTGGCGAGAGGCAGCAGAGAAGAATAAGGAGTTCCTCCCCCGTTTAGGAGCTACTATTGAACATATCTCAGTGTCTCCAGCAGGGGATCTCTTCTGTACTTCTCACTCCGATAACAGTAAGTTTCAATTTGTTGTCATGAGGAAATACAGTTTGTGTAATGTCATAAATTAGGTAGCATCTGTAGGAGATGGAAAATAAGAGACCTCAAACTAAGAGTAGCATAGGATTTAACGAGCATTTTTTTCTCTTCCATTTCTCCTCTTTCCTCCACCCCTCTTGCCCCAAGATGCCACCTGAATACAACATTTCCAGAGTTGTTTTTATGAAAGTGTAGGGCTAAGTGTATTTGGTTATTGTTGTGCCACTTATATTTAAAAATCTTTTCATGTGGAATGATTGGGGAAATAAAGGAGGTTTTCATAATATAATGGCATTCTCGAAAGAATGCTCTGAGGTTTTCCTTTGGTACAGCCATTGTCTCAGCATGGGAGTCCTGTGGATTCTGACAGAAATGGAGCAGTCTTCTGATTCCTCCCCAGCATTTGGTCATCCTGTTACACTTCAGCTTGGATGTAAATCCCTTGCCCATTGCCTCCTTTCCCTTCAAAAGAGAGCATAACTGAGCAATCCATTAGTGCAGTGACTCATTTCAAAGTAAACAACCGTCTCTTTTGGGGCATATAAGTTTCTGAATTAACACTTCTAATGTATTCATAGTCACAGTAGAAAACTTAGAGACTCCAACAGAAAAAGCCCTCATCCCCACCCCTAGTTTTTCTGTTAAATCACAAAATATATTCCTAATTTTCCAGTAACACTCCAAGAAATTGAACATACTCAATTGTTTTGTATTCTGGTATATTTCAGAATGATATAAATTCATTTTTTTTTTAAACCTTGAAGGTTTGACCTATTTATGTTTAGATGTTTGTTTGTTTATTTATTTATTTTACCCACAGAGATGATAATCATTCACCGAAACCTTGAGGCGTCCGCAGTAATTCAAGGCCTAGTGAAAGGTATCGCAGACCTCAGTGGATGTGGAATTGTGTACATTTTCAAAAGTGAATATTTGTCTGATTTCAGCTATTGTTCATCACTTCTTTTGCAGACAGAAATATCTTTACCGGTTTGATGATTGACCCAAGAACTAAAGCTTTGGTTTTGAATGGGAAACCTGGCCACTTGCAGTTTTATTCTCTCCAAAGTGATAAACAGTTATATAATGTAAGATTTTTGATCTGTTAACTAGCCTTAAAACTAATGAAATATCTTTACAGCACCACTGGCGTCAAGTAACTTATTGTATAGCTTCTAAAACAAGATCCTGTGCCTATGTTATTTGAACATAGTATTATCAGTTGTTTATAGCATGATTCTAATGAGGCCACAGTTGCAGATGAAGTCTGCATGTAAGCCAGTTGGCACTGTTGTGTGCGCTCTATTTTATTCTGTTTAAGACTACACTCTAAATTAACTGTCGCACACATCTGTGCCTTTGAGTCATAAGGATAGGCAATGAGAATATGGATTAACAATACAGACCTGTCTCTGCTTTGTGGCGAAACAGTATCATATGTACATGCTGAAGATAAAATCTTCAGTGTAGATTAAAGAGGAACACTTCCCATAATCCTGGTAAATGCAATCCAGAATTTCCACTTTTTCTTTAGTGCCCCACAGTACCCTTTACAGATTTCTATCACAGCCACTGTAACACTTTATCTCTTTCTCTCCAACACCTTTAAACCTCTCAAAGAAAGGAAACTTATTGATCTTTGTACATTTCTAGTGCAGTGCCTGGAAATAGTAGCACTTAGTACATTTTTAGTAAATAGATGAGGAAACAATAAAAGAAACAATTATAAAGAAAATGCTGGCCTATTTAAAATGTGCTTTTTTCACTTCTTAAAAATTGTAGGTTTCGTTTTTGCTCTCCTTGTTTCTAGTGATGTGGAATCTAGCCTTGAGATTTTATGTAAAGCTATTTGTTCTTAGCAACAAAAGAAAAGCATTACTGTAACCTAAAGTTCTGCTGTATCATATAAATGGAGCATAGTCGTTACTAAAATTTAAGGTCATTGAAGAATCATCACCACCAAATTGGTATTATATAATATGCTCCATGTTTTCAATGGCAATTTTGATGTCTGTAAGTAATGATTAGTTCATTTTTCTCTTTACCTAAAAATCTGTTACTGTAGATTCCAGAAGGTGTCTATGATGTGGTTAATTACCATTCCTTGAATGCTTTAACATGTATGTATTTACATTAATAAGAATTTTGGATTTTTTTTTTAACCCATCAGTTAGATATTATACAGCAAGAATATATCAATGATTATGGTCTGATCCAAATTGAGCTAACAAAGGCTGCATTTGGCTGCTATGGTAATTGGCTTGCAACGGTGGAACAACGTCAAGAAAAGGAAACTGAGCTTGAATTGCAAATGAAACTGTGGACATATAATAAGAAAACACAAGGGTAATACTACCTATATAGACATTAATTTCAGAGCAGAAAATTATTTGACTTTCTAGTTTCAATTGTTGGTCTTTACGATGTTTCATTTTGTTAAATTTATATTAAGAGAAATGAAGGAGGTGTTATTCCTCTAATACAGCCTTTATGCTTTCTGCTCTGAGAAAGCATTGGTGTCCTCCAAATTATGAGTCACCTCATTGCATAAATAAGGAAACATGGAGAAGTGATACCCCCAAGAACACATACCTACTTCCAGGCAAATCCAGGATTAGAATGCAAAGGTCTTAGTTCCTTAGCTCTTTTGTGTTATATTACCTTCTTTGGGAAAATGGCAGTGGTAGGTGGTAGAGGTGTGGTGTGGTGTAGTCTTGATTAGATAAGGAGCCCACTAGTTTCTCATACCCTGGCTGTAATAGCAATTTATCAAGTCCTTGCTTGTCAAGAACTGGGCTTAGTGCTTTTGTGCCCATTGTCTTGTGAATCTTCACAAGATAATCTTTCATTCACGGCAGTGTTCTGTCAAGCCAGAAACAAGCTTTGAGAGGTAGTTTGGATGACTTTAAATATTAAGTATTGACCAGGGCAGTGAAATAGGTAATGTTCTTTCTGTACCGTCTTGCCACAAATAAGGGCTTTCATAGCCATTTCCTTTTTTGCTTATTTTCAAAAGAGTGAGGTATCTGTGTTCTACACAATTTCCCTGCAGTTTAGTATAGTAGCCTTTCAAGTATCATTTTTTGATGACCCCTGTTTTATACTCATTCTGTACCAGTAAGCTGACACTATTTATAATCATCTCTGTTATGTACGTTACACGAGGCCAGAGGTAATGTGTTAGAACTCTTTGCATCCTGTGGCCATTAGTGACAGAACACTCAATTGTCATGCTAGGTGATAATATATCAGTTGCTCATTCTTAAAGATGCTATTGTAAAATGTGAAATATGTAAGGAATTCTTAATACTCATACGATAGTGTATCATATTGCCCTGGTACAAAAATAAATTGGTTTCCTTCCTACTAGGTTTGTTCTCAATACAAAGGTTAACATGCCACATGAAGACCACATCACAGCTCTCTGTTTCTGTAATGCAGAAAAATCTGAAAACCCCACCTTGGTTACAACAAGTAAAGATGGTCACTTCAAAGTGTGGATATTAACAGATGATTCTGATATATACAGTAAGTTACTTAAATATAATATGTCTGTATGTAGTGCACAGTTTTAAGAATTGATATATTTATCTCATGAATTGTATCCATTCTGGGAGGACATTTTCTACTTTGTTTAATTCTATAGAATATTGCCCAATTTCAAAAGATTTTAGAGATTACATTTTTACATGCCTTTTCTCCCAAATCTTTACTTATCTTATGACATTCTTGATTAATCGTGTACTGGTTATTCCAGTCTGTGAGGGTACAGTAAAAAAGGCTTTTGCAATAGTCCCTTTACTGTTCCACTAGAGGAAGGTCAAGGTCTCTTGGAAGGGACGCAAATTTCAAATCAGTCAATGATTTGTAACTAAAATTTTGGAGAGGAGGTTTTTTGTTGTGTTTGTTTCTTAATCCATATTTCTTATAAATTCCGTAAAATATTATCTAGCATTTGTAGTATTTCTATGGTCTGTATTTTCACAGAAAAAGCTGTTGGCTGGACCTGTGATTTTGTGGGTAGTTATCACAAATACCAAGCAACTAACTGCTGTTTCTCCGAAGATGGCTCTTTACTAGCAGTTAGTTTTGAGGAAATAGTTACAATATGGGATTCGGAGACATGGGAACTTAAATGTACATTTTGTCAACGAGCTGGGAAAATAAGGTAGGTAAATAATTGGGGGAGTATGAAGTACTGGGTTTCTTTTTTTTTAAATTCAAACAAGTCTTTCTACATAGACTTTAGTAATTAATTTATGCTTTCTCCAGAGGTATCCTGTGGGTCAGTGGTGCCAGCAGCTAACCAAAATGATGGGAAGCTAAAAAATACTGGGTTTATGAACCATGTGCATTAGTTTTCATGGTTGTACTACACAATAATAGAAGATATATATAAGCCTCAGTAGATCCAAACAATGTTTATTTTCTCAGTATTTTCATAAAAGCGATGTTATGCTCAAACTTCATTGTTTGTAATAATGGCAAGAGAATGTAACAGTAGTATCTTCCATTTTATTTCCAGTAACTTGGGCATTTGAGGACAGAATGGGAAATGGCTGTTTCTAATTCCCAACATGTCTAATTCTGAATTTACTTTGTAAAACTTTCTTCAGAATTCATATTGCAGATTTTCCTCTTGAGACAAAGAAGCATAAAAAAGAGTTTTTGTTAAATAACTTGGTACGTTTCACATACATTTTCTCTATATGTGTCAATTATTGTACTGTACAGCATATTAGAGAAAAGAATTGGTCATCAAATCTGTTTTCCTAAAGAAACAAAATAGCTAAATAAACCTTTACTGTTGTGCTCCTTACCCTCTTCCCTGCAGAATAATTATGAACAAAAACATACATGTCTATCTAAAACTTTGCATTGCACGAAGCTAGTACTGTGCAGGAAGTCTGCAGTCCTTTGTAACTACGTGTGCTAGAACTGACTTGTTAACTTCCTTGTTTTAATCTAGGCACCTTTGCTTTGGGAGATTGACTTGTTCCAAGTATCTTCTTGGTGCCACTGAAAATGGCATTCTGTGCTGTTGGAATCTGCTCAGTTGTGCATGTAAGATATTCTTTGCTATAAAGTGATGACAAAGCACACAGGAAGTGGACATTAATCTTTGGCATTTTAGGACTTCTGGATGATATCTTCATATCTTTACCCAGAGAATATATAATTTTTTACGTGGTACATTGTACCACCAAACTTTGGAGTGCTATGCCTGTAATAATAGACTTTGATTACAGTTGACCCTTGAGCAATGCGGGCGTTAGGGTTGCCGACCCTCTGCGCAGTCAAAAATTCACTTATAACTTAGAGAGTCAGCCCTCTGTGGAGTCAGCCAACCTTGGATTGAGCAGTTACTGGTAGTACTTGCTATTTTAAAATCCACATGTATGTGGACCCTCACAGTTCAAATCCATGTTATTCAAGGGTCAACTGTATTTATAAGCTGCCTAATTGTCATCAAATCATCTTCCATTATCCTCACCTTTTTCCACTGTCTTCAGTGTATGACTTTGTTGCCCTCCATATTATCCATCCTCATAACAATTTGAGGAAAGTTTCTGATAGTTCATAATGCATATTAACCTGCAGTATTCCTGACAGCATTAAATTTGAATGTAGCCTATCACAATCCTCCTAACAAATGTGAACTTTGTGGCATTTTACTCATTCGAGTATATGTTTGGAAGACATTGTGGTTACTTTGTAATAATGTGTGTGATAACATTTTTTTAAATATTCTCTACAGTGATTCTGGTTAACATTTTGGCCACATTTAGCAGTAGTGGGAAAGCACCAGACAGAAGTTGCACTGCTTTAACTGTTTTTCTGCTTCTTGCCCCTCGTTTTAGTGCAAACTTCCACAGATTATGTCAGTGTGTTCTCCATGTATTATCTGGAATGGTAAAATCCCTCTTCCTAAAAATAATAGAATTGATTGTCCCAATAAATATTGAGTACCTAGTTTAAATAACAAGCTTAAGAAAGCTTTTGGTAAATCTCTTCTTAGAAGTGAATCACTTTTTTTCCCCCAGTGGAGTGGAGTGCAAAATTAAATGTGAGAGTTATGGAACCTGATCCCAATTCAGAGAATATTGCTGCAGTCTCTCAGTCTTCCATGGGTTCAGACTGTAAGTACAGACCATTCTTTGACAGAAGAAGTCTATTACCTAAATTTTCTTTTTAACACCTTTAATATAATTTGATTTAAACTTACCTTCAAATCAGATGTCCATTTGAAGCCATTTGCCTGACCACTGCCCTTCCTTTCTTGAGTTCCAGCTCCAGCACATCCCTCATTTTTCAACATGTCATTTGCTACTCAGCCTTCAAAATGCAAGAGACATTTTGCCTCTTTGAAGCATTCCTAAATCCCCCAAGGAGCTTTTATCATTCCTCTATGATCTTGAAGCTCTTTATACAGATCTCTGTTCTAGTGCTTAAGACAAAATACTGCCATAGTATTTTGGTGTCTGTTTTCTGCAGTTGACCCTGCTCTCAGAAACAGAAATTTTTGTTTCTGTTTTTCATCTTCAAAGCCCTCATTCCTAACCGGCTTGGCACATAGTAAGCATCAAGTAGATATTTGTTGACTCAAAGCCTAAAATAATCATGACCTTATCAATTTATTCAATGGGGTAAGTCCCAGGATGAGTGTGATCTGCCAATCTGAGGCTGAAACTAACCTTTGCAGGCAAAATGTTGTTGTCTGTTTGGTTTTTTTTTTTCTCCAGTGTTTGTGTTTAGACCTAGCGAGCCAAGGCCATTGTATATTCAAAAAAATATCTCCAGAGAGGAAGTCCAGTGGGGAGTGTTTGTTCCACGAGATGTCCCTGAATCATTCACCTCAGAAGCCTACCAGTGGCTGAACAGATCGCAGTTTTACTTCCTAACAAAATCACAGGTAACCATCCACCTCAGAAAAGGCGGTCATCTCTTATGTGTGATTTTCAGTTGCTTTACTATTTGAGAGTAATAGCCCAGGGCAAGTGGAATAGTTTTATTAAAGAATTACTCCTTCTCTCCCCTTCCACTCCCCTGCCGAATCGTCTTATGTGCTCTGTACAGTCATATTACTGGTGGGAGTATATTAGCCCACACCTTTGGGGCTAAGTATTGCTTGCATTCATTCACTCCGTGACACCAAAAAAGATATGACCTAGAAGATAACTAGAATACTTTAAATTGTATTTATTAGAATGGTTCTTTTTTAATTTTAGTATTTGATTTACCATAAAGAAATCAGTGGCTTAAGTTTGACCCATCAGTTGAATTTTATTTCATTACCAATTCTTAAAAATGATCTTTGAGGACAATCTTACAACTGTCACAGCAGTTATTAAATACGTTTTCAATCTTGTATTACTTTTCTGTGAGCAGATATATTTATATCAAGAAGAAAAGTCAACATCATTTTCTAACTTTACCATTTAGATTTGCACTCTACAGTTTATATTTTGCATCATTCATTGACCTCTCTTTTCAGAGTTTATTGACATTCAGTACACAGTCTCCAGAAGAGAAACTCACACCAACAAGCAAACAGGTATGTTCTAGTCACCCGTGGTGCAGATCATGCACATTGCCTCCCTGCAAAGATAAAGTTATCTTTTAGAACTCAGCTATGAGAAAAATGTTTTACCTGCCCTAAAGTGGAATTAAAATTACATACTTAGAAACTACTTGCTTTGTTTGATGTGATAGTGCTCTTTGAAAATGTAGTCTCAATTTGTAACATCAGTAATATATGCTTGTGATTTAAAGAATCAAATAGTTCTACAAGACTTCTTGGGGAAAACTTGAACATCACCACCACTGCCGTTACCCACAAAGATACTCTCAACTCTTTGAGTTGAAGTTTTTATTTACCTCCATATCTCTAAGAAACATGTTTATATTGCTAATTCCGGATTTTTTAGGTCTAGGTATTATTTGTTAACTCTGATCTATTGAAGTTTCTTTCACACCACTCCCGCCATATACATAACATACCCCCACATATTTTCTGTCGCCTAATTTTTCCAGTATAGATAAATTGGTCAGGTCACTGTTCATCCTTAAACATGTAAACACAATTCATAGCTGAGCCACATAGTAATAAACAGGTTGTTTTTCCTTTTGTGACCAACTTCTTTTCTCTGGAGTTAATGATTGCCTTCTTTTTTCATTTGCTCAGTTTCCTATTTACTTCTCACCTAATTCACCCCTAATCTCTACCCTGTAAGTCCTCTCTCATTATTTTCAGACATATTAGGTATTCTTTCGAGTCTTGAAGAAATATTTTCAAGAGCCTCTGACCTTCTTTCTGAACTGATTGCCCTGTAAACCTGCTGCACAGTAATCATCTTAGGATCTACATTTGCTACCATTCTGGGGGTTTATCCACATCTACTGTAATAGATCCTGTAGTTTTTCTCCTTCTTTGGTCACTCCCTTGCTTTGGTAAAGCACATCCTATTGGTGCATGGGAAGTAAATTTAAGACATTGCATGTTTGGACATGCTTCTATTCTCTCCCATTGGATTGGTTGGTTGCGTAGAGTTCTAGGTTGAAAATCATTTTGTCTTAGAACTTTGAAGATACTGTCTTATACTTTATCTGTATCCTGACTTGTTTATTTTTCTCTGAAAATTCATTGAATTCGTTTAACATTTTTTTGTTGATCATTACTGTATGTTCTAGACATTTGGGATATATCAGTGAGCAAAAGAGTCAGGTCTCTAAACTAGTGGTGTTTATAGTCTAACAGGAAGGCACAGATAATAAACATCAAGTAAGTAAAATATATAGTATTTTAGAAGGCAATAAGAATTATGGGAGGAGGAATGGTGGGAAAGGGAATGTGGAGTGCAGTTTGCCTTTTTAAATAAAGCAGTCAAAACAGGCTTCAATGAAAAGACTTTGACTTTTCCTCTGAGTTAAATGTAGAGCCCCCTTCGAGGGTTTTAATCAAAAAACTGTCTAAGAAGAAGAATTAATTCTTTCTTTGCCTTCATTTTCTCTAGAACTGCTATTTTTTACTGCTGGACCTTCTAGAATGGTGCTCTCTAATATTCTTATTTTTTCTCTTGTTTTCTTCCTGTTGTCTGAGAGGTTTCCTCCTCTTTTCATCTGATCCTCTATTTTTTTTCTCTCTCTTAACATGGTTCATTTCCATTAGGTTTTTATTTCCAATCTGTTTTGGAGATTTTCATCAAAGTCTCATGACTCTTGGCTATCTGCTCTTATTTAAAAGTGAGCAAAATCACCATTTGGAGGTTTTCTACCTAGGTGGAACTTGACCTCTGGCCTCCACTATCTGCCTGAGCTATTATGAGAAAATCTCCAAAAGTCATTATTTTTAGGACTTTTTCTCTTAGATTGGTCAAATTGTCCAGATAAAATTCTTCCAAATTCTTGCCTAAAAGATGTCAACCTGGCTGCCAGTGTTCTGAGAAGCACCCTCTATGGAACACAACTGCCTTCAGCTGTGAGGGCACCTCCGCCCCACCACACACCAAGCCATCCTTTCTAAAGACACACTTTATTTCGCTCTTCAAGGAACATACTGCCAGCCCTCTGCTGGGGCTGAGGAGGAGATCTGGAAACCTGAATGCTCTCTAAATAGACCTTCAACCAGGCTAACTGGTTTCTTTCTTTTTTTTTTTAGCCTTTTACAGAGGAGGTACTGTTACTATTAGTACCAATTCTTGAGTGTTTGCGGGATTCTGCAGTATAAATGGGGATGCTTTTAGCTTTCTTCACCACCAGCTTAGAATCCTGCTTTCTCAGGTCTACTAAGTTAGCTACCACCATTCAAACTACTTTTCACTTTCCACATCACACAGTGTCTTTAGTACTGTGGATTTATGCTCTTTTGAAAACCCGTTTGCTGCCATTTTTGTATGATTGGGGGCCTAAGTAGTGGTGGATGCACATTTTGTTCTGTCATCGAAGTGTCTGCTGTTAGCTTTTCACATAGTAAATTGACTGCCCTCAGTTGCTTTACCTGTGAAATGAAAGAATCATACTAGATAATTTCTATAGTTCCTTCCATCGGACATGTTATGACTGTGATACTTCTTTTTTTTTTTTTGTGGTACGCGGGCCTCTCACTGTTGTGGCCTCTCCTGTTGCGGAGCACAGGCTCTGGACGTGCCGGCTCAGCGGCCATGGCTCACAGGCGCAGCCGCTCCGTGACATGTGGGATCTTCCCGGACCGGGGCACGAACCCATGTCCCCTGCATCGTCAGGCGGACTCTCAACCACTGCGCCACCAGGGAAGCCCTGTGATACTTCTTATTGCCTCAAAGGCAGTTCCTCTTCTTTAGTGAAGTAATTTATTTCCCTTTGTCTTAAATCCTTACAGCTATTAGCAGAAGAAACTCTTCCAACAACCCCATTTTATTTCATATTGGGAAAGCACAGGCAGCAACAGCAGGATGACAAGTTAAATGAAGCTTTGGAGAATGAACTGATACAACTACCCTTAACAGAAAACATACCTGCAATTAGTGAGGTAAGTAATTATTAATTACTTATTAGTGTGAAACATAAGTTTATTATAATACTAATAGTGTAAATTAATTGCTTATACCAATATGAAATGGGTTATACGCAGTAAAGTTCCTTAAGTTAGAGTTTATTTATACAGTCAATCTGTAACAACTAATTTTTAAATAATCATTTATACACTGTGCAATTTTTTTTTGAATTTTTGGATTTTATTTTTTTATACAGCAGGTTCTTATTAGTTATCTATTTTATACATATTAGTGTATACATGTCAATCCCAATCTCCCAGTTAATACCACCACCACCACCACCACCCTCTGCCACGTTCCCCCCTTGGTTTCCATACCTTTGTTCTCTACACCTGTGTCTCTATCTCTGCCCTGCAAACCAGTTCCTGTAGCATTCCTCTAGGTTCCACATACATGTGTTAATATACGATATTTGTTTTTCTCTTTCTGACTTACTTCACTCTGTATGACAGTCTCTAGGTCCATCCACGTCTCTACAGATGATCCAATTTTGTTCCTTTTTATGGCTGAGTAATGTTCCATTGTATATTTGTACCACATCTTTATCCATTCGTCTGTCGACGGGCATTTAGGTTACTTCCATGACCTGGCTTTAGTAAATAGTGCTGCAATGCACATTGGGGTGCATGTGTCTTTTTGAATTATGGTTTTCTCTGGGTATATACCCAGTAGTGGGATTGCTGGGTTATACGGTAGTTCAATGTTTAGTTTTTGAAGGAGCCTCCATGCTGTTCTCCATAGTGGCTGTATCAATTTACATTCCCACCAACAGTGCAAGAGTGTTCCCTTTTCTCCACACCCTCTCCAGCATTTATTGTCTGTAGATTTTCTTATGATGCCCATTCTAACTGGTGTGAGGTGATACCTCATTGTAGTTTTGATTTGCATTTCTCTAATAATTAGTGATGTTGAGCAGCTTTTCGTGTGCTTCTTGGCCATCTGTATGTCTTCTTTGGAGAAATGTTTATTTAGGTCTTCTGCCCATTTTTGCATTGGGTTGTTTGTTTTTTTAATATTGAGCTGCATGAGCTGTTTATATATTTTGGAGATTAATCCTTTGTCCATTGATTCGTTTGCAAATATTTCCTCCCATTCTGAGGGTTGTCTTTTTGTGTTGTTTGTAGTTTCCTTTGCTTTGCAAAAGCTTGTAAGTTTCATTAGGTCCCATTTGTTTATTTTTGGTCTCATTTCCATTACTCTAGGAGGTGGATCAAAAAAAGGTCTTGCTGTGATTATGTCAAAGAGTGTTCTTCCTGTGTTTTCCTCTAAGAGTTGTATAGTGTCCGGTCATATTTAGGTCTCTAATCTGTTTTGAGTTTATTTTTGTGTATGGTGTTAGGGAGTGTTCTAATTTCATTCTTTTATGTGTCCAGTTTTCCCAGCAACACTTATTGAAGAGGCTGTCTTTTCTCCATTGTATATCCTTGCCTCCTGTGTCATAGATTAGTTGACCATGGGTGCGTGGGTTTATCTCTGGGCTTTCTATCCTGTTCCATTGATCTATATTTCTGTTTTTGTGCCAGTACCATATTTTCTTGATTACTATAGCTTTGTAGTGTAGTCTGAAGTCAGGGAGTCTGATTCCTCCAGCTCCATTATTTTCCCTTAAGACTGCTTTGGCTATTCGGGGTCTTTTGTGTCTCCATACAAATTTTCATGTATTTTGTTCTAGTTCTGTAAAAAAAAGCCATTGGTAATTTGATAGGGATTGCATTGAATCTGAAGATTGCTTTGGGTAGTATTGTCATTTTCACAATACTGATTCTTCCAATCCAAGAACATGGTATATCTCTCTATCTGTTTGTGTCATCTTTGATTTCTTTCATCAGTGTCTTATAGTTTTCTGAGTACAGGTCTTTTACCTCCTTAGGTAGCTTTATTCCTAAGTATTTTATTCTTTTCGTTGCAATGGTGAATGGGATTGTTTCCTTAATTTCTCTTCCTGATCTTTCGTTGTTGGTGTATAGGAATGCAAGAGATTTCTGTGCATTAATTTTGTATCCTGCAACTTTACCAGATTCATTGATTAGCTCTAGTAGTTTTCTGGTGTTATCTTTAGAATTCTCTATGTATAGTATCATGTCATCTACAGACAGTGACGGTTTTACTTCTTCTTTTCCAGTTTTGATTCCTTTTATTTCTTCTTCTTCTCTGATTGCTGTGGCTAGGACTTCCAAAACTATGTTGAATAATAGTAGCAAGAGTGGACATCCTTGTCTTGTCCCTGATCTTAGAAGAAATGCTTTCAGTTTTTCACCCTTGAGAATGATGTTTGCTATGGGTTTGTCGTATATGGCCTTTATTATGTTGAGGTAGGTTCCCTCTGTGCCCACTTTCTGGAGAGTTTTTATCATAAATGGGTGTGGAATTTTGTCAAAAGCTTTTTCTGCGTCTATTGAGATGATCATACGGTTTTTCTTCTTCAGTTTGTTAATATGGTATATCATATTGGTTGATTTGCATATATTGAAGAATCCTTGCATCCCTGGGATAAATCCCACTTGATCATGCTGTATGATCCTTTTAATGTGTTGTTGGATTCTGTTTGCTAGTATTTTGTTAAGGATATTTGCATTTATATTCATCAGTGATATTGGTCTGTAATTTTCTTTTTTTGTAGTATCTTTGGTTTTGGTATTAGGGTGATGGTGGCCTCATAGAATGAATTTGAGAGTGTTCCTTCCTCTGCAATTTTTTGGAAGAGTTTGAGAAGGACGGGTGTTAGCTTAGCTCCTCTCTAAATGTGTGATAGAATTCACCTGTGAAGCCATCTAGTCCTGGACTTTTGTTTGTTGGAAGATTTTTAATCACAGTTTCAATTTCATTACTTAAGATTGGTCTGTTCATATTTTCTGTTTCTTCCTGATTCAATCTTGGAAGGTTATACCTTTCTAAGAATTTGTCCATTTCTTCCAGGTTGTCCATTTTATTGGCATAGACTTGCTTGTAGTAGCCTCTTATGATGCTTTGTATTCCTGCAGTGTCTGTTGTAATTTCTCCTTTTTCATTTCTAATTTTATTGATTTGAGTCCTCTCCCTCTTTTACTTTTTCTTTCTTCCTTTTTTTTTTTTTTTTTTTGGTCAGCTTTGCTTGTGGTTCAAGAGATTCTGCAGACGACAGTCACTGTGGCCAGTGACAACAGTGATGCCGTGTGTGTGTATGCGAGTATAAGCATCCCTCAGAACGTGCGCTGCCATACTTGACTCTATGTTGGAATCTCGCAAGGAGTTTTTAAAAATAAGGAAAAATTTTTTTTATGAAAAAGCCTTGGCTGCACTCTAGACCAATCAAATCAGAATCCCTGGAGTGGGACCCATGAATTGGTATTTTTAAAAACCTTTTTCTTGATGAGTCTGGCTAAAGGTTTATCAATTTTATCTTCTCAAAGAACCAGCTTTTAGTTTTATTGATCTCTGCTATTGTTTTCTTTGTTTCTATTTCATTTATTTCTGCTATGATCTTTATGATTTATTAGCTTCTACTAACTTTGGGTTTTGTTTGTTCTTCTTTCTCTAGTTCCTTTAGGTGTAAGGTTAGATTGTTTATTTGAGATTTTTCTTGTTTCTTGAGGTAGGCTTGTATTGCTATAAACTTCCCTCTTAGAACTGCTTTTGCTGCACCCCATAGGTTTTGGATTGTCATGTTTTCGTTGTCATTTGTCTCCAGGTATTTTTTAATTTCCTCTTTGATTTCTTCAGTGTTCTCTTGGTAACGTATTGGTTTAGCCTCCATGTGTTTGCGTTTTTTACGTCTTTTTGCCTGTAATTGATTTCTAATCTCATAGCATTGTGGTCGGAAAAGATGCTTGATATGATTTCAGTTTTCTTAAATTTACTGGGGCTTGATTTGTGACCCAAGATGTAATCTATCCTGGAGAATGTTCCGTGTGCACTTGAGAAGAAGGTGTAATCTGCTGTTTTTGGATGGCATGTCCTATAAATAACAAATCTCTCTGGTCTGTTGTGTCATTTAAAGCTGTGCTTCCTTATTAATTTTCTGTCTGGATGATCTGTCCATTGGTGTAAGTGAGGTGTTACAGTCCCCCACTATTACTGTGTTGCTGTCGATTTCCTCTTTTATAGCCGTTAGCAGTTGCCTTCTGTATTGAGGTGCTCCTATGTTGGGTGCATATATAATTGTTATATCTTCTTCTTGGATTGATCCCTTGATCATTATGTTGTGTCCTTCTTTGTCTCTTGTAACATTCTTTATTTTAAAGTCTATTTTATCTGATATGAGTATTGCTACTCCAGCTTTCTTGTGATTTCCATTTGCATGGAATATCATTTTCCAACCCCTTCACTTTCAGTCTGTATGTGTCCCTAGGTCTGAAGTGGGTCTCTTGTAGACAGCATATATATGGGTCTTGTTTTTGTATCCATTCAGCAAGCCTGTGTCTTTTGGTCGGAGCATTTAATCCATTCACATTTAAGGTAATACCAATATGTATGTTCCTGTGACCATTTTCTTAATTGTTACAGGTTTGTTTCTGTAGGTCCTTTTCTTCCCTTGTGTTTCCCACTTAGAGAAGTTCCTTTAGCATTTGTTGTAGAGCTGGTTTGGTGGTGCTGAATTCTCTTAGCTTTTGCTTGTCTGTAAACCTTTTGATTTCTCCATCGAATCTGAATGAGATCCTTGCTGGGTAGAGTAATCTTGGTTGTAGGTTCTTCCTTTTCATCACTTTAAATATATCATGCCACTCCCTTCTGGCTTGTAGAGTTTCTGCTGAGAAATCAGCTGTTAACCTTATGGGAGTTCCCTTGTATGTTGTCATTTTATCCTTGTTGCTTTCAATAATTTTTCTTTGTCTTTAATTTTTGTCAATTTGATTACTATGTGTCTCAGCATGTTTCTCCTTGGGTTTATCCTGTATGGGACTCTCTGCACTTCCTGGACTTGGGTGGCTATTTCCTTTCCCATGTGAGGGAAGTTTTCAACTCTGATCCCTTCAAGTATTTTCTCGGGTCCTTTCTCTCTCTCTCCTCCTTCTGGGACCCCTATAATGCGAATGTTGTTGCGTTTAATGTTGTCCCAGAGCTCTCTTAGGCTGTCTTCATCTCTTTTCATTCTTTCTTCTTTATTCTGTTCCCTGGTAGTGAATTCCACCATTCTGTCTTCCAGGTCACTTATCCGTTCTTCTGCCTCAGTTATTCTGCTATTGATTCCTTCTAGTGTAGTTTTCATTTCAGTTATTGTATTGTTCATCTCTGTTTGTTTGTTCTTTAATTCTTCTAGGTGTTTGCTCTTTAGTTTTTCTAGGTCTTTGCTAAACATTTCTTGCATCTTCTTGATCTTTGCCTGTATTCTTTCTCTGAGGTCCTGGATCATATTCACTATCATTAATTATATTCACTGTCATTATTCTGAATTCTTTTTCTGGAAGGTTGCCTATCTCCACTTCATTTAGTTTTTCTGGAATTTTGTTCCTTCATCTGGTACAAAGTCCTGTGTCTTTTAATTTTGTCTGTCTTTCTATGAATGTGGTTTTTGTTTCACAGGCTGCAGAATTGTAGTTCTTGCTTCTGCTGTCTGCCCTCTGGTGGATGAGGCTATCTAAGAGGCTTGTGCAAGCTTCCTGCTGGGAGGGAATGATGGTGGGTGGAGCTGGGTGTTGCTATGGTGGGCAGAGCTTGGTAAAACTTTAATTTGCTTGTTGGTTGTTTGGCCTGAGGCGACCCAGCACTGGAGCATACCGGGCTCTTTGGTGGGGCTAATGGCAGGCTCTGGGAGGGCTCACACCAAGGAGTACTTCCCAGAACTTCTGCTGCCAGTGTCCTTGTCCCCACGGTGAGCCACAGCCACCCCCCACCTCTGTAGGAGACCCTCCAACACTAGCAGATAGGCCTGGTTCAGTCTCCAGTGGGTTAGGAGACTAACCACTGGTCCTTCCCCTGGGTCCTGATGCACACACTACTTTGTGTGTGCCCTCCAAGAGTGGAGTCTCTGTTCCCCCAGTTCTGTGGAAGTTCTGCAATCAAATCCCACTAGCCTTCAAAGTCTGATTTTCTAGGAATTCCTCCTCCTGTTGCTGGACCCCCAGGTTGGGAAGCCTGACATGGGGCTCAGAACCTTTTGCAGTGGGTGGACTTCTGTGGTATAAGTGTTCTCCAGTTTGTAGTCATCCACCCAGCAGTTACTGGATTTGATTTGACTTTGATTGCGCCCTTCCTACCATCTCATTGCAGCTTCTCCTTTGTCTTTGGATGTGGGATATCTTTTTTGGTGAGTTCCAGTGTCTCCCTGTCGATGACTGTTCAGCAGTTAGTTGTGATTCCGGTGTTTTCACAAGAGGGAGTGAGCACACATCTTTCTACTCCAGCACGTTGAACCAGTCTATATACTGTGCAACTTTAATTCCCGAATTAAATGGCCTAAAACTTACAATTTCTGATTATTGTAGCCTGACATGGGTTTATTTGCATAAAAGTAGGGAGTTCTTTTTTTAAGCTATTTTTTTAATTATTAATTTTATTTATTTATCGGCTGCGTTTGGGTCTTTGTTGTTGCGTGCGTGCTTTCTCTAGTTGCGGCGAGCGGGGGCCACTCTTCGTTGCAGTGTGCAGGCTTCTCATTGAGGTGGCTTCTCTTGTTTCAGAGCACAGACTCTAGGTGCACGGGCTTCAGTAGTTGTGGCACGCAGGCTCAGTAGTTGTGGTGCCTGGGTTTAGTTGCTCTGTGGCATGTGGGATCTTCCCAGACCAGGGCTCAAACCCATGTCCCCCTGCATTGGCAGGCAGATTCTTAACCACTGCACCACCAGGGAGCCCCAAAAGTAGGGAGTTCTTCGGTTTGGTTTTTCTGTGGGGAGAGCCTACTGTTGATGAAAGCCTTGGCATTTCATCTTTTTAAATGAAACCCTGTTTTTCT
Organism: Orcinus orca; assembly: GCF_937001465.1. Taxonomy (NCBI): domain Eukaryota; kingdom Metazoa; phylum Chordata; class Mammalia; order Artiodactyla; family Delphinidae; genus Orcinus; species Orcinus orca. The sequence goes on from NC_064565.1 coordinate 75,927,273, forward strand.
GTTTTACTGTAGCTTCTTCACACTCCAGCCCATGTACTGCCATCTGCTTCTTTCCTGTGCTCCATGTTTGTAAATTCATTGCTGCTGTCTAAGGAGACTAAGAGGTAAGGCAGTTCATAAGATATGTTTAGATACTGTTTTGAGAAACAGGATGGTTTGTGTTATCCTTGATTAGAATATTCTTTCCCTGTGTTTCTCTTTATTTCAGCTTTGACCTATAGTTAAAGGATATAGGATTACTAAGTCAAATAAATAAAATTCATTGAAACTAAATATCAGACATCTTTCGTGGTAATGTTTTAAGGGTTTCAAAATTTCATGTTTTATAAATTTACCTGTTGTTTTATAATAATCCATAATTTTTAAAGTGTATTATTTTGTTCATGATTGTTTTTTCATAGATACCTTAAATAATTGGAAAGTTATTGTTTAGAAATATTTTTTAATAGTAATTGTATTTTATTCTGTTATTGTTAAAGTGCTGAAGAAATTCCTGATGATGTCAGTATGGAAGAAGAAAAAGAAAGTGTTGATTCAGATGAAGAAAATAACTTCACTGAAGAGGTCCAGGATACAAATAACACAGATTTGGGAAAAGACATTATACATCAGTTGTCAAAATCTGAAGAAAAGGAACTGAGAAAATTTAGGAAAGTAGACTACAGCTGGATGACTGCTCTTTAAGCCTTGGAGAATAGGGAGAGGGTTTTACACTTTGTGTTTTTTTGTTTTGTGGGGTTTTTTTGTTTGTTTTTGTTGTATGTTGCTATTCCAGAATTCTATTTTAATGTTATTTGTTCATAAAATGTTAAATATTAACAGGCTCTGCTTTTTAAATGACTGGTAATATTAAGCTATATTTGCATCATGTTTTAGTTGCTATATACATCATCTCTTTTCACTTATCAGCCCTATAGAGTAGCTAGATATTTTCTTCACAGGTGCTATAGCAGAGCTGGGACTTGAATTTGTACAGCATAAGTCCCCCTGTCTGCAATTCGAAGATAGATAGATACAAAAAGTCAAAAGGTTTTGTTGATGATGTTAAGTTCAAAATTCATTTGGTGGCCAAATATGACCTGAACTGATATGAGGTTCTCTGTAGTCTTGTTTAATCCCTCTTAGAGTATTTCTCTTCTCATAGAGAAATTTAGAGAAATGATTTGATTATGGTGGTATTTCACAGACCCCACTGAGGATTTTATATAATATGAGCTGCCTGAAATCTGAAAAACTCTACATTCACATCATCTGGTCACATATCTTTCGGGTAAGGTCTTGTCTACTATACTTGTAAATACAATTTTCATGACAGCCTTGGCAGATAAGAAGAGCTGGTATTACTCTGTCAGTGTTATGCCTGTTTATACTGAGTCAAATAACAACTACTTTTTAAGCACAGTCCCATTACTAGTAGAAAAGAATGCAAGACTCCTGTATTACCTTAAAGTAGTGAAATTTCTACATTTTAACCACTTAGCATTTAGAGTTTTCCAGTTCCATGATACACTTCCATAAAATTTATATTTAAAAAGTTAATGCAAAAACAAGTGTACACATCACAAAAGCACATCTCAGGGAATGTTCACAAAATTGCTGTAAGTGGCTTTTTAAGTATGTCTGAGTCAGTATCCAAGTAAGATCTATACATTTCATTTAAATAGCTAGATTGAGATATAGATAACTCACAAACTATGCAGTTCACCCATTTAAAGTATACAGGTCAGCAGTTTTTAGTATATTCAGAGTTGCACACCATCACCACAGTCAATTTTAGAACATTTTCATCACCCCACAACTCAACCCATTGCCAGTCACTCTCCATTACTCCCAGTCTGCCCCACCCCACACGCAACCACTAATATGTCTGTCTCTATAAATTTGCCTAGTCTGCATATTGCATAAAAATAGAATCATATAATATGTGGGCTTTGTGACTGGTTTCTTTTCACTTAGCATTCATTCTGCAGCATGTATCAGTACTTCATTTCTTTTTATTATTTTCATTTCACCTGTTTATATACCTAGGAGCAGAACTACTGAGTCACTTGGTAACTCTATGGTTAACTTTTTGAAGAATCACAGAACTGTTTTACAAATCAGCTTCACCATTTTACATTATTTACATTATGTGGGATATAAATTGTTCCACAGTCTGATCCATTAAATTTTGGTCCCTTTGCAGGGTTAGTTTTTGAGGCCAGTGTTTGAGGTTCCTGGGAGGACTCTTTAGCTGTCTCTTTTCCTGGTTCTTTTTGGTAAATTAGCTGGCATATGGATTAGCTTGTTGCTCTCATGGAGCTACTAGCTTCCCCTTAATTGCTTACCACCAAAATCTCCATTGTTTTCAAGAATACCTTAGGCTTGAACTTCACTCTATTTCAAATAATGTCAGAACTCTCTATTCTTATGGACTGTCTCACCCCTGGGCAAAATCTCTCACCCACTGCTCCAAAAAGGCGGGGTAGGGGGGATAAGGCACAGTGGACCCTCTCAGAGTGTCAGAGACACCCCTCTGCTTCACAAATAGTGGAGAAAATAGCCTCTGGTCTTTGTATCTCCTGACGTGGAACCTCTGCCCTAACCAGCTGGGGCAAGGACAGCCAGGTGACCAGTGTTCTCAGCCTGGGGAGTGGGGCTGACATAAGTTGATCATTTTGCCACCTTCAGACACTGACATGGTACCTGCAAGTTTATTTTTTGCAGTTATGTATGAAAGGTTTCATACTTTCAAATCAAATTTCTTAAATTTGGAGCTGAATCATTGCTTTGTAAGTGTGGGTTTTTCTAAGGAGTTGATCTCTCACACTAAAACATGACAACCTTGTTATTATTCTAATTTTTTCTCCAATACTAAAAATATAAAAATTTTCCAAAGACAACTATACAGATAAAAGGGTAATAGCCACTCTGTTCCTTCAAATCTGAACTTATGTCCAGCAGATCTGTACTGCCATCCCTCAGTTTCTTTCCCACAGAAAACTGGTCCCATCATAGTAAGCAAACCCATAAAGATTATTCACCTTCTAGCCTCCCTTGTTTATCTGATTCACCTGTCAAGGCACAGACTCACTACTTGCTGTCACAAGTGCAGCCTGTACTTCTGGACGCAGACAATCTCAGCCTTACTGCAGGTGGACCACATGTTAACCACCTACCATGTCTGCGTATCTATGTCAGATATTTACCCCAGTTTGACAAATGAGGAAAACTGGATCCATAGAGAGCGAGTAATTGGTATCTAAGTCACTGGGTTCTCAAGAAGTGGGGCTAAGACAGGAGCCCCTCCCTCTCCCATCAAATACCAAGTCCTGTGCTCTTTATAGAATAGCACATTGTCTCCCAGACACTTAAAACAACTAGTTAGCATTACGAAGGCATCTATAACTGGGGAGGAATTGTGATTAAAAAGAAAAAAATTTTTAAAAATGAACAGCCCAGGTTTAGAGCTGGTCTCAGCTGCAGACAAGAGCTAGCTAGCTCTGTGACCTGGCTAAAGTCCTATAATCTGCCTGAGCTTCAGCCCCCTCATCTGTAAAATGAAGTGCTCCCTCCCTATGTTAATGGTTTTGACTGTCTGACTAGTACTGTTATGTTCCAAAATAGGAAAAGTGCATGAAATTTGGATATTGTATGAGATTGTGCACTTGATTATATGCAGAATTTTAATGAAAAATCTAGGCTAATTAAATGGCTGCATATTAATTAATTAGAATAGGCTCATTGTTAATGTGCTGAAGCAATTCCTCTGGTTTTTTCCCCTTATCACAGACTAGCACTTAGTATAGAAATATAGAATATGTTGTAATATGTATAATGTGTCTTAAATAATTTCAGATCTTTGTACTATGACTATAATGGAGGCTTTAAAAGAAATCTATTAGGTTAAACATAACCATTTGGTTAAAGTTGTTGAAGTCTTGTAAATGGCACTGATTTTTCTGTGAGGCTGCTTTATCTGAACTACTGGAAATTGCGCTTTCCTCCGTCAGCTTCTTGTGTGCTTCTTGATAGCCGTGAAAATGGCAAAATTATCTTACAACATCAGAGTGAAGGTTCTGTATCACCACACAATCCTAAATGAAATGATAGGGCCCCAGGAAGGATATATGATCCCAGGAAGATTATTTATCATTGAGATTAAAGAGAAATAGAAATGGAAGTAACTGGGACTTGATAGTATACCATGCAGGGGGGAATGTGAATGGAATACAAGCCACCAGAGAGATGCAGATGCAATGATTACATTGTTCAAATTACTTTTGTTTTTCTAAAAGCATGAGCAAAACCACAATCTGAGTTACAGTTCATCTAAGCTGCATAATTAGACAGAATGATCTCTTCTAGCTCCGATACTCTGACCACAAAACCAAGATGCCAGACTGGTGTATTATAGCCCCACTCCCACCTCATGCCCCAAAACACCAAGGATCTGGTCTTGCAAGTACTAATTTGTGGTACCTGTATGTAAACATGTAAAGATACATCTATCTTAGTTTCCCATCTTCAGGCATGACATATCTCTGGCTTGGAAACTCCTTTGGAGATCAGAGCACTTAGTTCACAAAAGAAAAAACCAGACATGAAAGCACGCACACCAGTTCCTCCCATTGTTTTGTTGAGTTCTGATAATCCTTGTTAAATGGTTGCCTATTTTAACGGAAGGATGAATATAAGTGCTCTGAAAACAAGCACTTTAAATGCAAATATTGATGTTATATTCTAGACCACATAGAAAGGCAAATTTAAACTTCTTGTTCCCTCAGAAATGCTTGTCTGCAGTTGTAAAATTTGAGTCCCTTAGCCCAGCTTTATTTGGTGAGCAGTGTTCCATACCAGAAAGACTGCTGGTCTAGGAGCCAGAAGACCACTAATTCCAGCTCTGCCTCTTGCTAGGTTTGTGCTTGTATTAAGTTTATTTGAGGCCTTAATTTTTTTTATCTCTAAAATAATAGGGCTATGTTTCCTTAGATGGTCCTCCAAAGCCCATTCTTGACTCTCAAATTGTGATTTTCCAAAATGCCCAGAATTCTATTAGCCCTACTCAAAAAATATATGTGGGGCTTTGCTACTTCACAACTTCCACTGGTGCTGGAGAGAAGAGGAAACAATAGTTTAACAAGATTTCATTTCCAGGGACTTCCCTGGTGGTGCAGTGGTTAAGAATCCACCTGCCAATGCAGGGGACACGGGTTCGAGCCCTGGTCTGGGAAGATCCCACATGCTGCGGAGCAACTAAGCCCGTGTGCCACAACTACTGAGCCTGTGCTCTAGAGCCCGCAAGCCACAGCTACTGAGCCCGTGCACCACAACTACTGAAGCCCGCACAGCTAGAGCCCATGCTCTGCAACAAGAGAAGCCACCACAATGAGAAGCCCGCCCACTGCAACGAAGAGTAGACCCCACTCACCACAACTAGAGAAAGCCTGCGCCCAGCAGTGAAGACCCAACGCTGCTAAAAATAAATAATTATAAAGAAAAAAAAGATTTCATCTCTGAATAAGAGATCTGCACCTACTTATTCTCGAGATGCCCTTGGTCTAAATCTGCAGACTTTACCCAAGAGAACAGATTAGAAACAGAGCTCCTCATCAGCACCTTCCCCAGAAAATACAAACAAAAGCCAAAAAAAAAAAAACGAATGAAGGAACAAGCAGGCTGTGTGACACACAAGAGGCACTCACATTTGTTGAATGAAACCATAAAGAAGGTAAGAGGAAATAGGTTTACACTTACAGGTTTTTACTTAAATTCAAAATCAAGGTGAAATAAAGAGCCAAAGATGCCCTATTTAATCAAATCTGTTTCCCAGGCTCAAAGTACTCCCAGAAACCACTGAGGAGTTAGATATTCTGCAACATATGCAGCACAGCCCATGGATTTTAGTCAGGAGGTAGAGTAGCATAAGAACATTGAATGTCCCAGTCTTAAGATACAGCGCTTCACAGGATATTTGAGGCATTCTCCACTTCCCACGTCCCTCAGCACCAGGATAGGACGAGGTTGACTTTCTGTTCCACACTGACTTCACAAGGATGCTGTTTCATCCTTGTGTAGGAGTACGTCTTTGAGTTTCTTATTCCCACCCTCATGGTTTTTATCCCATTTTTTTCTGGTCTGCTTGGGACCTGCTCCAGCAATCATCCCCTCCAACTCGTCTATCTTTAATTTTCACTTTCCCCTTTCTGCTTGACGTAGGAACATGCTGACACTTGGTACTGTCAACTCTTAAAATCACACAGCTTATGCTTTGCGTTGTATTATGAATCTCAATGTTGGCATTATCTTTCTTTCACCCCACTTGGCATTTTTGCATTTACCTCCTTTTGTTGTTGTTAAATCACATGTATCTCTATAAGCTACTTTAAATCCTTCTGGAAACAGGCCTGAATCTAAGGGCATGCAAATATTCATATTCATATGATCTAACAGGTATCATAGCCAGCGTTTCATCCTGTATCTAGCAAAGTCAGTTCCAAATGAAAGTGAGAACTCAATGAGCAAATGAATGTCTTAGGTAACATGCAATTAGAACAACAAGTAAAAGTGAGATTTTTGTTTTAAGACTGTCCCTAGTTCTACAAAAAGCGTTGTGGGTTCCAAGATCTCAGTTAATCTGATCTCTGGTAACCTGATCTTTCTAGTGACCAATTCTGAAACAACCACCTTTCTCAGGCAGACGGGAAGGTAGTGTATGTGTGGCTGCAAACCAGTCTCAACAAGCAAAGGACAGTGAGTGTAACCTGGATCTCGGACTACCCTAGTCTCTCTGAGGCTTCAGTCATCTCACAACCTCATGAGGTTATTAAGAACATTAAATACAATTATGTATGATAAAGCCCTTCATAGAAATATAAATTTTTGTATAAAAGTTAAGCAAACTAGTTGGTAAATTTAGCCACCCTACCTAAAATGTATACCCTTGAACAGCAAAAGGATTTCAATTTCACTTGGAGGATGAATTACAGCAAGAATAAATCTAACATGAGGTTAACATTTGACATGTATATTGCCACACGTATCTGTTTTTCAAATCTATTCAAGAAAAAAAAAGTGCAAAGTATAAGCTCTAGAATGAAAAGAAATGATTATCAGTAACAGAAACCAGCCCTCTGATTACTGAACTACATGTAGTACAGAGTAAGGTAGAATTTTGAGATGAATCCAATTTATGTCATGGAGGTATAGCTCAACTGTCAGCACATCCCCAGTTCACTGAGTGACCATCCCATTCATTCTTTACAAAACATATTCAAGATGCAAAGCAGAATCACAGCAGGCTTATAGGACTTCACTGCATTATGACTTACTGAAAAGCTTATTGTCTACAGTGCCACTTATGTGGTACTCCTACAAGAAATCGTTTAACCTAAATCCAATCATGAGAAAACAGGCAAGTCCACATTGAGAGAGATTCTGCAGAACAACTGAACCCAGGACTCAAAAATAGCAGCCTTTTAAAGAAAATAAGCTAGGGAACTACTACAGATTAAAGGAGACTAAAAGAGACATAAATAAATGCAATGTGTGCTCCTTGGTTGAATCCTGAATTGGAAAAAAGGCTATAAAGACATTTTTGGGACAGCCGGGGAAATTTGAATATACACAAATTTTAGATATAGGATTATATCAGTGTTACATTTCCTGAAAGTGGTAAGTGAATTGTAGTCATGTAGCCATGCCCTTGTTCTTGGGAAATAGATGATGAAATATTTAGGCGTGAAGTGTGATGTAAAACATTTAAAATTCACAGATAATATTAAGCAGTTCAGGGGAAAAAAAAAAGTGTGTATGTGATAGGTAGATAGAGGCAAATCTAGGTAAAGAATATATGTATACTCGATGTACTCTTCTTGCCAAGTTTCCATAGGTTGAAAGATTTCAAAATGAAAATACAAAAAAATCAAAAACTTATATAAAAATTCTACTTCTGCTATTTCTATGTTGCAGGACCAAATCTTTGCAACCCTGTCCGGCTATCTTTAGCTTGTCTCCAGAACTGCTCAGATTCTTCATTTGCTAAGTCTCCTTATGAGTTCATTCTTTCCTCCTGGAGTTTTACTACCCTCAACTTTCCCACCATTTCCTCTTAAGCAATTTATCTAGCATCAGCTGTGAGAACACCACTCTTTGCTTATTCACCTTACTCTCTGCTCCTTTGGCCTCCTTTGCATTTATCTTGCTCTCCTCTTCTATTGCCTTAGGACCAGTTGTCATCCTCCAAGTTGAGTTTTGAGATCTTTACCATTTCCATTTTTCCTGCATTAAGGGCACTAAGCACTGCTGCTCAAATTGTTCTCCTTATGAGACTTAATCTGTCCTGCATTTCTGCCCTACCTTCAGTCCCATAACTTCTTTGGAACTCCTGCTGCGAACTGAATATGCCTAAGTCCATTCCACTCTATCCCTCTGATGTATCCAAACTGTGTAACACTCCTCTCGTCCCCTCAATTCATAACCTTGATAGAAAATATCCTATTGACTATATAAGCCAACCTAAAGGAAATATTGAACACTACAAAATATATTGATATATTCACATCACTTAAATAAAGGAGCATGGGGATATGATTGGCTGTTGAAACTAAACTACCCAGGGAGCACATCTTTATTGGTATGTCCAATAATGGGGAATATCTTGAACCAAGGACAATAAATTGCTATTTGACATTTTGCCTTTGTCCTCTAACACTTCCAACTTTTAATGGGAAATTCAGCCACCCTGAATATCCCTGCATCTTTTGAAAGGTCTCTTATCAGGAGTAAGCTGTATGCCCATCACTATAGACCTGTATTTCCCATTCAAGATGTTATAGAATCTTCCCCCAAGTAGCTCTCTGAGGGCAAAGAAAGTGTAGCTCAACCCTCAGTTCAGTCACAGTGGCTCTGCTGTCTCCGTCTGTCCCTATACCTTCAATGCCTCCATCCTATTCCCACCAAAAACTTAAAAAATAAGGATGTTTTTTACTGTCCATGGCTTTGTGTTTAATAAACAATTTGCAGTGACAGGTAAAAAATCACTTAAACTTCCATGAACATGTTTCCTCATCAGTGAGGCAGGAGGAGGCTGTCATCTCTGAGGTACCTTCTAGCCCTGAGACTCCCTGATTGCAAGAGTGCTACACAATATCTTTTGCAATTAAGATGGTAATGCTTTGATAGCAATAATTCATTGCTGAATATACCAATGGACTAATAGTGTGCAGAATTCTCTATACAATTAAAAGGAGTCATGAGTCAACAAATACACCTCCATACAAGCCAGAGAGACATCGACCCTGGTCCTGCCCTCCCAGGGCTCTAGTCCAGATGTGTGTGTATGTGTGTGTTGGCAGAGTTGGGAGGGGCAGGATGCAGAATGGCAGAGGGAGAATCAACCATAAAGCATCTTATCACATAGATAATTCCACCTCTCTTAGGGACCCCAGAGATGTAATAATAACAGGAATGCCCAACACTTATTTAGGGCTCACCATGCTCCATTTAATCCACACCTTAGGATGTAGTTACATGTTAAAATGCAGTCTTATTATCTCTAATTGTCAGAGTAGGACACTAAAATCCAGGAAGGTGAGGTGAATTGCCCAAGGTCACAGCACTAGTTAAGTGGCAGAGTGGATATTCAAGCCCATTTGGCTCTAGGACCTGCTCCTTAGCCACTACAGTTCCCAAAGCCAGCGAGCAGTTTCCTCACCATAACCCCAGGGCCTTCTGCAAATTTAGCACCCCCAGTCTGGAGTGTCTTCCCTCCCATGAGTCTGGGTTGGAGCTGAGGTCTCTGTCCCTCCTCACTGACTGTGTGGCAGTCTAGTGATCCCCACTTCTACCCCCATCCCCATCCACTGGAGGCTCTTCGATCTCCTCACCATAGCCTCAGCTGATTGGCAAACCCTGGCATCAATCGTCCTAATGTTGCTCAGCTGGGTGAATGCCTGGACCCTGCCCCTGTAGAAAGTGGCCACCTGCCTCAGCAACAGGATCATTGCCAACCCAACTGGTGTGAGAGGGGCTGCGGATGTCCTGTGTGGTCCAGAGCAGGAGTCAGCGGCAGTACAAGGCTGCCCACCTCCCTCTGCATCACCATCTTCCTTGTAGCTCTGCTGAACCTGCTTGTCTACATTACTGGGGCCGGGTATAACACCTCTGTAGAAGACAAGGAGCCCACGGTCCTCCTGGTACTCAGCTCTGGGATTATCTTTTTCTTCCCAGTCCTGACTCTAAGCCGCATCTGCTGGACAGCCCGCAGCATCATCCCTGACACTGACAAGCACCTAGGATGGGCTGCCTCAGCCTCTGGCCGAATAAAGGGAGGCTGATGTGCTCTAAGTGCAGCTCTGAGGGATCCAGGGCTCCAGCCCTTACATGGTACTTTGCTCTGCCTCTGCCTCACCTGATACCTCTTTGGGAGCCTCTGAGTATCCCCACTAAGAATTATCTCTGAGGAGAATGGGAGAGTGAAGGCTCTTTTAACAATGGAGACTTCCCCTCTTAAACTGGAGTCATCGAAGTGATGCCTGCCAGCTTTGGGGTTGGTTTTATATTTATTTTCTTGCTTTTTGGTGGGTTTTGTTTTTTCTGTTTTTTTTTTTTTTTTTTAATCCATTGAATGATTGAACCAAGAAAATGACTCGGACTCCTACCCTGGACTCTGTTGCTGGTGTTCTCACCTTTGGATGATGGAGTCAGAAATGATGCTTTCAAGCTTCTGGATCATCATCCCTCCTCCAAGGCCTGGAAATGGAGCTCCTGGTCACATCCCCACCTTGGAGGTAAAGCTGGAGATGTGGACCTACCATAAAAGGCTGCTTTCTGTCCTGGCTCTTCCTGACAAAACAGTCTCTCTCTGAGTGGACCTGCTGCTGTCGGGGGAGGAGCCTCCCTGGACCTGAAGGGATACACACTCGCTTTCCTCTCGACCTCTGGAACACCCCACCCCCACTTAGGATAACTCCTAGAACTTCAGCAGATAAGTTACCAAGGAAGCCTCACCTCCAAGACTTCTGACCTCTGGTTCCTGTGTCCCCTTCAATCTGTCACAATGTGCCCTCTGGGACTGGGGACTTCCGGCCCTCCCCAAGTCCCGGCTATGCTTCAGTCCCTCTACCCTTTCACTTCTTACTCACTGTAAGTTTCTGCTTATGCCCTTCCCCGTACTCATAAGTTTTTCCCTAAACAAAATGAGTAACTGTATATGTGTGTGTGTGTGTGTGTGTGTGTGTGTGTGTGTGTGTGTTTAAAGAGGAAGAATTAGGAGAGGCATCTACAGTTCAAGGGGCATCTTGACCATCAGTGGCCTTGGTTAAAACTTCGCTGGATACTCCATAGGTGAGTGATGACAAAAAGTGATTTTTCTCTGCTTATAAGGAGGAAGGGAAGCAGCTGCCCCCTCCCTTCCTGAAATAGTCTCCTTAGAAATATCTCTGAGTCCTTTTTCCTTATGTGAATAAAATAACTCCAGGAGCCAGATAACCCCATGTACCTCAGTTTTTATGACCTAGAGATGTCTCCAAGGTCTGGGCTTCATACCAAAGGAGATAGCACTGCCATTGGTCATCCTGGTAGCCTGGGGCTTAACCTAGGGACCTAGTTTGTGTTGTAACCATTTGGCTATTTAAGGGACATGAGAGAAATTGTATTGTCACTTCAGATCAAAGCAATTACCCCGACAAGTGGATACAGATCTAATTCTCATGGTATGTAAAAAGTGTTGGGAGGTTTGGGGTTTTTACCAGAGCACGAGGAAGTCCAAGGAACTTTTATTTCCCTGTAAACACCCACAGTGTTCTAAAACCAAGGAATGCCTAGAAATTTCTGGTGTCCAGAAAATTGACTTTATTCATTAAGTTTTTGAATATATACTTTGTGAAAAGGTGAGTAAGATGTAGTTCCCGTCCCTAAGTTGCAATGGTGCATGTGGTCAATTTGTTATAGGCCAATGGGACTTGAAACTACTGCTTACACAGTTTCAAAGCAGACCCACCAACATCACAATATAGGCAGGCTTACTGTTAAATAGCAAGAAAAGATTCTAACCAGATGTTTTGCCTCAGATCAACCACATGAAAATTGCTGCCTCACTGTCACTGCACACAGCTGTCCTGAAGATGTGTACTATTAACAGAAACTTACTTATCCAGACCCCTCTGCAGTTCACAAAATGCAACACCCATAGAATTGATCTCCATAAAAATTAGAAGAGTGATTAGTATAGCCCAGAAGTGACTTGCCCAAAGTCATATGATGAATAAACAGTAGAATTCAAATTCTGATTCAGATCTTTGATTACAAAACCTGAATCCTTTTCACTAAGTGAATTCTATATAATTCTATGTAAGCACTCGATATTTATAATATTATAATGTTAATTATTGCAATAGTTGCTGTATATCTCATTCAAGTTCTGAGGACATGAAAATGTTAAAAATTCTTAAACGAGACCAGTTTAAGAAACTATATAAGAATGCATTGAAGTCCTACTTGTTACCATACAGCATAAATCAAATACTGGGAAATGGCAGCAGTAAGTGGGCTAATAGAGTATGTGATAATCTAAGATGACATCACTTTTTTTTTAATCCCTCTCCCCACACCACCGGCAATTTCTGGCAACCACTGATCTTTTTACTGTCTACGTAGTTTTGACTTTTCCAGAATGTCATAGAGTTGGAATCACACAGTATATAGCCTTTTCTGACTGTCTTTCCACCTAGTAATACGCATTTAAGATTCCTCCATGCATTTTCATAGCTTGATAGCTCATTCCTTTTTAGCACTGAATAATATGCTACTAATAATAATATGCCATTACCAATTACTAATATTATTACTAATAATAATATGCTAATAATGTCTTGATATACCACAGTTTATTTATCCATTCACCTACTAAAGGCATCTTGGTTGCTTCCAGATTTGGCAATTTTGAATAAAGCTGCTGTAAACATCTGTGCAGGTTTCTGTGTGAGTTTTCAGCTTTTGCGGGTAAATACCAAGGAGTGTGATTGCTGGATTATATTGTAAGAGTATGTTTTAGTTCTGTAAGAAACCACCAAACTGACTTCCAAAGTGTCTGTACCATTGTGCATTCCCACCAGTAAATTCCACATCCTTGTCAACATTTAAAGCTGTCAGTATTCTGGATTTTGGCCATTCTAATAGGAGTGCAGTGATATCTCATTGTTTTTGTTTTTGTTTTTGTTTTTTGCTGTACGCGGGCCTCTCAGTTGTGGCCTCTACCGTTGCGGAGCACAGGCTCCGGACGCGCAGGCTCAATGGCCATGGCTCACGGACCCAGCCGCTCCACAGCATGTGGGATCTTCCCGGACCAGGGCACGAACCCGTGTCCCCTGCATTGGCAGGCAGACTCTCAACCACTGCGCCACTAGGGAAGCCCTATCTCATTGTTTTAATCACATTTCCTTGCTGACTTACGGTGTGAAGCATCTTTTCATATGCTTACTTGCCATCTGTAGATCTCGGTGAGGTGTCTGTTAAGGTCTTTGGCTCATTTTTCAGTCAAAGTATTTTCTTATTGTTGAGTTTTAAGAGTTCTTTCACATTTTGGTTAACCCTCCTTTATCAGATGTCTTTTATAAATATTCTTTCCCAGCCTGTGGTTGTCTTCTCATTCTCTTAACACTGTCTTTCCCAGAGGAGTTTTTAATTTTAGTGACGTACAATTTATCAATTCTTTCTTTCATAGGTTGTGCCTTTGGTGTTTGTTTTTTTAAAATATTTTATTTTATTTTTCCTGGCCATGCCACATGTGTGGCATGCAGGATCTTAGTTCCCTGACCAGGGATTGAACCCGTGCCCCCTGCAGTGGAAGTGCGGAGTCTTAACCACTGGACTGCCAGGGAAGTCCCATGCCTTTGGTGTTGTATCTAAAAAGTTATTACTATACCCAAGGCCACCTATATTTTCTTCCATATTATCTTTTAGGAGTTTTGTAGTTTTGCACTTTACATTTATGTCTGTGATCCATTTTCAGTTAATTTTTGTGAAGGGTGTTAGGTCTATGTTTGGATTCAATTTTTTGCATATGGGTATTCAGTTGTCCCAAAATCATTAGTTGAAAAGACTATCTTTGTGCCATTGTATTGCCTTTGTTCTTTTGTCAAAGATCAGGTGACTATATTTACATAGGTCTATTTCTTGGCTTTCTATTCTGTTCCACTGATCTATTTGTCTGTTGTTTTGCCAGTACACTGTCTTGATTATTGTAGCTTTATGTAAGTCTTGAACAGGTAGAGCCTGTCCTCTAACATTGCTCTCCTTCAATGTTGTGTTGGCTATTCTGGGTCTTTTGCATCTCCATACAAACTTTAGAATGTGTATGCCAATATCCACAAAATAACTTACTGGGATTTTGATTGGCATTGCATTGAATCTAATATCAAGTTGGGAAGAATTGACATCATCACAATATTGAGTCTTCCTATCCCTGAACATGGAATATCTCTCCATTTATTTAGTTCTTTGATTTTGTTCATCAGAATTTTGTAGTTTTCTTCATAGGGATCTTGCACATATTTTGTTACATTATACCCAAGTATTTCATTTTTTGATACTAATATAAATGGTATTATGTACATTTGAAACTTAATTTCAAATTTCACTTGTTCATTGATAGTATATAGGAAAATGACTGACTTTTGTATATTAACCTTGGATCCTGCAACCTTGATATAATAACTTATTAGTTCCAAGAGTTTTTTGTTCATACTCTCAGATTTGCTACATAGATGATTATGTCATCTGTGAACACAGTTTTATTTCTTCCTTCCCAATGTGTATATCTTTTATTTCTTTTTCTTATCTTGTTGCATCCACTAGAACTTCCAGTATGATGCTGAAAAGGAGTGATGAGAAGGGACAGCCTTACCTTGTGTCTGATCTTAGTGGGAAAGCATCAAGTTTCTCACCATGAAGTATGATGTTAGCTGTAGTTTTGTTGTTGTATTTGTTTGGTAGATATTCTTTATCAAGTTGGGGAATGTCTCCCTATTCATAGTTTACTGAGTGTTTTTATCATGAATGAATATTGGATTTTATCATGAATGAGTATAGTTTTCCATCTATTGTTATGATCACTAGATTGTTCTCTTTTAGCCTCTTGATGTGATGGATTATATTAGTTGATTTTCAAATGTTGAACCAGTCTTGCATACCTGGGACAAATTCCACTTGGTGGTGGTATATAATATTTTTTATATAGTTGGGCCTCTGTATCCATGGGTTCCATATCTATGGATTCAAACAACCGTGGGATCAAAAATATTTGAAAAAAATTTCCAGATAGTTCCAAAAAGCAAAACTGGAATTTTCTGTGCACCAGCAACTATTTACTTAGAATTTGCATTGTATTTACGACTATTTACACGGTATTTACATTGTATTAGGTATTATAAGTAATCTAGAGATGATTTAAAGTATACAAAAAGATACACATAGGTTATATGCACATGTTACAGAATTTTATATAAGGGACTTGAGCATCTACAGATTTTGGTACCTGCAGTGGGTCCTGAAACCAATCCCTGGTGCATACTGTGGCAAAACTGTACGTTATTGAATTTGACCTGCTTTTATTTTTTTTTTTTTTTGAGGATTTGTACATCCATGTTCATGACAGACATTATTCTGTAGCTTTCTTTTCCTGTAATGTTTTTGTCTGATTTGGTATTGGGGTGATCCTGACCTCACAGAATGAGTTAGGAAGTATTCCCTCTGTTTCTCTCCTCTGAAAGAGATTGTAAAGAACTGGTATAATTTCTTCCTTAAATATTTGGTAGAATTCACCAGTTAACTCATTTGAGCTTGGTGCTTTCTATTTTGGAAGGTTGTTAATTACTGATTCACTTTCTTTAACAGATATAGATCTATTCAGATTGTGTATTTCTTCTTGCGTGAATTTTAGCAGAATGTGTCTTTCAAAGAATTGGTCCCAGGGCTTCCCTGGTGGCGCAGTAGTTAAGAATCCACCTGCAAATGCAGGGGACACGGGTTTGAGCCCTGGTCTGGGAAGATCCCACATGCCGTGGAGCAACTAAGCCCATGCGCCACAACTACTGAGCCTGCGCTCTAGAGCCCATGAGCCACAACTACTGAGCCCACGTGCCACAACTACTGAAGCCCGTGAACCTAGAGCCTATGCTCCTCAACAAGAGAAGCCACCACAATGAGAAGCCTGTGCACCACAATGAAGAGTAGCCCCCACTTGCCGCAACTAGAGAAAGCTCGCACGCAGCAACAAACACCCAACGCAGCCAAAGATTACATAAATAAATAAATAAATTTATTTATTTAAAAAAATAAGAATTGGTCCCTTTCATCTGGGTTATCAAATTTATGGGCATAGAGTTGTCCACAGAATTTCTTGATTGTCCTTTTAATGTCCATGGGATGTTTAGTGATGTCCTCTCTTTCATTTCTGTTATTAGTAATTTGTGTGCTCTTTTTTTTCTTAGCCTGGCTAGACGCTTATCAATTTTATTCATATTTTCAAAGAAACAGCTTTTGGTTTTACTGATTTTCTCTATCGATGTCCTGTTTTCAATTTCATTTATTTTTGCTCTAATTTTTTTTACTTCTATTGAGATATAATTGACATACACAGCACTGTATAAGTTTAAGGTGTACTGCATAATGATTCGACTTACACACATCATGAAACGATTATCACAATAAGTTCAGTAAACATCCATCATCTCATATAGATACAAAACTAAAGAAATCAAAGAAAAGTTTTTTCCTTGAGATGGGCACTCTTAGGATTTACTCTCAAACAACTTTCATATGTAACATACAGCAGTGTTATTTATTATGTTGTATATTACATCCCTTGTACTTATTTATCTTACAACTAGAAGTTTGTGCCTTTTGAACACCTTCATCTAATTCTCCCTCCCACCCTCCTATAACCACAAATCTGATCTCCCTTCCTATGAGTTTGTAATTTTTTAAATTTTATTGGAGTATAGTTGCTTCATTTTTGAATAATAACTAAACGATAACACTATGTTAGTTCCTGGTATACAGTATAGTGATTCAGTATTGTTATACATTTCAAAATGATCACCACAATAAGTCTAGTTACCATCTGTCATCATACAGAGATATAATTATTGACTATATTCCCCACACAGTACATTTCATACCTATGACTCATTTATTTTGTAACTGGAAGTTTGTGCCTCTTAATCTCCCTCACCTATTTCTCTCATTTCCCCACTCCCTTCCCCTCTGGCAACGACCTGCTTGTTCTCTGTACCTATGACTCTTTGTTTTTTCATTTTTGGTTGTTTTATTTTTTAGATTCCACATATAAGTGAAATCATACAGTATTTGTCTTTGTCCGACTTATTTCTCTGAGTATATGATACACTTTGGGGTCCATCTGTTTTGTTGCAAATGTTAAGATTTCATTCTATTTTATGGCTGAGTAATATTCCATTACTATATATATATATATATATATATATATATATATATATATATATATATATAGTTGCTTCCATATCTTGGCTATTGTAAATAATGCTGCAATGAATAGAGGAGTGCATGTATCTTTTTAAATTAGTGTTTTTGTTTTCTTCAGATAAATACCCAGGAAAGGAATTGCTGGATCATATGGTAGTTCTATTTTTAATATTTTGAGAAACCTCCCTACTGTTTTCCATAGTGGCTGCTTTTAATTTCACCAATTTCTGCTCTCATTTTTATGATTTCTTTTCTTCTTCTTACTTTGGATTTAATTCACTTTTCTTTTTCTAGTTTCCTCAGGTGGAAACTTAGATTATTGATTGTAGAAATTTCTTTTCTAATGTATGCATTCAATGCTATAAAATTTCCTCTAAACACTGCTTTCGCTGTATCCCACATATTTTGATAAATTGTGTTTTAATTTTCATTCAGTTGAAAGTATTTTTTAAATTCTCTTGAGATATCTTCTTTGACTAATATGTTATTTAGAAGTGTGTTGCTTAATCACAGCATATTTTGGAACCTTTCAATTATCTTCCTTGTCTTGATTTCTAGTTAATCCCATCACAGTCAAAGAGCAGACATTTCAATATTTCTATTCTCTTAAATTTGTTAAGGTGTGTTTTATTCCAGAATGTGGTCTCGGTGAATGTTCATCTTGGTGAATGTTCCATGTGAGCTTGAGAAGAATATATATTTTACTGTTGTTGGATGAAGTGATCTGTTATTATATCCAGTCGATTGATGGTGTTGTTGAGTTCAGCTATGTCCTTACTGATTTTTCCCCTGCTGGATCTGTCCATTCTGATAGAGGGGCACTGAAGTCTCCAATTATGATAGTGGATTCATCTATTTCTCTTTGTAACTCCATTAGCTTTTGCCTTACATGTTTTAATGCTATATCACTTTTTTTAGCAAAGGTATTTTGTAAATTTTATAAAATTATATTAATATTTTAATGCAAATGCTTAACACTTAAAATTATCAAAGCTCAATTTAAATACAAAATTTTATTTAATAAAGATGATTAACTCCAAGAATTATACAGCATTTCATTTCTGCTACATAATGCCAACCCTATGCAATACAATAAGAACTGTATCATTCACTGTTCATTTTTTCCACTGCTCTTCTGAATCCTAAAGGGCAGAGGGGGGGGTAATCAAACAGACACAAAACAAAATACAATCCAAATAAACTGAGCAGAGTGATTCCTGATAGTTACAAGTACATTTTGACTAAGCTCTCTAACCAAGTAGCTAGGGGATAAATGCAGGTATTGCTCCCAGGTTGATAAGAGGCTTTGTTGCCACAACTTAGTAAAAACTTTGTACTAAGTACTTACTGTACTTAGTAAAAAGCTTTGTCACAGTTTAAGGATGCATGTTCTTTAGATAGTTATTACACATACACAGTGTCTGTAAATACTAGAAATATAAGTTAGACAGGGTCTATGTATTCCTCAAAAGTTGGGTACAGTTTTTAAAAAGGTGAAGTAACATGAGTTTCAAAGTCCACAGGAATCCTGCCTGAAGAGTTTGAACCACTGCCAATATTTCATCTTCACTGTGCGAGATTCTTAACTCCGGGACCCTTAGGGTTTGTCCAAACTGGATTTTCTGGCTTTCAGTATAGCAAGTGCATCTTTCACTGTGTGGTAAATAACATTCTTCACCTGTAATTTATCTTCATGATTAGCATGTGTTTGTGACAGATACCAGAATTCCTGAGTAAGCCAGGAGCATTGTTTACCATGCTCTGGAGAAACAAAATCTTCAGTCACTTTGAAACGGCTATATAAGTTATGAACTTTATATGGAATTCCAGATGGGATAAATGCCACATCTCTGGGAAACTGTATAATAGCCCAGCCTTGGACTCCATACTCTTTTTTTTTTTTTTTTTTTTTTTTTTTTGCGGTACGCGGGCCTCTCACTGTTGTGGCCTCTCCCGTCGCGGAGCACAGGCTCCGGACGCGCAGTCTCAGCGGCCATGGCTCACAGGCCCAGCCGCTCTGCGGCATGTGGGATCTTCGCGGACCGGGGCACGAACCCGTGTCCCCTGCATCCGCAGGCGGACTCTCAACCACTGCGCCACCAGGGAAGCCCAAACTCCATACTCTTGATGAAGATGCTTTCTTAGTGATCAGTCTAAATACCAGCTCTGATCACTGATAGGACCATGGCTGCAGGGTTTTCTTGAATTTGCTCTTCTGTTGCCTTTTTAGGAATCCACATTATCTTCTTTGTGTCTTCATTAGCATATATTTGCCAGAAGGCTTCTGGCTTCTCTTTTCTTCCAATAAATTGCTTTACTGTGAGTTCATGAGAATATCCATCTTGCACAATTTTAAGGACTTCTTGGTCACACTCTCCTTTGGGATTTCCTACATAGACCAGGACATTAGCTCCTTTGGGATTTCCTACATAGACCAGGACATTAGCTGCATCTGATATGTCTCAGTAAAGACATTGCTCCACACTTTTGATCTTCTGGAGTAATTAATCCATAATTAATCTTGGGACCCCAATCTGGCCAAATAAAGTAGTCTGGCAGCCTAGAGACAAAATTCAATTTATCATCTCACCCTGTGTACTCAAGCAGTGGGTGCTGGCCATCAGATCAGCAAACCCGGAGCGCATCATATCTCTAAAATCTCCCCCTGATAGCCAGTCCTTAAGTATCAGCATTGTTAATTCATTTTCATTTTCCAGGAGATTTGGAACATCTTCAAATCCATTCCAGAAGTATCCTACTATGGCTTCTGTGATTATTTCACTGGTCCTTGGTATAGACTGAATGTTTGTGTCCTCCCAAAATTCGTATGTTGAAACCTAATCCCCAGTTGTGATGGTATTTGGAAGTGGGGACTTAGGTTTGAAGGCAGAACCCTTATGAATGGGATTAGTGCCCTTATAGAAGAGACCCCAGAGAGCTCCATTACTCCCTTCCATCACATGAGGACACAATGAACACAGCCATCTATTCCAGTGGAAAGTGCTACAAAGTCATGTGCCAAAAGGTGTAGCTGTATAATTCCATTACAGAGAGGGAATGAAGGACTGGGAACAAAAATTCAATCTATCCCCTCATTCCAACAAACTGGGGAATGAAAGAAAGAAATGAGTGTTGAGTAGACATCCAATTGTGTCGACACCAGAGTAGTCAAAAGAAGCCTTAGAAACTTATTTTTCTGATTTAGTTAGCAGGAAGAAGAGGAGGAAGTAAGGAAATGGTAGAGTTACAAATTGTTTTCTGGGCAGGGGTTTCCAGCTACAACATTGCTGGACAGTTTAATAGGCTGATATAGACTGTTTAATAACTCAAACTCTCAGTTTCATAGTCTGAATGCCTGTGAATGGCAAACATCTCTGATGTAGTATGTGCCTGGTACTACACTAAGTACTTTACATGCATTAGCTCATTTTATCCTCACAACAAACCTATGAAGCTATTCTCACTTTACAGTTGAGAGGTCAAATAACTTATGCAGCTGCTTACGCATGTGAAAGCTATGATTAGAGCCCAGATCTCTCTGATTTCATTCACTCAGGCATCCACTACTTGCCAGGCATTGAGCTGAGGACGCAGACCAACGACACAGCCCCTGCCCTCCAGGACTTCAGATCTTAAGTTTCTAAGCTGTACATCCCACTAGACGTTACATGTCAACTAAAAACAATGAATCCAAGACAAATATGTGTGTTATTTTTTAAATGAATATACTTTATGTCAGTTACACTTCTGAAGGCTTATCATGTCATACGTCAATAAACTATCATACCAACTCTTTGAAGTAGGTACTATTATTCCCCATTTTAAATATTAAGAAACTGAGATCCCTAGAGGTTACCTTTGTTATACACTAGAAAGTGATGGAGCAGGATTAGAAACCAAGCCATCTGACTCTAGAGCCTACCTTTCACCACACCTGCCACGTGCAGCACATGGTTAATAAAATACAGGTTTCTTCAAGTATAGTAATGAATCAATATAGCTTTTTCTGATGTGTTTTCTCATTAAAAGATACTAGTTATAAACTTATCACATAAAGGCCTGTAAACTATTTCATGGTTAAAAGGGTTCCTCACAGATTTTTTTTTTTTTTTGGTACGCGGGCCTCTCACTGTTGTGGCCTCTCCCGTTGCGGAGCACAGGCTCCGGACGCGCAGGCTCAGCGGCCATGGCTCACGGGCGACCGCTCCGCGGCATGTGGGATCTTCCCGGACCAGGGCACGAACCCGTGTCCCCTGCATTGGCAGGTGGACTCTCAGCCTGGTATTTTTAAAGTGTTTCAAAATTATAAACTATGAGGGAAGATATTAAAATATAAAACAATAGGTGTGATTTCTTTTTCCTTAAATCTCAGAGACTGGATTTCATTTATTCCACTATTTTATCTGTGTTTGATGTTCACATAATACTTTACAACTGCTAATTAATCACGGTACGTTCCAGCGATTATTATAACATTAAAATCACTTCGCTTGGGGGTGCTGGAGGCGCCACTGGAGCCCGCTTGCCTGACAGCTCCACACAAGAGCCCTAGGTTGGGCGGCAGTTCCAGCCACATCGGCTCGCGGTTCCCGGCCACCTGACGGCACAACCGCGGGCCGACATTGCCGCCGCCCAGGCGGCGCTGTTGAGCGCGGTTCCCCGAAGCAGCGGCGCTGCCCGGCTTTGCCCACCGCACTCCGGGCTCCTGGCCCCCGACTCGGCGCTGAGGACAGGACCCCACCGCCCACTCTGCAGCAGCCTGGCACTGCACGATATCCAGGACGCCTTCCAACTCCAGAGCAAATTTTTGAGAACATAAAGCAAGAATATAGTCATTATCAGAAGTGGAGTCATTCAGAAGTTGTTCTTAATCAGAGTAAAGCTTACGTTTCCGAAAGTCGTTCTCCCTCCTCGGCACACCCAGCACCTAGTTCTCCAGGTTCCTCCTGGATGAAGAACGACCAGTCCCCCTTTACTCTCCAACAAATTGGAATAATATGTGGGCATCTCTTAAAAGACTAGAAAGATCATATCTGGGAGGGGTAAATCCTCTACACCTAACTAGCAGAATGGTATGAATCTTCTGTGAAATTCACACATCATCAGATTATGCCACGAGGTAGGAAGAGGCCAACAAACTATGTGTCCTGAAGCTTTTTGCGAATCTGGGTGCCAAGCTTGACATCAAGAGATGGCTGCTATCTATAATACTTTTTGCAACTGATTTGATATCACATTTCACTCCAACTTTACATCCTGAGAACACTTAAATGTTTCTACAGGTCCATTTTAAGACCTTAAAACTTCCTGCTTGCAACAAGCATCTCTTTCTTTTCTGCTCATCCAATAAACAGCTGTGCCCTACTAGGATAGATTTTCCAAACAAAAATACCTGAAGCAACAACTTATCAAAATATACCTTCAGTGGCATTTAACAAGTGGAGTTTCCCTATGCATAGTTGGGTAGGAAAGTGTGTGAATGTGTCTTTTACGTTATTGTTTATTCAAAATTTTTTCTTTTTTTTTTTTTTTATCTTGGGGATTCTGGCTGTGAATTTGACACATGATGACTATGGTTAAAAGCATTTCCTTGGTGTACAGAAGATCATTAATGTTTTGGGACCATGTACATTATAACAGTAGATTATGTGTAGGTATTATTATTAAATACAGGGGCTGTTTCCAGGCACAGAATATGAATCATAAGTTAGTATGGACATCAGATGTTCTTATAATGACATAGCAGAAGTCTATGGTCCTAGGTCTACAAATGCATGGTGGGAGACTAGGACAAAGCAGAAATGAGCCATTTGACAGCTGGATTCTCCCTAGCTGATATTAGGAAAATACTTTGACTCCAACACTTAAAATACCCATGTGGCGTCTGTGTTCATCTCATTCACATAAAGAGCTCCCTGGACACTGAACCTCTAAAAAGAAAACGTCTCCTCTGGAGTAAAAGCATCAGGATTTACTTGGGAGCTTAGCATAGGTGAACACAGGGTGGGCCAGATTCCAGAGGCATTGCTTCTTGGGAGAAACCGCTTCTTGGGAGAAACCACTTGACCTTTGTATCCGTTATTAAAAATAGAATTTGGATTCTTTGGTCAGGTTCCCCCAAGTTCTTTTAAGAGGTGTCCATGGTCAACTGCTTAAGCTTTGTTTTGGCAGCCCCGTGACCAAAATTGCTTATGGACTGTTTTTCACCTTGTTTCCAAGGCTGAGGAACAGAAAGCAGCCTCTGCTTGGAGGAAGTGGAAGTATACGTTTATTTATTTGCTGCTACTTGTTCGGGACCACATTTTATAAAATGCTTTCTATTATTATTGTTTCTAGAAAGAAAAGTTCTATTAAAATTGTTTTAGTTTCAATATAGGAAAGGTTTTTTAATAGGGCTTATTTTGAAATATTGAGTTTAATTCAAATGAAAAAAAAAGTTATAGGTAACCTCATTAATGCAGTTGCAAAACTCCTAAATAAAGCATTCACAAACTACACTCATCAATGAACAAGAAATAACACTACACCATAATCAATGGTGGATCTAGAAAGGCAGGGATTTTCCAGCACTGGAAAATCTATTTATGGAGGTCGTTGACATTTAAATAATATTTAAATCCTTGGTAATAAAGAAGATTCCCTAAGAAAGATGAGTTAGATAAAGAGAAAGTGATTCCCAAAAACATGACCTGCAACATTTAAAGCTTATGCAAAGGAGACTCCAAAGGAGCAGCCAATGAAATGAGGGTAGAGTAGGAAAGAGGGACGTGTGGTGTCAAGGCATCCAAGAGAAGAAATTGATTCAAGCGGCCAAGCTCTGAGAGGTTAAGTAACATGAGGACTCAGAATTGACTATTAATTCAGCACAGTGGTGGTCAGTATTTCTGTGATAAACACAATCTCTGTGGAGTCATGGGAGAGGAACCTGATTGGACAGGGTTAAGGAAAAATGTGAAGTGAGGAAATGGAGCCCAGACTGTAGAAAACTCTTTTAAGAAGTTAAGTACTGAAGGGAACAGATAAATGGCGCAGTAGCTTGGCTCTTTTAAAAGGAGTGGGTAAAGAAAGTTTTGTTTCTTTGTATACTATTTAATATTTGTTGTTGTTGTTATTTAAGGATGATAGGTACTGGACATATTTTACACCGAAGGGAATAATCAAGGAATAAAAGTTTGATGATGCAGGAGAGAAAAGAGAGAATTATGGGAGCAATGCTTTCTCCCTCAGCCAGGAACACCTTGCCAATCTCCAGCTCAGGTGAAACTCAACTGTCTGCCATGCTCCCGAACTCAAGCAGCTGAACATAGTGGAGGGAAAAATACACAGCTAGTCTCACTTAAAATCCATGACTACAAATCTCAAAAGAGCACATAACATTAACCAACAATCCTTCTACACTTCGCTAATATGATGACTTCACCTCTCTCCAAAATAACTACACCACACATTCTTCTCTCTCCAAAAACAAATGGTCTTCACCACCTCCACTAAAATAGGAGCTATTAGATAGACATCCTCTCATCTTCCCACCGCCAAATCTACCTGCATTCCTGTACCTTCCTTCTTTCTTCTGTCTCTCTGTGTGGCCTGGACCCCACTTCATTATAAGAGGACAGCAGCTGAAGGATGACTGAAATATTTAGGCTTTCTTAGAAGAAATAATAAGCCCAAATAAAACTGAAAAATTGCTAAAATTATACAAAACAAAAATGTGACTAAAATTAATGGAAGAAAAAAATTAATGGAAGAATTCAATCTCCTTGAAAAAGTTAGATTTACAAACTTGACCTGGGGAAAGAAAATTTGGTAGTAATAACGCACCCAAATAAAAGTCCCATACTATGTGCCATCACCTATAAAAATCTTCATTAGAAAACTTATACAGAAAAGCTGTCCCCTAAAGAAAATGATTCAGTAAAATAATAATAAAATGGTAGATTTTGACTGTGAAAATCAATCAAGGCTATAAATAGTTATTAACACGCTGATATTTAGAAATGAAGCCCAAACAATCTTTTATAAAAATATTGGGGAAAAAACTGTCAGAGAGGTCAAAATGTCTTATACTAATTTGTTATACTTCCTTCCAGACCTATTCCTATGTATTCAGAAGAGTGGAGTTCACTCCCCACTGCTCCAGCTTAGGGTCCTCAAGCATAATCAGCTGGTGAGAACATAGTACAGACAGAGGACAGTTCCCCCAGAGTGTAGACTGAATGATCAGCGGGCATAGGCCCCACATTCAGGCAATATGAAGTTCTCTTTCTTAGGAAGTCTGGGGGCTTCCCTGGTGGCGCAGTGGTTGAGAGTCCGCCTGCTGATGCAGAGGACACGGGTTCGTGCCCCGGTCCGGGAAGATCCCACACGCCGCGGAGCGGCTGGGCCCGTGAGCCATGGCCGCTGAGCCTGCGCGTCCGGAGCCTGTGCTCCGCAACGGGAGAGGCCACAACAGCGAGAGGCCCGGGTACCGCAACAACAACAACAACAACAAAAATGGAGACATAGGAAGTCTGGGTGGCCAGGTCTCTGATCCAGCATGGCTTTTGGAGCCTCACAGCAGTCCTCCATCAGACTATCTGCCCTTACACCTTCTATACAGGGGCTCTTCCTTGGACCACATTTTCCATTTGGGGGCTCCTGGCATTTTACCTTCCTTTCCTACCCCCAGCATCTTTCCATGCTCCCCTTTTGCCCTATAGACTTTTTCCATTTCTCTTGTAATATCCTTTTTTTAAGGATTCCAAGAATTTATTTTACTAGAAAAATTAATATCCAGTCTCACTAGTAATCAAAGATAAATTCTATAATTTAAAATAACAATGAGATACCATTTTCACCTATCAAATTGGCAACAGTTGACAAAATTAAAGGGGGGGTGGATATTACTCACAGCAGCTGAGGAACTGCAAATTGGCTCAACTTTCTGGAAGATGATTGGGCAAGACATCAAAATCTTTTAAATGTTCACCCTCCTTAACCCAATAATTCTGCTTCTAGGAACCTATCTTTTTTCTCCTTTTCCTTTTTTTCATTGATATATAATGTTGTTTAAGGTGTACAATATGCTGGTTTGATATACTCTTGCAAAGTGATTACCACCATAGTGTTAGCTAACACCTACATCAGGTCACACAATTCCCATTTCTTTTCTGTAGTGAGAACATTTAAGATCTACTTTCTTAGCAACTTTCAAGTGTATAACACAGTATTGTTAACCATAATCATCATGCTGTACATTAGAGCCCCAAAACTTATTTGGCTTATAACTGGAAGTTTGTACCTTTTGACAAACTTCTCTCACTCCTCAGCCCCTGATTAACAGGGTAGACTACTCTCAGTTCGAATTTTTTTTTATTTTTTATAGATTCCAAATAAGTGCTATCATACAGTGTTTGTCTTTCTCTGTCTGACTTACCTCACTTAGTGTAATACCCTCAAGGCCCATCCATGTTGTTGCAAATGGCTGTAATATCCTTTAATGTTTGTTAGAAAGAACCTCAGTGTCTTTAATGAGAAACTGATTTCAAGCCACTTCCCACTCTGCATTTAAAGAGCTTGGCAGTAGCCGCTCCAACCTAACAACAAGTAAAAAGCTAAACATACTGAAAAATCAACAACTCTTCTTGGATCCACAAAATAGGGGAGAGAACACATGGCAGACTTCTGCCCCCAAGACTGGAGAGACAGACAGCGAATACAGAGTCATGACTTACCAGAGCAGAAACGCACTTAGCCGAAATGACCTCAGGAACCAGCGTCAGGGTAGGAAAACCGGACCTGTAATTGATGAATTGCTGGAGGCTCAGTATGGACAACTCTGAGAGTTAAAAACTCCAGGGCACCCAGTCATAGGGGCCCCCCACGATATCGTGAGATTCGCTTCCAGGAGCTTGAGCAGGTTCCCACGGTAAATGTTGGAGAAAAATCCTCTCCTGCTTCCAGCAGGACGAAGGGAAAATACGCCAGAACACTGCGTGCTTCTTAACAAGGCCTGCCCTCAGGAGAAACTAGTTAACCGGAGCCTAAGAACCTAACCTGCTGCAGTATTATTAGAATCTAACTCACCTGGAGGGAAGGGAAATACTCCAGTCAGCTCTAGCCTTCCACATGAGGGAGGGGAAGTACCCAGCGGCAGCCCACTCTAGCCATCCTGTCCCACCTAAGCGGGGAGAAAAAAATGGAGAAACACTTGTGAAGTTCGCAATCCAGAGGCACAGCTTCACTGAAAGACTGAGACCTAATCGTAAGACTATAGAATGCTTCTCCTCCAATGCATACCTCATTACCACATTCTTAAAGGCCAATACAGCAGTTCCTTTCACCCAGTACATCATGGCTAGCTATGAAAAAAAAAAAATTACAAAGCATACTAAAAGTAAACAACAGCAACAACAATGCCTACATAGTATTCCAATAGGAGAATGCATCCTATTTTGTTTATACACTCTCCTATCTATATCGTTTAAAATTTCCACTGTCCTAAAGCAATAAAAACCCATATATATATATGTAATTTGTGGAATCAGATGGTAAATTTCCTTAGGATATATTGCTAAAAATCATTTGCCAGAAGTTTGAAAATAATAGATTATCACTAGCTTAGTAAACAAATACTGTACAATATCACTTATGCATGGAATCTAAAAAACTACAACAAACTAGTGAATAGAGTAAAAAAGAAACAGACTCATAGAGTCTGTTACCAATAGGGAAAGGGAAGGGGGAGGAGCAATATAGGAGTAGGGAATTAAGAGGTACAAACTAGTAGGTATAAAAAAAGGTACAGGGGGGCTTCCCTGGTGGCGCAGTGGTTGAGAGTCCGCCTGCCAATGCAGGGGACACAGGTTCGTGCCCCGGTCCGGGAAGATCCCACATGCCACAGAGCGGCTAGGCCCGTGAACCGTGGCCGCTGAGCCTGCGCGTCCGGAGCCTGTGCTCCGCAACGGGAGAGGCCACAACAGTGAAAGGCCCGCGTACAGCAAAAAAAAAAAAAAAAAAAGCTACAGGGATATATTGTACAACAAGAGGAATATAACAAATATTTTATAATAACTATAAATGAAGTATAACCTTTAAATTTTTTGAATCACTATATTGTACACCTGTAACATGCAATAATTTAAAAAAACTCAAAAAAAAAAAAAAACCCAACCCCAGCCTAAGGCACAGAAGAGCATGGGGAGAAATGTGGGAAGAGGAGAAAATAAGTAGGTCTAGGAAAGTTTATGACCATGTATGTTACTTTTTTCTCCTCTTAAACTGTTTATATTAATTGTTTGAATATGGTAAAAATATCCTTGGACTTCACAGAATATGTGGAGAAAAGTAAGTCTGCCTCTCAAATGTCTCCCAGTTCCTAGGTTTCTCCCTAGTTTCTCTGTCCTTCTAGATATCAGGATGAAGCACTAAAAAAGCCATTTTTGTAGCTCTTACATGGTTTAAAGTTTTAAGAAATGTAATATGGTTCCACCTAATATGATATGCACGTCCATTTACTTTTCCAAATATATGACCATTATATATTCAGTGACTTTTTCACATATATCAGGATGTTTTGCTATCAACTTCTCTCCTCAGTGGGAACAAAATATCTGAAAATCAGCTTTTAAAAATTAAAACTGCCAAGGGATGTCAGATAAGTGGAGTAGAGGAGGTCTTGGGTGTGGTGTTACTCATTTTCCTAAAATGAAAAACGGTTTCCTTTAACTTGAAGAGGGAGCAACACGTTTGAAGTCTATAAATTACATAAACAAATGATAAGAAAACATATTGTGTGAAGAATATCTCCCACTAACAAAGCCTAATGGTTTCCTACAGTCGGAGACAGCCCAGCCTCTGGCTATGCAGGCACGTAGGCTAGAGGGTGCTGTAGTTCAGTCCTAATGTGTTGGTTCCTGTAGCCAGGATTTGGGGATAAAATTGCCTAGAATAGTTTTTGCACCATTAGAGGACCATGGGTGAATAGTTTGCCTATTGCAACCCCACTCCCTGAAGTACATTTTCTGCTAAAAAAAAAAAAGGAAATTACTAAATCTTGGCTGTGTAACTAAAATAATATCTTTTCAAAGAAAATTCAGATTATAGAACTGAAAGAAACCATGGAGGGTCCATGGTTCTTAACAGGGAATCATATCAGTAATGCCATGGCATCTTAACTAATCGTTCAAAGGCAATAAAATGACTTTTTTCAAGTTTGAAACCAGATCTTTGGACACTGCAGCATTGGAAAGTGATCCTTCCTATTTTAGTTGTCCAGCTTTTCTGAATAACTGCTCAGTCACCTCTTCAAAAGACATTCCTTATTATTCTCTCCACAAAGTGTATCTAGAATCGCTATATCCTGGTCAACTCTGCTAACCCAAAAAGTACATTTCCTCACTCCCGGTCTCTGAATAAATTTAACCCTATACACAGTATAAATTTTGTCTATTCATGTATTGGTTTTATTTTGACCTTCCCTTGCCTCTCTGTAGTGCATTGGTGTTCCTGTTAGTTTCTAACTTAAAAGCATTCGGTTTTATGTTAAGCTGTTTGTTTCAATGGGAAAATATGTTCCTGTGTCAGATTAGAAAATGATGGTTGCGCGTCCAAGCTAGACCACCAAAAACTATTTAATCTATAATTTACCTGAACCATGATGCCGATGCCCCTTTATCAATTACACCTCCATTCCATTGAATAAGTATTGACTAGGCATGCATTGGAAGATTCTGTTGCGTTCCTGTTGTGGGACACTAGCAACAAAAATTTCTCTTCATTTCAGTGGGAAGCATGACCACTGGCTGTAGAGTCAAAAAGGATTGCTGGGCATCAGTCTCAGTGTTCACTCGCTGTATTTGAAGTACCCCTGGTCCTCAGGAATATTCTTGTTTTGTGTTCAATAGACATCTATTCTGAAAAATAGTGTGTAGTGGATCTCAAACTAATGAAAGAATGAAAACATGGCAAAATTCAAGTGGGAGCAGTTAGTTCAGACAGTATTTCGTTTAGTAATTAAATGAGCGAGTCAAGGTAAGCCAGCCCACAAACTCAGCTACCCCAACTGTTTCCTTTTCTTTAAAGTTAGCAGCAGATATGTAGGGAGCATTAGGGCAATAGCAAAAGAGAAACCTAGGAGACTTCTCTAAATCTTGCCACTTCTCAAAATGGAAGTAAAAGAGTGTGGGGAGAAATTAAAAATGGAGAAGATAGAAAGTTTATCTGGGTGCCTTCGGTGAGAAGCAGGGTCAGTTCCTACAGCCTGGTTAGGATGTGGTTTGTTCTGGTTCATTTGTAAATGATTATAGGAGGTTTTCCTAAAAGCAACAATGATGTTGCTGCTGTGTTATCAGTTTATATCACCTTATGAACGAGAACATAGCTGGACAAGATTAAAGACTCCAGGTCGCACTTACATTTCTAACCCTCTGCCAGCTGCCTCTCAAATGGCTTATAAGGTCACCAGCAATGAGGCGTGTAAGTGTGGATAGCTCTGTGAAAACCCACCATCACTAATGAAAACAAACTCCAGTGTCTGGTCCAGTGTCAATGAGTCAATCACATCCTATTTGTAAGGAAAAGACAGTAGTATTTATTGTGTGGACAGTGGTCCATTAACACACCTTTTTTTCAGAATATTAGTTTGTTTGCTTATAAGTGGACATATTCACTGCACAAAGACAAATGTTCTCACGCTGAACAGAAGGTAAACACTGTTCTCAGAGTTTTCTCTCTTTGATGAGCTTTGCTGTATGGGTGGAATATGGAGGGTGATGGGGAAATAAGGAGAATGATTATGGAATAAGTAGCAAATGTTTCCTGGTAGTTGGTTTACCTAAGATTAAATGCAATTACCTGTTCCTCTGACTCACTAAAAAGCTTCTCAGTCCAAGAGGCAAGGTCTGCACCTGGTATGTGAGGGAAGCCAAAGGGCTTTCTGATTACTTACCTGCCAGAATAGCCACATTAGCACAGACCATGGGAGTGGATTAATCCATCATCAACTGTAGTCATCTAAGAGAGAAAATTTCCCTAGAAAATAAATCCATCCTGTTGAGACTGAGGTGTTGTAATGGATGGTGAGTGCTCTAAAAAGGGAAAGAGTATTAACATTATAGGACTAGAGGATAGTTTCCTTAGTTATAAAAGCTTCTTGATCTAATAATTGGTTTATATTTTGGATTTTATCTGAAATAATATAAATATGGCTTGATGGTATAGTGGAAAAGTAATGATTGAAATAATAGACAGTAGCCATCTTACCATAGAGTTGAGGGTTTGTCCTACTGTTTTGTAAACCTGGTCAACAATTTCCTGAACATTATCATTAAAAAAAAAGAAAGATATATGGCCATTTGACAAAGACAACTATATAAACAAAGTTCTGTCTTTCAATATAAGCAAGACTGATACAGCTGGAAATATATTCCCCTAAATTAGGAATATATATATATATATATATATATATATATATAAAATGTGTGTGTAGGTGTGTATGCTGTGATATATGTTATATATGCTATATATGTAACTATGATGAAAGCTACATCATTCTTGGGATATTGTTAACCATTTAAGTCCAAATTCAGACTTGACCAAGTGAAGAGAAGCCATGAGCAATTATCTAGCACTGGGAAAAGACAGAGCTTGGCATTGCAAAATCTGGGATGGAGTCCCTGCCCAGTCCCTTGGGTTAGTCACTTAATCCCTCTAAGCTTCATTTGACTACATCAAATTAAGAATAATATGTTACTTCACAGGGTGTTTGGGCATTCAAATGCCATAATGGAAACGTATATACTTCATAAATTATAAAATACTCTACAAATGTCATTTTAAGACATTTAAAACATTTGAAAAGTAATATCTGAGACAACTTCCTGGCTGAGCAGGGCTTTCAGGAATTATTTAAATAGAAGAGTATCAGAAATTGAACTTGGCATAATTAAGTATGAGATAGTCACAATTCATGCTCACTTTCCAGGCCAATGTACTTACTCCAGGATCCCCATGCCCTCTGGCTGTGGAAGACCTACTCTGTGGACCTGGAAGTCAAGGGGAAATTTTTCAGGCTCTTGAATGACCAGGACTAGCTGGTTTCTTCACTCATTTTCTGTACTAGGCTCTGGAGATACAGAGAAGACTAATAGCCAAGGCACCTGCTCTTCTGGAGCTTAGAGTCTAGTAAGAGAGACACAACCTAGTCAAGTAATTACCCAAATACATAAAAAGAGTGTAAAGCCTTTAGGAGTTCAGGTGGCTCTGAAGCATATTAAATATGGACTTGATCTATTTTAGTTTTGTCAGAAAGCTTTCCTGAGGAAGTAACATTTGGCCTAAAACATGGTAGCAACAAGATGAACTTGGGGCAGGGTAGAGACGATACTGCTTTGGCAAAGACATTGAGACAAAAAGAACTGAAAGGAGGATGTGTTGAAGGAGTCTGAGATTGGCGGCAGTAGAAGACACAAGCAGGAGCCAGTCTTTATCTAAGAGCAGAGAAATGGCAAGACTACTTTTTTGAAATAGCACTGTGGAGTGAATTGGTGGGCTGGGAGGCAAAAGTGAAAAACAGTAAGTTTGATCAACATGGAAAGTTTGATTCAACAGAGAGCAGTTGTTAGCTTCAAAAGAGGTCTGGGCACCATCCCATATCTATGGATGTAAATTAAGAGAAAATGCTGATGAATAAGTCTTGAGGGGCTCCAACTTCTAACGCTTCAATAGAGAAGGATAAGTCTAAAAAGAAGAGGTAGGAAGGTAAGAGGGACGTTAAGAGCTGCAGAGGGGAAAATGCTGCTGAATGGTCAAGTAAGATGAAGACTGAAAAAAGGCTCATTGGGTTTAGTGACATGGAGGCCATTAAGTCATTAGCAAGAACTATATTGGAGGAGAGATGGGGACAAATGTCAGTCAAAGAGTGAGAAGAAATGGTTATGAAAATTGTAAGTAAAAGATTGTAGTACCTGAGGGAGAAAGATAGGGAAATATTGGGAGACATTTTATCCACCCCTCAAATTGTGAGCCGGTCACTCAATCTATTAGTCTAGAATTTCTTTCTCCCTTAAATTTGGGGTGGTGTTGGTCCTTAGATAGTATTTGAAGAGGAGGATGGAGATTAGACTCATATATATATAGACTGTAAAATTTAAAAAGTAAATAAGTAAACGGGTTATTCATTTCCTCACTACCCACTACCAGCAAGCGCCACGTCAGGATTCATAATTTCTAAAAGCGACTCTCAATGGTATGGTGCTGGAAGGAAAGGAAAAACAAAGATGTAATATTTCTCTACATAAGTGTGGTGCTTCCCTCTCTTTCTAAGACTTCTTTTCCCAAACCATTATTTAAAGCCATGTCCTGTCCCCTCCTAGATTCTCTTTTGGGTCCATTTCATCCATCTCTGTCTTCACTGGCTTGGAAACATCTCCTTCTATATTAGGCCCTAGACAGGTATGGCCCCAGGGGTTTGGGGATACCACTGCCTTCTCTATCCCAGTCATCATTCCTCATTCCTTGTCCTCTCACGGTAGACAGACTTCCACCGAGCACCCAGGCTTTGGTGTTATGCTGACCTGTGCCGAGGTTGATAGAGATGAGATTCCAGCCCCACTTGCTAGTCTGTCAGTTCCTCTCTGCCACTCACTGATAATAAACCACATACCACAGTTGGCAATTGGCACTTGTCTTGCATGTCCTGCTGAGCCCAGCTCCCAGACAACATCTTATAGTTCCTGATACCTCTTCTTAGAAGTTTTCTTCTAGCTGAACCTAGATGTTGATGGGCAGTGTAGTATATTCTACAACTCAAATTATTTTTTTAAAAAGTAAATTTAGGGCTTCCCTGATGGTGCAGTGGTTGAGAGTCCGCCTGCCGATGCAGGGGACACGGGTTCATGCCCCGGTCCGGGAAGATCCCACATGCCGCGGAGCAGCTGGGCCCATGAGCCATGGCCGCTGAGCCTGCGCGTCCGGAGCCTGTGCTCCGCAACGGGAGAGGCCACAACAGTGAAAGGCCCGCGTACAGCAAAAAAAAAAAAAAAAAAAAACTGATCTCATTTATTAACCAATTAACTCAAATAATTAGACTCCCTAAGGATCACCAATACTTTACAAAATTTAAAAAAAATTTTTTGAGAGTGTTCTGAAAGCCATTTCCCTTTTGCTGAGCACTCAAGTGACCCTTGAGTATAAAGATAAGGATTATGTCTGTGGGAAATGTGTTGGCATCTCTGTTTGAAATGAAACAATGACAGATAACTTGTACATGGTATCAATGTAGTTTCAAATTTTAAAAAATCCACAGCAGAAGTTAGAAAGTTGTACACTTTAAAATACAAAGCAGAAAAAAAAATACAAAGCAGGACAGAAAACATGAACAGATGTTTCACTGATGAGGATATATGGATGGTAAATAAGCACATGAAAAGATATTAAACATAATTAGCTATCAGATCAATGCAGATTAAAACCACAATGAACTATCACTATATACCTATGAGAACAGCAAAAATAAAGTTAGTGGCAACACCAAATGCCTGTAAATATGTGCAGAAAGTAGAGCACACGTACATTGTTGGTAGGAAGCAAAAAGGTACAGCTGCCCTGGAAAACAACTTGGCCATTTCTTATATAACTAAACAAGCAATACTATTCAACCCAGCAGTTACACTCTTGGGCATTTATCGCAAAGAAATTAAAACTTATGTCCACACCAAAGTTGTACATGAAGTTTCATTGCAGCTTTATTTGTAATAACCAAAAAGTTGGAACAGCCCAGATGTCCTTCAACAGATGAATAGTTACACAAACTGTGGTACATACCTACCATGGGACACTACTCAACAACAAAGAGGAATGAACTACTGATATTTGCAACAACTTAGATGGACCTTCAGGGAATTATTCTGAGTGATAAATGTCAATCCTAGGGCTCCCCTGGTGGCGCAGTGGTTGGGAGTCCGCCTGCCGATGCAGGGGACGCGGGTTCGTGCCCCGGTCCAGGAACCTCCCACATGCCGCAGAGCGGCTGGGCCCGTGAGCCATGGCCGCTGAGCCTGCGCGTCCGGAGCCCGTGCTCCGCAACGGGAGAGACCACAGCAGTGAGAGGCCTGCGTACCGCAAAAAAAAAAAAAAAAGTCAATCCTAAAGGTTACATCATATATGAGTCCATTTACACAACATTTTTGAAATGACAAAATTTCGGAAATGCAGAGTGGATTAGTAGTTGCTAGGAGTTAGGGATGGGGGTGAGAGGTGTAGAAGGGAGAAAAGTGGGTATGGTATAAAAGGGCAACAGTATCTTGTTCAGTATCTTGACTGTGGTAACAGATGCAGGAAAACCTACACATGATAAAATTGTATAGACTAAACACACACACGCACCCACACAAATAAGTACAAGTAA
Source organism: Orcinus orca (assembly GCF_937001465.1). NCBI lineage: Eukaryota > Metazoa > Chordata > Mammalia > Artiodactyla > Delphinidae > Orcinus > Orcinus orca. The sequence goes on from NC_064565.1 coordinate 75,963,139, forward strand.
AACTGGGGACATCTCAGTAAGATCAGTGGATTGCATTAAGTCCATATCATGGTTATGATGATACACTAGAGTTTGCAAAATGTTACCATAAAGAGAAACTGGTATCCCTCTGTACCACTGCTTACAATAGCATGTGCATCTGTAACTATCTCAACTGAAAATTTCAAGTAAAAAAAGAAGGCAAAGCAAATTTTCTTACCACAGTCTTTATCACCATGAGTTTCTTTTCTTTGTGAGGTACCCTAAGCAAAATGGTGATGAGCAGTGATCATTAGTAACCACATGCTTTGCCACACATAGGTTAAGACAGCTGTGTCAATAGGATAGGCTACCACATGAGCTATAGTTCAAGCACTTTTTTATTCAGATAGTCAATGGGTACTTTAGAGTCTGTTCAAATAACATCAGAAGCCAATTTACTGTATGAAAACTACAACTATTAATTTTTCCCAAATCTTTTTTTTCATAATCCACTGCTATGAAAATGTAAGCATGAATCTCCACCTGGGCAGGAGTTTGCAAAAGGCTCTGCAACTTGCCTAACAAAACTTTGACTTTGCTTCTTACCCACACAGTAATTAGGTGAGGAACTCCTATCCATTTATAACCCAGAATCTTGTGATTTCAGGAGCAGGTTTGGTTTTGAATTCTCTCCTCTGCTCATCTTCTCACAAGCTCATCTGGGACACCTGAATCCTGAGACGGTGGCTCACCACCCCAGCTTCTCATCAGTTTAACACTGTAGCCGTCAGATCACATTTTTAAAAATCCATTACTAAGTTACTCTAACACAGACATACTTTCATAAGCCTATCTTAACATTTTATTCTCTATTTTAGAAAGGGTTATTATAAGAAATAGCCATATTAAGACTGTTTCTGCATTTCCTCAAACTATGAATTGAATGTGCTGTCTACCATATTATTAAATGTCTCCTATGTAATAATTCTTGCAATAAATTTCTCTCAGAGTATTGGTGAAAACAAAATGTCCCTTTGGGTACAAAGCTATAATTCCTGAGATTAGATCATGAGAAATATAGAATCTATTTTTGCCCTACCAAGAAACTCAGACCTAAGTTTTGTGCTCATTTACTATTTTTACCTAACTAGAGATATTTTCCTCTTCCTCATACCTGTTTACTTCAATATAACTTGTCTTAAAGGTTGTACTTATTTAAATTTTATCAAAGATTTCTGCCAACTTAAGTTCATTTAATTCTAACAGTTTAATAATAAAATCATTATACAACTACCTTAAGCATTATTTATTTTAATTCTTTTTACAAAAAGATAAACAATATACTCGAAGGAAATAGAACCAGCAAAAGGACACGTGCAGGATTACTTAATGTGTTTGTGTTTCCATTCATTTTAAAACTTAAGACTCAGGGATATTTACTTCCCTATTTGAACAACTTCGTAGATTCTCTTGATCAAAGAAAAATTGATTGCTTGTATCTAAACTCAAATTGCCAAGGATAACTCATATAGTAGACATTTAAGAAAAGGAAAAAAAGCCCACCCTGCCAGAGATTCCTCCGAATAGTTTCTGGTCCTAAATAAAAGAAATGACTCGTGTAAATGTATTTTCTGCTTAGGTGTAAGCAAAATCAACAAAGGAGGAAAACTTATGATCACTAAAAGTCATTATATTAGTAAAAAACTGACTAGGATACAAAAGTCACCATTGAAGGAACCTCATTTCTGATCTGCCAGTTTGAAAACCAGAAGCTGGTGCCAAAGGACATCACACATATCTTGGCTTTATGTAGCCATCTTTTCTCTTACCCTCTACCAGGAGTCCAAGGATACGTTATAATTTTGTACTAGCTGGTCCAAGCTGGCAATCTCTTTTTCCCAATTTACCTCCATCTCTATTCCTTTCTTTTATATCAAAAGTGACTTGTACTGGAATTTGAGAGAAATCTGGATAGAAACCACTGAGCCATGTGGCCTCCCAGCCTGATCCTTCCAGGGGCCATTTCATCTTGGGGCTCTCAGCTGTGGTTTTCTTTGGTTTCTTTTGACAGTAGTTCCCAAGGTCAGCAGTTCCAGGTGGTTGATCACGGACACTTCTCTGGTTTACTACGGCCTTCCTTGATGATTGCTTTTGCAGGTGATAGTTCCAATCAATGATGATTATCCTGTTAAAAGTAGTGTCCCTCACTTTTGTACATGTCTACTATGACCCTATGTCTTAACTGAGGCTGACTTATTCATGCAAATACAAACAGTGCCCAACAAAGAGAACCCAAGCAACATTACTCTGCTCGTTGCAAAAATTCCAGACCTAGACCCCTTCACTCATATGCTTTTAGCTCCTCTTCATCTTGTTCCTGGATTCTTAGATTCCTTCTTGACTTTTGGACCCATTAACTGTTTTTTTCTTGTTGTTTTTTGTTTTTTTTTTTTTCTGACTTTGGCCCATAGCACTCTTTTTTACACACATGCTACAGACTAGCTCTCTGGATGCCTCTGACCCCTATGGTTAAATAGTAACTACCTTGTGTAGTGTCCTACAGGCCTGTCTCACTCTCCCTTTGACCCCCATTATGTGGCCTACTGTTCTTTCAGGGATTATATTCAAAGTCTCTTATGAATGCTAATTCCTATTCCTCTAGGGAAACTGCCCCTAGTAAAGGAGGGAGGACAATACTCAGATCTGCTTCATAGACTTTCTCCTGCTCTTTTTGGAACCAGAGCCTAAGCCCACTCTTGTTGCAAATGAGTCCTCAGAATATTTGAGAATGTCCACCTACGGGATGCTGTGCGGAGTCCATCACTTCCCTATATCCAATTCAGATATGAAGGTAACTTGACCAAACACCCAAATTCCTTTTCATTTTTCTTGCTCACCCAGGGCACTCATCCAGATTGGAGCACAGGAATATCCTTAGTTATTTCATAGTTCCCCAAGCTGGATCAATTTATTGAACTCTATTATTCAAAGTGGTCACCTCTTATACTGATAATTTTAACTATTCCACTTAGATGGTTCCAGTCACAATGCTCTCCTTTCAATTCCTCAAATACAGCAAACACATGGTAACAGGGCTTATTTGCCCTTACATGATCTAGCTTAGGCTCACTTCTCCATCCTCATCCTTTGCCACTTCCTTTCTCACTTCAGCCATGCTGAACTTGTTTCGGTTCCTTGAGTGCTCTTACAGGAATCTGAGATTCACGCTTATTTGTGATTTTGTCTGACACTAGTTAGCACCCAGCTTTTATTCATCCTTATAACAATACCACCTTAGCCCAAGTTTGGATCCTGTGGTCTATCTGTGTGCATGCGTGGTGGCGAGCTGCAGAGTATCATGATTTAATGGGAGTTAAAATTACATTTGTTTAGCATTTTCTAAGTGTTTTCTGGTTACACCTGTTTACTTGATGGTCTCTACCATTAGACAGCAAACTTTGTGAGGTAAGAGGCTGTTACAACATGGTAGATGGTCAATTCATATTTGTTGAAGGAATGAACTATCAAACTATAATTTTCCAATAAATCTCTTCAATGAAGTGTCACACTTCCACTCAGATTGGTTATACTAGTTATATTCACGCTCTTGTGAACATGGAAATCCTACCCTGCTGGTGTTGCCTGACCCCATCTCCCTACATCACTCTTACAGCTGGGTTTTAGCTGTTTCGACAGTGAGAAGTAAAATGGGGCTGCCTTGGTTTTATTAGTAAATTAATTTCCTGAAATGAGAAAAAAAAGCTCAGACAGACGATACACCACCATGTTCACAGACAGAGCATGCAATGTTCAACGAAAGGTACTTGAAAAGCCATTTCATTCTTTATTCTTATGTATGAAAATGCTGACTATGACAGTTTGTAGTCCAAAACACAGAAACCTCAAAGTTGGCAGAGAATGTTATCTGGAAGGCAATGTCTGACCAAATTCTGAATTATTATCTCATTCCCAGGGAATGTCCTCCCTAACAGTAACTTTTGCTATGATTCTACCATAAGCTTCAAATTGACCGAATTTTCATAAACAGACTAAATTTTCTTCATAGGGCAACTTTAAAAGCAATGGTTTTGAGAGTAAGTGGAAATGGCACTATTAAAAGGATCTGAATAGTTTTTCCTCTGACCAAAGCCATCCCCATTTTTCCTGAAATCACCAACCATGCTATGCTTTGCTTTTTTGCTCTCATTGAAATGTGTTTATGTATCTTACTAAAATAGAAACACTGTAATCAGTTCCTTTGAAAAGGAAGTAAACACTAGCCCTTCCTTTACAAGAGGAGGTTCGTTCATAGGAACAAGTACCAGGAGTAAGTCCTGACCAAACTACAGGGAGCACTGACTTATTTTTTTAAAATCAGATTTTTATATGAGAATAGGTTTCAACTATTCCAGAAGGTTCAATACCTGTTGAAGAGTAAAATACTAATTTTTTCTCCAAGTTTTTTCTTGAGTTTATTACATCTAATTAATAGATTCCTCTAATCAAACATTTGAAGAGATACCATTTTATTCTTCAACCTTTTAAGAATGAAAGAAATAATAATCATTTTAACCTCTAACTTCAAAAATCTAGATTACCTTTCAAATAGTTTTATCATTAATCAAGGCAACTGCCGAAGCAAGTACTTTAATCCTATTCAACGTCTTCAACTATTCAAAGATTGTCCTGAGACCTGAGATCAAAACAGATCCTAAAACTCTCAGGTCAGTTCTAAGATCCTGGAACATGCCTACCTCAAGGGCCAGTATAGTGAAATGGGGTGTGGGGTGGGGGGATGGTTTGGTAAAGTAGCAAGATCAGTCCTCTGGGAACAAGATACAGAAAAGAGAAGTGTTGATTGTAAGGAGGAAGAAAACAGGCAGATTCTAGTCTTGAGTTGAGCCATAGATTTCTTTTATAACTGAGGTAACATTGGTTTATACCATTATATAAGTTTCAAGTGAACAACATTATATTTCTACTTCTGTAAACACTACAGCATATTCACCACAAAAAATTTAGTTTCCATCCATCACCATACAGTTGACCCCCTTTACTCCTTTTGCCCTCTCCCCTGCCCCTTCCCCTCTGGTAACCATTACTCTGTTCTCAGTATCTACATGTTTCTTTGGCTTGGTTTTCTCATTTATTTTGTTGTTCATTTGTTTGTTATATTCCACATATGAGTGAAATCATATGATATTTGTCTTTCTCTGACTTATTTCATTTATCATAATATTTTCAAGGTCCATCCATGTTGTCGCAAATGGCAAGATTTCTCTTTTTTTATGGCCACTGGTATTCCATTGTATATATATTCCACTATTCTTTATCCTATCATCTATTGACGGGCACTTAGGTTTTTTCCATATCTCAGCTATTGTAAAAGAATGCTGTGATGAACATAGGGTGCATATCTCTTTTCAAATTAGCATTTTTGTATTCTTTGGATAAATACCCAGAAGTGGAATAGCTGGATCATATGGTAGTTCTATTCTTAATTTTTTGAGGAATCTCCATACTGCTTTCCACAGAAGCCACAGACTATCTTAAGATATTAACCCAGAGAGAGATATCTGGGATAGGTACCTCATCAGCCTTCCTGAGTTGTTACTGCAATTTGGCCAAGGAAGGCAAGCCCCAGTCATGGGTTGTTCTGCTAATTGCTTTGAGTAAAATGATCTCCTTTCTTACCTGTTGCACATGTCTATCATGTGTATTATCTAGTTTTGTAGCTATTTTTTTAAGCTTCTTGAGGCAAGCATTTGTGTCTTATAATAGTCTGTACCACCATGCATCTGTGCCTGGCACAGAGCAATATGCAAAAAAAAGATTTTTTAAATCAATGAATAAACTAATTTTTATAATACTTGAGGTTCAATGTAACAAATCACAGAGAAAAGCATATCTTCAACATAGTTCAATCTGTACTGCTTATATTATGGACAATATACAATCTGTTACTTGATTAATATTTCTAAATGCATACATTTAAGGAAAACCCTAATTCACCAGCAGAAAATGCAAGGCAATGTATTCTCATTTGGAGTGTGCTGTTATTTAAGTGGAACAATACTCAGCATTTTTAATTGCTTAGTTTGGGACCAGTTCTGCTTTCTCATCTTTGCTAATCTTCATGTTTGTCACAGGCATAGTCATACTCTATATTTATTCCACAATATTAGTTCATCTCTAAGCAAAATGTGGTGCTTCCCCTCTTTTACATCTTCTATTCCAGCTTCCTCCACAACACATCTGTGCCAGGCACAGATGCATGGTTGTGCAGACTGTTATAAGACATAAATGCTTGCCTCAAGAAACTTAAAAAGATAGCTACATCACTAGATAATACACAAGGTGTCTTTCACCTTCAACTTGTTCAACAAAATATTTATTAGTAATAAAAAATAATATTCATTGATCTTTATTATCCCTAGAACATGACAAGAAATGTTATATTATTTAACCTATAGAAGCATTTTATTGATGAAAAAAGCCTGGAAGTTCAGTAGATTATATAAATTGTCTACAGTCATATAAATGTCAAAGCTACTGTCACTAATACCTATATGGAGCTAAAAAGAGGGGTCAATGTAGGAGAAATAGATTTGATATTGGCAGTTGATAGCACAGTGGTAATTGTTGACAGGGTGGGAATGCATGAAATGACTACCTCAGAGAGAGAACATGAATGTGAATAAACAATTCCAAATTAATCCTGGGTGAACATTTAAGTGTCAGGATGAAGAAACAGGAAAGTGAGAGAAACTGAGAAAGAGCAGTAAAATAGGTGAGAAGAGAACTAAGAACCGGTAACACTGTAGAAATCAAGAAGAAAAAATGACCAATAGTGTTGCTGCTACAAAGAAGTCAAGGAAGGTGAAGACTGAAAACAGGTTCTTGATTTGTCAATTATAAAGTTATTAGCAATCCTAACCAGCATATTTTCTGAGGAGTTGTGGAGATAGAAGTCAATTTGCAAAGAGAGATCAGGAAGACAGAGAGAGCAAGTATAGACAAATCTTATACACATTTTGGTGTCAAAAGGAAGAAGATAAAGCAGTAAAGTTGGCCCTCCATATCTGTGAGTTCCTCATCTGTAGATTCAACCAAACTTGGATAGAATGTATTGGGAAAAAATTCCAGAAAGTTCCAAAAAGTAAAACTTCGAACTTTCCACACACAGTGACTATTTATATAGCATTTACATTGTATTAGGTATTATAAGTAGTCCAGAGGTGATTTAAAGTATACAGGAGGCTGTGCATAGGTTATACGTTACATAAGAACTTGAGCATCTGTGGATCTGGCCGTCTGAGGGCGTCCTGGAGCCAACGTCCCCACAGATACCAAGGGATGACTGTAGTTTGAGGCAAAGTCAGAATCAAGGGGAAATGCTTTTAGTCCTTTCTGCCTCTCTTTTTAAGAGGGAGGAGACAACATGTAGAATGTGAAGCCACCAATAACTGATAGAACAAAGTCCTAAAAGGGAGGGAAAAGATTCCCTTAGGGAGACAGAATGAGAGGAGGGAGTGGTGGGTGAAGTTATTCATGCTGGAAGGATAGGAAAGGGGAATAAATGGGCTTTATTGTATCCATGACTTAAGAGATAAAGTGATAACACCTAGAATGAGAAGATAAGTAGGATAAAGAGTTGCAGAAAATTTGAAAATATTTGGGACCATCCCAGTGAGGAAAAAGAAAGGCAACTTTAAAAAAAGAAAGAAAGAAAAGAACTATCTGGAAGCACTAAGTGCTCAGAGGGAGGGTAGACTCACCATAAATTCAATTTTCCCAACAAAACTCAGGTCAGCAAGTTTCCTGCCCACCAAGGCTCTAAAAAACAATCACTCTTTCCAGTAAAATGAAACTGCAGATGGGAAACCAGATTAGCCAGAGTGTGGGGTGGTACTCTCTGAAATAAACTACACTCAGGAAAGAGCAAGAGTTTCAAAACCAAATTGTGAGACAAAGTAAAGGCTTCTTTTTATCTTTACTCTCTCCACCCTCCAGTTACTACTTCTCCCAGAGGATATACATCCTTCACTTTCCTTTTCTTTCCCCTCACCTATTTTTCTCAAACCCAACCCAAACTGTGCCATCTATTAAAATCAAAACTGAAAAATGCATATGTGTTATTTTTGAATCCAAACATCACATGATTGGAGAACATTTCATTTTTATTTCACATTGTCTCAGGTCAATGTGCCAGGTTCTTAAGCCTGTCACAAGTCTCAGAGATCATTCCCGAGAACTGCAAAACAAAGAATCCTGTGACAGAAATGCTGACAACGTGGAAGGACTTTGTGATTTGCTGAGTTACTAATCATAACTTACAATTTTGAACATTTTCTTTTGGAATTAAAATTCCATATCCTAACATGCCCATCTCTCTATATATGGATTAAAAATCATTTAAAATCAACTTCCATATATGAATGAAATGGTAAACTATGTTTTCAAGTACCTCTCCCCCCACCATACACATTCAACTTTTAAAATGATCAATTTCTCATTAATTCAATCTTTTCTCTTACTGAAAATTTGCAGTAATTTAGAAATGGGCTAATTGTAAGTTTTCCTTTTGCACATCTTTCAAGAAGCAAATAAACACAATTTCAAGGGTAATTTTTACTTGAAAAATTTTTACAAGTAAAAATTTTTACTTGAAAAAGGGTAATTTTTACTTCAATTATGTTGACATTTGGAGTGAATATATGCTGATGGAAACATTTCTATGGTGAGGCAAATCAATGCCATAGTGTTTAACTATAGATTTGCTGATCATTCTTCTGTATTCTTTAGAAAGGACCGCTACTAGAATGCATGTTAACCTAGATCCAGGTCCTGTCTCTATTTGATAGTACAGATGACCCTTGAGCAACAAGAATTTGAACTGCAAGTGTCTACATATATGCGGATTGTTTTCAACAGTAAACACTACAGTACTACATGATCCATGGTTGGTAGTATCCACAGATGCCAAACCATTGATATGGATGAACCACTTATACCGAAGACTGACTATAAGTTATACCTGGATTTTCTATTTTTTAAGGTATTTTTAAATTTTTTGTTTTATTTTATTTTTTAAAATTTATTTATCTTTGGCTGCGTTGGGTCTTCGTTGCTGTGTGCGGACTTTCTCTAGTTGCACTGAGTGGAGGCTACTCTTCGTTGCGGTGCGTGGGCTTCTCATTGCAGTGGTTTCTCTTGTTGTGGAGCATGGCCTGTAGGCGCATGGGCTCAGTAGTTGTGGTTCACGGGTCTAGTTGCTCCGTGGCATGTGGGATCTTCCCAGACTAGGGCTCAAACCGGTGTCCCCTGCATTAGCAGGCAGATTCTCAACCACTGCGCCACCAGGGAAGCCCTAATTACTTAGTGTTTTAATTTAATCTTATGTTTATTTTACTTCTACCTTTTAAAGTATATGTTATTTTTATTCCTAGGAAATTCCTTAAAATAAAGCATTTATTTCACCAGTGTCAGTCTATAATGCTTCTTTAATGTCAGATCAGAGGTAGTGTTTCAAAAGGAACAGTTCTCAAAAGCCACGACAGTTCCTGCCACGTAGCTGAGTTAAAATGAAGACTCTCCACCAGGCAAAATTTTTAACGCCTAGTCTGAGATATTTTCTGTACTAAGAAACTATATCGGCTTTAAAAAACAACAAAAACAATTTTATTATTTACATTTTGCATTAATTAAGACAGGGTACCTGTTATTTATTGACATATATAATTGTTTAATGGAATTTTACTATACGTTGAACTTATTTGAAACAACCTAACTTTCTCTTCTATTTCAGAGTAATTGCCTAACAATGACCTCTCTAAATTTGTAATTTCTGGAATCTGCACTAATTCAGTTCATCTCTGATAAAATGTTCCGATGCTTAGAATTCTCTCAGTCATTCTACAAACTTATTTATGTTGCAAATGTATATTGAGGACGTGCTATCTCTAACCAGGTGCTGTGCTGGATGTGATAATCCAGAACATTGGCATTCTGTTCTGAAGGAACTGACATCTGGGTGAAGGATCCAGTCACGGACGAGAACCTGCATGAAGCAAGATAACTTTAAAAAAGGAATACGCGGTATGCGACGGTGAAGGGAGCACCTATCACAACCTGGTGAGGTCAGTGTACCAGGCTGTTTTACAGGGAAGGTGTTGCTGAGCTGAGCCCTAAAGGAAAAGGCTTTGAAGATCACTCACTTGTGCAAGGGAGGCCTGCCAGTGCAGGCAAAGGCCTGGAAACGTGATCTGCTGACAGCTATGAGGGTGTGTTAGAGAGTCTATATTGCTAGACTTTCAAGTGCATAGGCGAAGAAGAGGGGCTCATTCTCCCTGACTTTATAGTGATCGGAAGATTAGACTTTAGTCCTAAATTCAAATTGCTTCAACCTTAAAACAGTTTGTATCTAAGAGTTTGACTGAAGTCACAGTTCTTTTGTTCTTGAATGCAAGATGTTCTAGAAATGGTCTCTAACCAGGTCTTTCACTTTGGGACAGGAAATGTTCAAAGAGCAAAACTGTAAACCATGGAGTCCTTCTGAGGAGGAATGTTGTTTATGCACCAGCGGAAGCCAAGGCTCAGCGAGCTTGTGGGTTGAGGGAGAAGGAGATGGGGTTCAGGACCCTGGGTTCTGGCTTGTATGGCTCCAGACTGCAGTGACTGGGGAGGGCTGTCCCAGAAGTGTTTCCTAGTCATGAAGTAAAGTCATATGAGAGGCTGTCTCCTTCCCAACTGTTTCACTTTTAACCCAACACAACAAATAGAAAGCAGATTTCCCAGACACTACAGAAGAAGATAAACAGCCTGAGGAAAACTGGACTTCTGCAAATCAGCATAGACTAGCTCTCAAATACTTTACATGAATAACAAATTAAAACAGCAGCCAAGCAGGACAAGGCAGATGGGGGACTGGGTGGAAAACAGAAGCCTGGGCCGAAGATAAGTACCTGATAAAACCATTCTTTTCAAAGAATGCCAAGAACTCAGATTTGAAGATTAGCCTTGTCAACTTCTTAAGTCTCTGATTCCTCTCAAGAAAAGATGTGATGAATAGATGAGTAAATTATAACGAGTTTTTTAGTAGTTGTTTATAAGTTACTTAAAAGCAGTTCTTTCATATATACACTACCAAACGTAAGGTAGATAGCTAGTGGGAAGCAGCCGCATAGCACAGGGAGATCAGCTCAGTGCTCTGTGATCGCCTGGAGGGGTGGGATAGGGAGGGTGGGAGGGAGGGAGACGCAAGAGGGCAGAGATATGGGAACATATGTATATATATAACTGATTCATTTTGTTGTAAAGCAGAAACTAACACACCATTGTAAAGCAATTATACTCCAATAAAGATGTTAAAAAAAAAAGCAGTTCTTTTAAGCCTCTTAAATGTTTCAGTATACTATTAATTTACGTTATATAGAAGATGACTGACTTAGCAAATGCACACACTGGTCCAGCCAATTATCACAGACCTCAAAGTAGTAGAGTCAAAACCAATGAGGCTATCCTGATGCATGTTAGCCCACACTGTTAATTTAGCATTTGAAGCTAGATTTAAAAGCAAAAACCTATTACCCTTCATATGAGGCTCCATCAGTTATTAATTAAAGATTATGCATTCTGCTTTTCCCTGGTGTGATTCTGTCCTGCTCGACTGTTCCCTGGAACAGTGGTCTTTTATCTCCATCCACCTTCTCTCCCACCTAAGTGTGTGCCACCAACCCATGGAAGATTTGATGGACATGGACATGAGCCCCCTGAGGACCCAGAACTATCTTTTCAGTTGTGAACTGAAGGCCAACAAAGATTATCACTGTAAGGTGGATAATGATGAAAATGAGCACCAGTTATCTTCAAGAACGGTCAGTTTAGGGGCTGGTGCAAAGGATGAATTGCACATTGTCGAAGCAGAGGAGATGAATTATGAAGGCAGCCCAATTAAAGTAACACTGGCAACTTTGAAAACGTCTGTGCAGCCAACAGTTTCCCTTGGGGGCTTTGAAATAACACCACCTGTGGTCTTATGGTTGAAGTGTGGTTCAGGGCCTGTGTGTATTATACTGACAGCACTTAGTAGCTGTGGAGGAAGATGCAGAGTCAGAAGATGAAGAGGAGGAGGATGTGAAACTCCTAAGTATACCTAGAAAGCGTTCTGCCCCTGGAAGTGGTAGCAAGTTTCCACAGAAAAAAGTAAAACTTGCTGCTGATGAAGATGAAGATGATGATGAAGATGACGATGATGATGATGACTTTAATGATGAGGAAGCTGAAGAAAAAGCTCCAGTAAAGAGGTCTGTACGAGATACTCCAGCCAAAAATGCACAAAAATCAAACCAGAATGGAAAAGACTCAAAACCATCAACACCAAGATCAAAAGGTCAAGAATCCTTCAAAAAACAGGAAAAAACTCCTAAAACACCAAAAGGACCTAGCTCTGTAGAAGACATTAAAGCAAAAATGCAAGCAAGTATAGAAAAAGGTGGTTCCCTTCCTAAAGCGGAAGCCAAATTCAGCAATTATGTGAAGAATTGTTTCCAGATGACTGACCAGGAGGCTACTCAAGATCTCTGGCAGTGGAGTAAGTTTCTTTAAGAAAATAGTTTAAACAGTTTGTTAAAATTTTCCATCTTATTTCATTTCTGTAACAGTTGATATCTGGCTGTCCTTTTTATAATGCAGAGTGAGAACTTCTCCTACCGTGTCTGATAAATGTTGTCCAGGTTCCATTGCCAAGAATGTGTTGTCCAAAATGTCTGTTTAGTTTTTAAAGATGGAACTCCACCCTTTGCTTGGTTTTAAGTATGTATGGAATGTTATGATAGGACATAGTAGTAGTGGTGGTCAGACAAATGGAAATGGTGGGGAAACAAAAATATACACGTGAAATAAACTCAGTATTAAAAAAAGATTATGCATTCTTATACATTAAATACATATACACAAAGGCCTCTTTTTTTAAAAAGATAAATTTATTTTTTAATTTATTTTGGCTGTGTTGGGTCTTTGTTGCTGTGCATGGGCTTTCTCTAGTTGCGGCGAGCGGGGGCGACTCTTTGTTGCGGTGCGCAGGCTTCTCATTGCGGTGGTTTCTCTTGTTGCGAGCACAGGCTCTAGGCACGCGGGCTTCAGTAGCTGTGGCATGTGGGCTCAGTAGTTGTGCCACAAGGGCCCTAGAGCGCAGGCTCAGTAGTTGTGGTGCATGGGCTTAGCTGCTCCGCAGCATGTGGGATCTTCCCGGACCAGGGCTTGAACCCGTGTCCCCTGAACTGGCAGGCAGATTCTTAACCACTGCACCACCAGGGAAGTCCACAAAGGCCTCTTTTTAAGACAAAAAAAAACCAGTTATAAATAGACTGCAAAGCATGATGAACCTCCCTAGCCAATTGGCAGGGTGCTCCCTGTTGCAAAAACATCCCAGCAGAGGAGTCTGTCATCTGTTATGAGGCATCCAAGGATCTGAGTGCTTGGGAGGCAGAGTTCCTCTCTAGCTCTGGGAAGCCCAGCTCTGGCTGGGGGCTAAATCAAGAATTACTGTGAAGCTCTTGAAACCTCCAGAGACAAAAAAAAAAAACCAAACCTCTCAGATATTTTATATTCAAAGTTTTGGGGGGGCTTCCCTGGTGGCGCAGTGGTTGAGAGTCCGCCTGCCGATGCAGGGGACACGGGTTCGTGCCCCGGTCCAGGAGGATCCCACATGCCGCGGAGCGGCTGGGCCCGTGAACCATGGCCGCTGGGCCTGCGGGTCTGGAGCCTGTGCTCCGCAACGGGAGAGGCCACAACAGTGAGAGGCCCGCGTACCGCTAAATAAATAAATAAATAAATAAATAAATAAATAAATAAATAAATAGAATCCGCCTGCCAATGCAGGGAACACGGGTTCAATTCCTGGTCCAGGAAGATCCCACATGTGCAGAGCAACTAAGCCCATGCGCCACAACTACTGGGTCTGCGCTCTAGAGCCCGCAAGCCACAACTACTGAGCCCACGTGCCGCAACTACTGAAGCCTGCATGCCTAGAGCCCTTGCTCTGCAACAAGAGAGGCCACCGCAATGAGAAGCCCATGCACTACAACGAAGAGTAGCCCCCGCTCGCTCCAACTAGAGAAAGCCCGCGCGCAGCAAGGAAGACCAAACACAGCCAATAAATAAATTTATTAAAAAAAAAAAAAGTTTTCGGGCTTCCCTGGTGGCGCAATGGTTGAGAGTCTGCCTGCCGATGCAGGGGACGCGGGTTTGTGCCCCGGTCCAGGAAGATCCCACATGCTGCGGAGCAGCTAGGCCCGTGAGCCATGGCCGCTGAGCCTGCGTGTCCGGAGCCTGTGCTCCGCAACGGGAGAGGCCACAACAGTGAGAGGCCCACGTACCGCAAAAAAAAAAAAAAAAGTTTTGGGGGACTTACTTGGTCACCACAATGAGAAGCCCGTGCACCACAATGACGAGTAGCCCCCGCTCGCCACAACTAGAGAAAGCCTGCGTGCAGCAACGAAGACCCAACACAGCCAAAAATAAATAAATAATTTATTTAAAAAAACCCAAGAAGAACATTTTCCTTAGAGATAAAAATGGCAGACACCCCTAACATCTAAATAACAAGTAAGGCCCAACATCAGTGAGGCTGCCAGCACAGAAATAATAAAAACAGTTAACATCCAAAAAGGTCTCTTTCCTACCAAAGTTTTAAAAAGTCTCCCTTAAACAATGAGTTAGAGGAAATATAAAAATAAAAAAATAAAAAGTTTTGGGTAGAGTTCTAGAGACAGCAGACTCAAAACATAGGTGAGGCTCCAACAAAGCCTGATGGTAGGGTAGATCAGTACACCTTGCTGCTGATTTAAAAACCTAATCTACAGTACTGCCTCAAAATTAAGAATTAATGCACTAATACAAACCTAAATTTGTAAAATTATTGTTGAACTCTGCTTCCTAAGAAAGATCTTTCAGGATTCTTTGACTTGCTTAGTTCTTAAGGGCAGTATTAAATGGGATACTATCTTTGTCTAATGTAAATATGGTCACCATCTTATAATCAGGAGACATGAAGTCAGAGAGGTAAGGAATTTTCCTTATACCACACTGCGGAAAAATGAGTTTGTAATAGAATTCAAATATTTTCAACCAGTAACTAGAAATGACAACAGTCATATAGCCAACTTTCTATTATCATGATTTTTAATTCTTTCCATGACTTTTTGTGTTTCTTTGATTCTCCAACCTATAATGTAGGTACTACTGACATTTACCATTTTACATGTGAGGAAACAAGCACAGAGTAGCTGCATAACTGCTCCAGTATCACACACAGCTGGTAAATATGGAGGCAGGAGGGAAATTCATAGTCCATGCTCTTAACCACCCTACTGTTCACCCTTTATGTCTCTACCTACTTCCCCAAATAACAGTTTGTGGGTATTTTGTCTATCAGACACCATGAATGAACTCACCATAGAGTAAGTCCTCCATCTAGACTCAAAGGCAAAACAAAACCACAAGGGTGTCCTTTGGTCTAACAATCTGTGACCCAGGATCTGCTGAGAGGAGGCACCCCACTTGCAATTCCTGCCACAGTCTCTGTGGTTCAGGGCCTCGACCCTCCCTAATCCCACCAGCATTCACATTAGTTGTCATCAAGCATTCTCTCCATGTACAACATTGTTTGTTTTATGGAAACATAAAAACACGTTTCAACCACCCATCTGTTGCTTAAATCTCCTCTATGATACACTGGCCAAGTGGTCCGGAAATTTGAAACTTCCCATGGTAGCACATTCCATCCTGGTTGGCTTTCACTAAGAAACGATTTCCTCACGTTGAGAAAAAAAAATCTGTAGCTTCCTTTTATTTTTTCCAATTATAACTATTAGATCTAATCTGTTTGTTTGTTTTTATTTTGAGAATTTAATAAACATTACAGGTCCTACCCCCAGAAAAAATGTAGTCTGTAGCGATGCACAAAAGCTGACAAGCAGACCTCCTAAGGCATATAATGGTCCGTGGGCCTTAAGTTTAGAAACCCTCTTCGATAATAACCCTTCAAATGCTATACGGGGGAGAGCGCTCTTCCTCTCTGTACTGTGCACCGGGTCCAAGAAGAGACTTGTGTTCTTTTCCCCCCACTGAATTGCATCTGCTTATATTTTGGTCACTCATTTCAGCCCATGGAGACCTTTCTGAACCCTGGTCCTGTGATCTAATCAATTCACTATCCCTCCTTCATAGGCTTCCTATGACACACAAAGAAGTGTGCACATTTAACAAACAGAATATAATCATATGCAGTTGAGTTTGTCACCCCGGAGACCTGCTTCTGTTCCGATTTCTTCATCAGAACCAATTAATTCAGGAATTAGACGAACCAACTCAGAGGATACGAAAACACATGAGAGCCACATGATTGTGGCTACTGACTGCAAAACTTCCTTTTACAGTTTAGCATGTGACCTCAGGACACCCAAGTATTTTCCCAGGCCTAAAGCAGCCCTGCAACTGTAGTCTTCCTAAATAAAACAGAGTGGCTGCCCAGGGGCTAACTCTTTGGCGTGAAGGATTCTCATGGCCCGCAAGCTTACAAATGCCATGGTGGGTAGTAGGGGTTTTTTAATGATTTAATTTACTTGTTTTTAAATGAATTTTTTCATGCTTCAAGAGTAGCTTCTAGTGTTCTAGCATTTTGTGGACAACTTCACATTGATCCTGTCCAAGTACTTTGTAGATTTTATAAATTAACTCATAACACTTCTAGTGTTTGTCATTTCATAACTAAGAGTTTTAATATAGCCAGCATTGTGGAAGAAGATTGAAAAAAGATTTGAGTCAGAGGACCCCACTCTGTCATTAACTAACCAAGTGATCACAAGCAGTTCTTCTCTCCTTTCTGGGCCTCTTATTTCTCATGTGTAAAAGGAGGGAGCTGGGTTACTTCTTCTGTAACGTCTCCTCCAGTTTTCAATATCGTTTTATTCTAATTTTGTTAAATTAGATGGATGCCCTGAAGCATCAGAACCAATACAAATAGCAGTATCTGGATTCCTTTCTGTGCTTTAAACTTCAAGGCTGAAAATATGATTTTAATACACAAGGGCTATCACAAAACATCCTTTCACTATATTAGTGATGCATGGTAGGTCACAGGACCCAATCTCTCTATTCCAATGATTCCTAAACTTTGGAAACACCTAGGGAATTTTAAAAATTGATAATGCCTAGATCCTACCCCCAAATGTTCCAATTTAATTGGGAAAGAGTGAGACCACCTGGACCAGCAGAATTATAAAACCTTCTCCAGTTTAGAACCACTGCTCCAGTCCATAGTTTTCAATTCTGAATGCTTGCAGGAATCACCTGATAACTTTTCAAAGCCTGCCAATGCCTAGATCCACTCCCAGATTCTGATTCAATTGGCCTGTGGGACCAGGGCATTGACATGTTTTTAAACTCTGCAGGTGACTGTAATATGTAGACAGGGTTGGGAGCTACTCCTCTAAACTCTACTTCACAAGTTCCTTCTAGTTGATCGTCCTCACATGCTGCTCCACCTCACACTGGCTATTCATCGAATGAAAAAATTTTGGACCTGGTTACAAGGTACAGCACCACCTCCACTATATCAACCTGGTGTCATAACTTCCTGCTTTTTCTCTAGGACCATAACATCTTATCTTGTCAGTTAACCAGTGCTCCCTGTTATGTGACTTGAATTGCCCAGCTATGAGCTCTCAAATGCTTCTTTCAGATTGTAGTACCACTTCTTTCTATCAATTTCTGTCTGCTTTATGCATCAGTTTTCCCTAGTACCTTGAATGCCTTTGCCCACTATTCCAAACTTCCTCTGCATCCTGGATTATCCTGATAAAATTTCTCCTATGATCCCAACCAACTACGATTAAATGGAGTCTAACGGACACACCCAACTGAAAAAAAATCTGCCTATTTTCACCAACAGCTAACCAATGCTAGGCACATATAGCAAAGGGATTGGACACACACACACACACACACACACACACACACACACACTTTCTAAAACTGTAACACTTTCTTCCATTCAACACTGGCTTCAGTTCTGGACAGGTACCTTAAGAAACACAAGAATCAATCTTGGAAAAGTGCAAAGATGAGAACTGTACATTCTCAAGGGAATTAAGAAGTTACCAAAAGAAGGTGTAAGCAAAGATTAGACCCTCAGTCTAGAAAAATGAAAGCTGACAGTGAATCATTTTTAAATTGTGACTAAAATAATATTATTTTCTCAAATATGGAACATAGAAGCTGAAAGAACAACTTTCTAGGAAAAATAAAAGATAATACTGCATAGTAAGTATAAAACAAAATTATAAGGAGCTTATACAGGTTAAAGATAAATAGGTTCTTTGACGGCTTAGATAAACTTGATAAATGAGATAAAATGGGTTTTTCAGAAAGAAAAATTACTTAACATTTGGGGGGGAACTTTATCAGTTTTTAAAGTACTTTCATACACACACATGTTTTTATTCAAGTCTTATAAAAAATCAGAAGTTAGAGCTGTTCTGAGAACATTCTGAACATTTTGAGGCCAGTATTACAAAGGTATCCAACATCTTCCACAAAAGCTCCTTTGAGATGCTGTCTGATACTGGGCTGGCCAGATATTCGCTCTAGAGGCATTTCTATTCTTTATGACCAGAGGTGGATTTACCATGAATCTAATGAAGCTTTAAGCTTTAATCACTTCTCTTGCAAGGGTTTTTTCCCAATCTTAATTGGAGCCCTGACAGTAGGTTCCCATGGTTGTATGTTTTTGTCAAATAGCAAAAGTAAGTTGTTATCATCTGTTGTGACTTTTTTTCTTCATTCTGAATATTTATTTTCGAACATACTCTGTATTGGAAACTTTATATTCTTTTTCTTAAATATGGAATGTGGTGCCCCTCCTGCTTATGAGCTATTATTACTAAGTCATAGCATCCTGCTACCTACTGCAAGGCCATCAATATCCTCCTCTTTGTCTTTTAACCTTCCTTCTCCATCAACACTCAGTCTTTGAGTTTCAGCTGTTCCTTGCTCTCTCCTCGGTCATATTTCTCCTTTCTGATGACCGTCTCCTCACAGGGAATGTCTTCCCAAGGAAGACTCAGAGTATCAGGTAAAGCTTTCCAGTTATTCCCTTTCTCTTCCCTGGACCAGCTCTCCTCCTTTTCCTCAACCTTGGAGAAGGTTCTCAGTCTGAGAGAACTCAGTTTCTACTTGGAACTCTGTCTGCTGTGTCCTCCCAGCTTTGCCCTTTCATTTCAGTCACACGCCCTTCTCCTGTTCCTCAGAACCTTTCTTGCTGCCTTTGCCCACACTCAGCACCTTCAGCAGTTATGGTCTCCTTTAGTGGTTTCTCTCTTCTAAATTTCCATTCCTTCCCCAAAAGTAAAAGATACACTAAAGACTGAAAATGTCTTTTATCTTGAGTTGTTTTGGCACAAGTGTCCCAGAAGGAAGGGAGAGAGAAGATGTGTGGCAGTTACTCCTGGGCCAAACTTGGGAGCAGTGCTTTCCCCTGCTGTGGATAAGTTGCCAAAATAGACACTGGGAAATGAAAAGAAAAAAAAAATTTTTTTCCTTCCATGAAGTGTGGTTTCCCGCACCTGGAGCCTGAGCGAGGCAGAAAGTGTGGGGATGTGCGTCACCTGAGGTATCCATTTACACACATGCACACAACCATAGAACATGGGTCAGAAGTGTTAGGGCTGACTTCAGGAGCTCAGCTATGAAATAAAGATTCCTCTGTGTCTACCCTAAACTACCCACCCAATATAGAAAAAGGGAAATTTTTATTTTACAAAGATTTTAATAATGCAGGCTTCAGCTCAAAGAACTGTAATACTTTGAAGTTTATCTAGAAGATATAATTAAAACATAGACTATCTCAGTCACTGAATATTTTAGTTATCATGGTTTTTTCTGGTTTAAGCAATACTAAATAGTGATTCTGAAAAATGTTTAAAATATGTTACAATGTTACAGTGTCTTAATTTTTCCTCCCAGAAAACCGTCTAATGGGTTAAATCAGATTTAAGTAAAGATTTTAATAAAGAAGCATTTAAATGAGAGTCCAGGGCAGGATCAGCATTGTGGTTTAATGGAAACACACAGAGTCTGCCAAGACAAAAAGAGGAAGGGATTTGACCTTTGCCTTAGATTTCAGTCTAGGAATTTGCAGTACTTTAATGCTACATATTTTGTTCAACCAACAAAAAGCCACAATGTTTATGGAAGCTCAGGAAAGTCAACTTCTTCTCACTAGATATTCTCAGTACAATAAAATATTAATGCTGTGCTAAAATTATAAATTTTCATATATACAAGAGCAAACTGTGCTGATTTCCTAGGTGCAAAAGATTTAGTAATTAAAATAAGTGAACTTATGGGTAAACACATGCCCCTAGATATTTTTTCACATCTGTCATTTGCTAGCTTCCCAGTGTCAATCTGAGTGCCCCTGTACTGGGATATCTCTTTGGGGAGAAGAAAACTACAGCCTACACATAGTAACAAAATCCTGTGAATTCCTGACAGTTCTAACATTTTTGACATAAAGATTTTTAGTTAAATATGTATGCCTTGATTTTATCCTACCCATTATCACCACCTTGTTCATTCACTCACTTTCAGTAGCTCAACAGTATACATTCACTGAAAATGCTGAATCACAATGCTATGAGGTATTCATGCAATCTCCTGCTTAGGATTACCCATAATGAAGAAAGCTCAATGATGATTGGCTAAATAATGACCAATATAGAATTTAGTCCACTATTTATATTGTCTATCTTTCACTCCATTCTTGGCTGAGTTCCATAAACCTACATTGCCTCAGGCATGAGGAAACAAAAATACAGGTCAGAGTCTGCAATATTAGACCAGGGCTTACACCATAAAAAAAAAAAAAAAGAAAGAAAAAAAAGAAAGAAAAAGCTGAAGACAATGACAAACATGAAAACAGTTTCCCAAAAGGGTTGGACTAGCTTCTTTGAGTCATCACAATAAAAATGGACTAACATTCAGCAGAGTCATCAATGCCACTTACGTCACATGCAGACTAAAAAAAGATCATAGCCCAAACATCATGTAACACAAAGCAGAAAAAGTTGGGTACATCCACCCTTTTCATAGCAGTGGCCACAGCAATCATCTTTCAAATCTCAGAGAAATATCCCAGCAAACTGATACTCAAATGAGTAAATATTTATTCTAAGCATTAAAAAATAGTTTCATATAACCTTATGTGTCTTTTCTCCTCACTGTACCTTGCTGTCCTTTTACTCTATTACCTCTGTTTGGCATATAGTTGAATTTTACCTATGAATAAACAAATGATGGAAAGAAAATTGAATATCTTGGGATATGATATCTAATTCTAAAAAATAAGAATTCTTAAGTATGCTTGAATTGGGAGAATTTCCTGGGGCAGTGGGGTGGGGGGCTAAAGGACGACGTATTTTTAGTGCACAGAAAAGTTTTCATTAGATATTTGATTTCTTCATTTATTCAGCAAATATTTTTTGTCTATCATCGGCACACCAGGAATTGTTCTAGGTTTCTGTGATTCAATGATCAACAGCACAGACTTGGACACTGATCTCATAGAATTTACATTCTAGGGTGGGGGGGAATAGTTAAAAAATAAAAATGAGCACAAAACTAATGATATAGTTATGATTGTGATTGGGGCCAAAATGGGACTTTTTGGAGAAATGGAAAGGTGAGAGCCAGATTGTACAGAGCCTTATATACCGTGTTAAGGATTTTCTGTTTTATCCTAAGATAAATGGTAAATATTGTGAAATTTAAAGCAGGAATATACCATGATTAAATTTTCATTTTGAAAAGAATACCCTAGGAGTCTAAAAGTAGAAAGGATTAGAAGAGATGAGAAAAACATGATTATGGCAAGAGTGGGTGAGAGTAAAGGTCCAGCTGGGAGGCTACTGCTATAGTTTAGGCAAAAGATGATGGCAGTTAAGCCACAGGAGTAGCAGTGGACACATGGAGATGTGACCAGATCCAAGATTCATCCGCAAGGTGCAAGATGCTTATCAAGTAGATAATAGTCAACAGTAACATCAGCGTTTCTGTCATGAGCTGGAAGGATGGGGGATGGGAAGACTGAGAATATTAAATAAAGATTAGGTTTGAGGGATAAGTAGGTTTGAGGGATAAAATCCATGAGAGGTAACCAAGAGGAGATAGCAAGTAAATGTTGTACATACAGTTTTGTAGCTCTGAAGGGAGATCTGTGATGGAGAAAGCAATCTCTGAGTCATGGTGAATACATAGTATTTTTTATAAGCTGTGGAAGTGAATGAGATTTCATGGGAAAAGAATGTGGGGTAAGAAAGAAACAGGGTCCAAGACTGATCTTTGAAGAACTCTAATTGCTAAGTAGAGGATGAGGCTCTACCAAAGGTGAATGAAAAGGGTTGGCCAGATGGGGTAGAAAGAACACTAGATTGTGTGTTACACTAAGTTGTGTGTTACAGAAGCCAAGAAAAGAGAGAATTTCAAACAGATAGAGTGATCACGCAGGGAAGTCAAGTAAGAGGAGGATTTTGCAATGGGGCCACCATTGAGATCTTAGCCAGGACAGTTTGAGTGGCATGGTAGATTGGAGAGAACTGAGCTATGAAAGGGAAGTGAAGGCATTAGGAAAATGTGCATACAATAACCCTTTCCAGAAATCTGATCATGGACAAAATTTTTAGGTTCTATTCTTGGTTATGTAGACTGCATTTCTCCATTTGTGAAATGAGGGTGTGAATATAATCATATTCAGAAAATAACTCAGAAATGCAAGGGAAAAGCCCTGTGATTGGCATCACTCAATTCAGTTGATTTCAAATAATATTTATTGAGCACATGATAGATCCTGGGACACAGAGATGAATAGGACAAGGTGCATTCTTGCCAAGAGCTTATGATTTAATGGAGGAGACAGAATAAAACCCATAAATTTTTTAAAATGCAGTAAGTTTGAAGATGAAAGTATGCGTGATGTGCCATGAGAGAAAAGAAGAGGTGCATATAGCCCAACCAGAAAATCTGAGAAACTTTCTGGAAGGGAAGACACGTGAACTAAGCTGTGGAGAAGCAAATAGGAATTAGCCGAGTGGTAAGTAAAGATACACCACAGAGGGAATGTATGAACATAAGCAAAGGCCCAGAGAGGTGGAACACAATTTAAATTCTGTGTACACCCTGTCCATGATTTGCTCAGAGCATCTGCAAACACGTCAGCTACTAGAATGTAAAGAGGAGTGTGAGAGTTAAGTCTGGAGAGGTAGACAGGCCAAGCTCATGATGAACTTGTGTGCCATGTTAAGAAGAGTTGACTTTAGTAACTATCTGGATTTAAATTTAAGATCAACCACCTATTAGTCCTGTGACTTTGGACTATTTCCTAGACTCCCAGAGCTTCAATTTCCTCAATGAGAGTTTTTATTTTTAATTTCCTTAAATGAGAGCTTAAATAGTACCTACAACCTAATATGAAAATTTCATGAACTCTCAATTAGGGTTAAAAATTATCTGAGCAGGAAGCAGCCTTAGACTCATCTCTACTTATTATATATATACGGAAACTGAGTCCCAAGGAGATGAATAACTTATCCAAGTTCATGCTTTGAAGAAGCAGCAGAGCCTACAGCAAATCTAAGTTCTATTATATGACACTACTGAACATTCCTTTCTTCCAGGAGTTAAAAAGAAGTTTGAAGCAACCAAAAAATCAACGGGGTGGCAGAGGACAGGATTTCAAATGCCAAAGTGTCAGTAGAGATGACATTTTCTGATGATGAGCAACAAACTGAAGGTTGAGAATTAAGACAGGGACAAGGCTGGGATGTGCTAGTCACTTTCTTTCTTCCTGGTGCAAATCACCATGAACTCACAGCTTGCTACATATATCGCAAGAGGCATGGGTTTTGACAGAAGCCAGGCTAGGTTCATATCCCTGTTCTGCAATTTATTAGCTGTGTGACTTGAGTCAACTCTTTTCTGTATCTGTAAAATCTGAAAATTATGCCTCACTGATTCCTTGAATAAGTTAGTATATATGGACATGCTTAATATATTGCCTCACACAAAGGAGGCACCTGAGTATTTGTTTTCTTTATTCCTTCTGACAAAAATACAGGGCAGACCACCACAGGTACAAGATGAGCCCATTTAATGACATATACCCAGACAATTTATTCTCAAGATCCCCCAGGGAATATGGAAGTGGATGATAGACTATCTTATAGACTATTCTCTATCTTCTAGGTTTCATACCAATCTACTAAGTCCTGGACAGCTGATGACAGATTAGTCAACAGCTCAGAGACCAAAGATCAGAGTCTGAATTGACTTGGTGGAGCTTTTAGCTAACAAGAAAGGGACATGTGATGGGTTAGTAGGACAGGTGTGGTGTCTACAATAGAAATAAATGCAACTGAAGGTAAGAAAATGAAAATGGGTGAAGTAGAGAAAGAAGTTGTCAACCAACACGTCATGGTCTCAAACATAAAAATGCTCTGTGTGGGCAGCCATAAAATGTTCTCTCTGTAATTATTAACAGCTATGGCCTGAAAATTATTTTGAGTTCATTCCAATGTAAATAGTAAGACAGGAAGAGTAAGCACTTTTCTTTTACTGCATGACCTTTAAGGAAGAAAGCATAAAGATTTGCTTAAAGTAGCCATGGAACTAGTTCCATCAAATTCACATGACTGGGTACACTCCAGCCCTCTGATGAAGACAGCAGAGAACGAACCCTAGGCCTGGGGTACATGAGGATTTGAACCATGTTTCATTGCCGCTTCTTTTCTTCCCTGAAACTAGCTGACTTCTCTGTTTGGGGCATTTGGTAACATACACACTTCCTGTTGAAACAGCCAGGCAAAAACAAAGGCAGACTAACCTCTCCCCATGCTCTTAATCTTGAGCCTCACAAGTATTTTATTTGCCAAAGTCATACCACATATCAACTCTCTTCACATTTCCCAGTCTACAGTTTTCTAAACCTTTCTATCACAGGCTAGGGGAGGACAAAAATGAATCTCTCTATAACTCCCTCTCCCTTTTTCTGCTTAAGAAATTCTGATAAGAAAAAATTAGGAAATATAGATGAGTCTCATTCACTTTTCAGCTATTCACTGGGTACCTCCAATGGGTCAGGTGCTCTGCTAGGTACAGGAGACACAAAGATAATAAGACATGGATCTTGCCCTCGGGTACTCAGCCTAGTACAGAGACAGACAGGAAAACTAGTCATTGTACTGCAGTGTAACGAATGTAATGAAAGAGGTAAGCAAGGGATTAAAGGGGTTCATCAAGAAAACATTCAAGACAGATCAAGAAAACATTCATGAAAGAGTATTTTGAGTTGAGTCAAGATGAAAGAACAGGACTTTGCCAGAGAAAAGGGCATAATGTCAGATGTAACAACACGATAAACACAGGGATGTATGAAAGGACCTGCCAAATTTGAGTATCTGCTAAAAGTTTGTTATTGATGGAATAAGGGTACAATAGAATGGAGTAGGATTGGGGAAATGAGGCCAGAAAAGGGGGCAGAGGCTAAATTATGAAGGGTTTTATATGCCATGATAGAAACATTTTAACTCTATCCAGAAGGTCATAGATACCCATTGAAAGGTATTAATCCAGGGAGTGAATAACTAGATTTAACCTCTAGAAAGGTCATCCTCAGCAGGGTGGCGGTGGAGACAGGATTGGATGGGGTGGAGAGTCGAGATAGGATTTCCAGTGAGAAAGTCACTGTGTTGGTTCATGTGAGTTATGATGGGAACCAGAACTAGAGGACTGGCAATGGGAATGGAGGAGAGGAGGCATATTTGAGAAGTATTTAACATTAGCCAACTAATTAAATGTGTAGATGAGGGCAAGGGAGAAGTAATGGTAGATGAACACCAGGCTGGGGGCTTTGGCTTCTGGGTAGGTGGTGGTAAAATTAGCTGAAGTAGAAACATGAAAGGACATTAAGGGGAAGATTTGTGTGAATTTATTTTTTAAATTTTTATTTATTTATATTTTTATTGTGTCAAGAACACTTAGAATGAGATCCATCTCTTAACAATTTTTTCAATGTAAAATACAGTATCGTTGACACTATATGTATGATGCTGTACAGCAGATCTCTGAAACTTAAATCATCTTGCTTAACTGAAACTTTATGCTTGTGGAATAGTAATTCCCCATCTTCTCCTCTCTCTAGCCCTGGCAACCACCATTTCACTCTTTCAGTCTATGAATTTTACTATTTTAGATCTTTCATGAGTGGAATCATGCAGATTGTGAAATTAGAATCTCAAAGAGATATTAGCACTCCCATGTTCACTGCAGCACTATTCACGATAGCCACGATGTGGAAACACCCTAAATGTCTATCCACAGATGAATAGATTTAAAAAAATGTGGCATATACATACAATGGAATTTTATCCAGTCTTTAAAAAGAAAGAAATTCTGCTATATGTGGCAATGTGGATGAATATTGAGGACATTATGCTAAGGGAAATAAGCTACTGTGAACTTCTCACAGGATACTAAGTTGATGCTGTCCTATAAGTACTTAGATATACATCAGCTGAATCTTCAGCTGAAGTAGAGAAATTTCTGCAGAAAATCAAGACAAATCATCAAGTTCAGGAGGCAACCAAAAAATTGTACATGACATTCTCTGCCTCTAGAAGTCAGATTTGCTTAGGAAATCAAGTAGTAACTAAAGAACTTTAAGAAACATGTTTTCATTTTATTATCAAAACAGGAACAGAGGAAGACTGGAAACAAAAGTGAGGAAAACACTGTATGTTATACATGAAAGTTAAGAGTGTAAATCCTGAGTTCTCATCACAAGGAGAAATATTTTTTTCTTTTCCTTTTCTTTTGTAGTTATTTGAGATGATGCGTATTCACTAAGCTGACTGTGATAATCATTTCATGATGTATATAAGCCAAATCATTATGCTGTACACCTTAAAAATACAGTACTGTATGTCAGTTACATCTGACATACAATACATCTTCCAAAACAATTTGAGGAAGATAGGCTGATTAACCTGGAGGATGAGAAAGATTTCCTAAGACGAAAGACTGAGATCCTAGTGGACACCTTGACAGATTTAAATGAAGGCTAATAGGCCAGGAGAGACTAATATGAGAAAGGGTGCTCCATGTCTAACTGCTCTTTCAGAGGGTTTTAGAAAGGGGGAAGATGGGTCAACTGCTATCAGATCAGAAATTGTGCCCTCCTGTAACAGCTCTGAGAGGGCAGAAAACGATTGAGAAGCATCTCCTTAAAGTCACAGAGACTGCAAATCAATTGGGGAACTTTAAATATTTAGAGAAGTGTACACAGTGTTTACAGAATATCTGGACGGGTATGATGGGGGAAGATAAGGAAGATCAGCGTAAGATGTCCAGGGCATTACTGGGTAACGAAGCAGAAACAATGAATAAGCAGAAACTCTGGGCATGTATGAAGTAGAAAAAAAGTTAGGGTTAGAGGTAACATAGTTGATCGGTAGTGACAAGAGCAGTATAAGCAGTCAACAAGGAGCTGAGTCACCATTATCATGGGCTCAATATTTCACACTGAGGAAGCCACAAAATAACCCAGTCCCCAAGAGTGTTTCACCTCCATGTGGGCCACTTACAGGGCTATTCCTCTTTCCATGAAATTTCTATTACATTATTTCTACAAATATATTTATAATTAAACTCCCTCAGTACCTGGGGGTAGTCTGAGATCATACTGTTCTCTCTTTTTCTGGCAGCCAAAACTGCATAAGATACCGCTCCAACTTTTTTAAGCAGTTAACTACACACTTCTTTTAGTGTGACAGCCAGAAATGAGTGAAATAGGTCATAATGTCCAACAAGAAGTCAAGAGAAATGATCACCCTCTCCACTCTGAACATCATCCCCTTTTGCTGGCAGCCTCATTGCTCTGCTCGTAATGACTTTTCTGTCCATTAAAAGCCTCAATTCTTTTATTATTTATTTATTTATGAAACATACACTTATGGAACTTCTATCATCTACCAAGCACCCTATAGGAAAGGAACTGGAGGATGTAAAAGAGAGTAAAAGCAAACACAGTCCCCTGCCCTCATGTAGTTTAGCATCCAATGGGGGAGACAGGCACTGAGCCAATAATCACACTCATGAAAGTATCATCTATCACACATGAGGGAGGAGGTGGCCCAGGACCACTCATGCTCCCCGTAAGACTGCCTTCCCTTGTCTTCAATCCCTCCAGTGGCACGAAAGAAGAGGGTGCTGCACAGCTCCCTCCCAAGAGAGGCTTATAATCCCTCTACCACTATCTACAATTTATCCCAGTTTCCTGCAGTTAGCACAAAAGGTCCAGGTCTCTCAGGAGTTCCCACAAACCCAAACCCCCTAACTCCTTAAGGCTCTGACTTCAGCCCCACCCTAACTCCTACTCCTCAAGCTCTTCTGCTCTCCCCTGAAGAATGCCCAGTCCAATATCAATTCAAATCCCCCCAATAAATACATAAATAAAAATAAAATGTCCTCAAAATTTCCATGAATGTTCCTATCACCTTTGTGTTCCACCCCAAATCTCCCACTCCCCTGAGGAATCTGCTTTCCCTGCAGTCGTCTCTGGTGGTGGCTCTTCTATCTCCCTGGGCCTGGAGGGGCGAAATGTGTCTTCCTTGCTCCTCTTCTAAATCTTTTTCTTTCTCTCATTCCTAACCCCTCCCCCCTCCCCCCCCCTCTCCCAGGCTCCCGCTTTGAAATTCGTGTCATCAGATCATACAACCTATTACCTTCCTTACAGGACCCTTTGGCTCACCTGTCCCTCTTTCTTCTCACCTTTAAGCTTCTTCCAACACCTTCACCCCACCCCGCTCTCTTCCCTGGACCTAGTCCAATCAAAGTTTTGGCCCCCATCGCTCCATGGCAACTGCCCTTTTCAAGATCACCCATAACTGCGGCAGTGCTCAATCCAGTGGTCAGTCACAGTCCTCATCTGGTTTTGCTTGTCCTCAATATTTGGCACAGGCTGACCGCTACTTTCTTGCAACATTTCTATCACTTGACTTCCAGAACCTTATACATCCTTGGTTTTCCTTCTAATTCACTGGACCCTCCTTCTTACTGTCTCCTGCTCATCCTTTCTCAACTTCCTCACTCTAAATGCTCGGGTCACCTTGGACATTTCTTCTCTAGTTCACTTGCTCTCTGGATGATATCATCTAATATTTTTACTTTAAGTGATGTTTACATGCCAAAGACTCACACATTTATATCTATAGTCCAGACCTAGGGTAACCAACTCATCCCAGTTTTCCCAGGACTGTCTTGGTTTTAGCATCAAATGTCCCATGTCCCAGGACCTCCTCAGTCCCAGACAAACCAGGATGGCTGGTCACCCCACCCAGACTTCTCCCCCAAACTGTAGATTCGTAAATCCAGCTACCTACTCTCTAACTCCACTTGGATATGTACTAGGCATCTTAAAGTTGACGTGTCCAGACTGACCCTTAACCTTTCCTCTCAAATCTGCTTCTCTCATAGACGTGCCCATCTCAGTAAACGGTGACTCCATTCTTCAGGTTACTTATGCCATTAACCTTAATGTAATCCTTGATTTTTTTCTTTCTTCTGTAACTCGTCTTCAATCTGTCAACATATTCTGTTGGCTTTCCTTCAAATGTATCCAGAATCTGACCACTTTCCTCAATTCTACTGTTATTACCTTGACCAAACCACCATCATATCTTGTCTGGATGAGCACAGACAAGTTTAAAACTGACATCTCTGCTCTACTCCCCAACCCCCATCCACACAGAGTGTTTATTGCCCAAACAGTAGCCAGTGCAATCCTTTGGAAACGTATGTCAGATCACGTCCTTTGCTTAAATTGCGTAATTACTCTCCACCCACTCAGGCTGAAAGCCAAAGTTCTTACATTGACCTTTCAGGTCCTACTTCACCTGACCCCTCTCTGTCTTCATCTCCTGCTATCTGCATGTCCATTTACTCTCTTCCAAACATGCTGGCCTTATGGTTGCTCTTTAAACACATCGAACATGCTTCTATCTCAGGGCTTTTGCCCTTACTCTTCCCTCTGCCTGGCGTAGTCTGCCTTCAGGTATATGCAAGCTTCACCCTCTAGTTCAAATGTTGCCTCATTAGTTCCTCCCTGACTATTTAAAATAGCGTGCACTTGTGCACACACATGCACTTCCTATCTTCTCTCTCTGATGTACTTTTCTCCATAACGCTTAACACCAATGGACATCCTTTACATTTCACTTGTTGATATCTCCTCCATCACTAGATGACGATCCTTAGGAAGGAACTGTTTTATTCACCACTATATCCTCAGCACTTAGAACAGAGCCTGGCACACAATAAATATTCAACAAATATGTGTTATGTAAACAAATGAATGAACTATAAATTGAGATAAGAGCTCCAGAGGGCAGGACTGTACAGACTATGTAATGTGTAACAAAGGAATCTCAGCCTAGAGAGTTAGGGAGGGCTTCCCTATGGAAACACACCTTGAATGGAGACCTGAAGGATGAGTAGGTATTAACCAGATGAGGATGAGAAACATTTCAGACAGAAGGAACAACCTATGCAAAGGTTTTGTAGCAGGAGACTTCAAAGTGTGTTCAAAGAACTGAAAGAAAACCCATATGCCTGTGGTACAGAGAACAAGGAGGATATTTCTAAGACTAAGCTTGGCAGGTATACAGGGGCATGGTTTTTATCTTAATGTCTTAATAAAAAGACATTAGAGGAACTTAATCTGGGGGTAGATGTGTATATGACCCAATCATATTTGTGTTATGAAAATATTTACTCAGGCTGTTGTGTTAAATGGGGTGAAGGGGGCCAGAGTAGAAACACTGAGACCAGATGGACCATAGCAATAGTATGGGTGAGAAATGATGGCCCTATAGACTAATAAGGTAGTAGTGGAGATGAATGAGTGACAAATTCTGAGATTCTAGGAGTTAAAATGAACAAAGTCTTGAGAGGAGTTAGAGATAGGGAGGAGGGAGAAAGAGGTATCAATGATGATGCCTAAATTGACTAACAGAAGAGAGAGTAGTAATATTTGCTGATTGGGGGGTACTGGAAGAGGAACTGGCTTGAAAGGGATGGTTTAAGAGTTCCATCTTGGACATGCTAAGTGTGAGGAGACTTTCAGACATCCAACTCCAAGAGAAATTTGTTGAGCTATTGGACACACAGCACTGGAGCTATGTAGAGATCTGGGCTGGAGAACAGTGTTTGGAGACTATCATTGTTAAGATGGTAATGAAGCCTTGAAATTGATGAGACAGCTGATTTTTTGCATGAGTTCCTACTAAGCCACATCTTTCCACCTCTGTACTCACACAGATAACTTTTCAGATAAAAGCACAATTATAATTTTACTCTTAATTTCGTTGTGTTAGATTCAGATTATTGCTGTCACCTGTTATAATTTTTTTAAGATTCTCATTCTTGGTTTCCCTCTCCTCTTTCAGCCTTGTATATCCTGCACTACTAATGATAATCAGTAGCAGCAGCAGCATGGCATGAATGTTTCTAATCCATTAATAACCACATGGAACCAAACAAAATGTAAATGTTGTTTTTGGTACCCCACTTGGGACCTCCCTCCAGAGAGGCACTAATAGAGGCAAATCCATGTCAGATCAGTCACAGCAACAGTTCAAAATTCATCCAGCTATTCAACAGCCCATGATGTCTCCCAAGGATAGCATGAGAGAACTTGTAAAATTATTTATGCGTCAGGCAACTTCAGAAGCATTACAAGCATACTCTTAAACCTGGTGCTTAAATCCCAGTTCCTTTGTTTGTGACAAGTTTGAGCAAGTTGCTGAAACTCTCTGGGTTATAGTTTCCATTTATAATATACTGATCACAATATCTGTCCCACAGATCTACAGAGAAGATTAAGTGAGATGATGCATGCAAAACACCTGGCACCTAATATATGTACACAGACAGGAGCTTGTTTACTTTTGTGTTATTATTACTACTACCATTTTCCCCAAATCTATGTGCATCTAATTTACTACCAGGTTATATCTTTTTTTTTTTTGGATAACTTAGTGGGCTCAAGGGAGGATCATAGCCTTATTCCAGCAGATAATAGCAACATAAGAAATCATATTTGTGCAAAGTTGGTCATAAGATGGGTGAAAAGAGTTGTCCAGGAATAAACTACCACTGAGGAATATTTTCAGATACAGCATAGGGGATGGAAGGACATTACTGGTTGAGAGTGAAAATCAAATTTAACAAAGTTTCTTTTTGTTCAA
This sequence comes from Orcinus orca, assembly GCF_937001465.1. Classification (NCBI taxonomy): domain Eukaryota; kingdom Metazoa; phylum Chordata; class Mammalia; order Artiodactyla; family Delphinidae; genus Orcinus; species Orcinus orca. The sequence continues at coordinate 75,995,457 of NC_064565.1, forward strand.
ATGCTGGAAAGCATAGACACGTACCTTTATTATCAATTTAATGCTGAAATATTTACCACTAGCTAAATGTCTTAGGTACCTAGAAAAATAGGGTACTTACAGAAATTTACATTGTAGAAAATATTGAATTTTAGTGGAAAATAAAACTTATAATGGAATTTTACTGAAATCTGGTCTTTTTCTAAGAAAGTATGCACAGGGAAAGCCAAAAGGAAGAGCACAGCTTTTGGAGTCAGACCTAGGCTGGAAATCTAGCTCCCTACTTACACACCGGGTTGCCATTAGCAAGCTTTGCCATGTGTCTAATCTTCAATTTCCTCATCTACCAAATGTGAAAACTAATGTCAGCGTCATAAGGTTTTTGAGTGCATGAAATGACTTACCATATGCAAAGTGCTGTATACAAAATAAGCATTCAATAAATGTTAGTTCCACCTTCCTAAACACTGCTAGCTACGCAAAGGTAAACAATAGGGAAATAAAAGCCTTATTTTGTTCAAATGAACTGCACTGCACCCAAGCTATTCTAATAATACACTCTACAAGCTTCTTACTATCTTTCATTTCCAGCACTTATCTTCACAAACCTATCTTGGGGATCCCACCATTCATTACAGCCAAGAGAAGACAATGAAACAGTATCTATTTTAAAACACTTGCTAAAAGCTCCAGAAAGGAAAATCTATTTCTAACGATTTTGTGTTTAATCCCATGACACTTGGTAGATGAAAAATGAATCTCATTCTTTGATTGTAACTGTTCTTAGAAGTCACTGCATTTAAATATATATATATATTAATCAGTATAATACATGCATGTGGTGACAAAGCAAAAAGGACTCATGATGAAAGCAAAAATAACATTCTCATCCTTCTCTTCTCACCTTCAGTACACACCCTAGAGACAAACTCTTTCGGTTGTTTCTGTTTCTAGTTTTGGTGGTTGCCTCCCTAATTCTAGATATCATGATTTTATCTCTGTTTTGATTCATCCACTTTAGACATAGTATCTAGTGAATCCCGTATATGAGAGCTTAAAATTTAGGTCACTTACTCATCTCTATTCCTCTCAATGTATGTTATCATTATTTATAGTTTTTCTGTTGGTTATCTTTACATCTTTAATAATATATTTCAACTCTAGTTTTTATTCCAACAGCTTTGGCAGTATCTGTGGCAGCTACATGTCCTAAAAGCATAACGTAATGTAAGCTCCAGGAAGGTAAGGAGTTCTGTCTTATGTTTTTCCTTCTGTTTCCCAAGTGCCTAGAACAACACCTACACCCAGTAGGTTCTCAGTAAATATTTGTCAAGTGAATGAATAAATGACTATGCTAATGGTATCAGTGTATTAACATCCTTACCTTTCCTTCTACACGTCCTTTCTCCCATCAGCTCACTTAATTTTTTACATTGTAAAATTATTAATATTTATATATTGTCCTGTAAACACAGTAAAGCCTTCTACATTTTGTCCATAAGTGACTTAGGGCTACTTGTCTTTGCTTTCCCTAAACGTTGTTCAGTTTATTTAGTAAGGAGGCCCCTACACACCAACTGCCTACGTATTGGTTTGGGGAAGGGCGAATGAAGTACCCACTGGTGGCTATGGTTTCATCACAGACCTCCAGTGAATCCCTTGGCTTCAACTCCAGTTCTCGCTTGCTTGTGGTTGATCCTGAGGCCAGAGACTCTGGGATTCTGAAGAGCAGATCAGCTCTTATCTCCTTATAGTTCCTTATCTATAAAACTAAGGCTCTTCCAGCCTGTTTCATTCACCAAGACATTCCTGTTCATTTTCAGTCTCCCAGAAATTTGTTAAAATCATTTGCTTGGGAACTTCCCTGGTGGCGCAGTGGTTAAGAATCCACCTGCCAATGCAAGGGACACTGGTTCGAGCCCGGGTCCGGGAAGATCCCACATGCCGCAAAGCAACTAAGCCCGTGCGCCACAACTACTGAGCCTGTGCTCTAGAGCCCGCGAGCCACAACTACTGAGCCCACGTGCCACAACTACTGAAGCCCACGTGCCTAGAGCCCATGCTCTGCAACAAGAGAAGCCACCGCAATGAGAAGCCCACGCATTGCAACGAAATATAGCCCCCGCTTGTTGCAACTAGAGAAAGCCTGTGCACAGCAACAAAGACCCAACGCAGCCAAAAGTAAATTAAAAAATATATATATTTGCTTGTTGAATTGGTTCATCCGCACCTTGATTTTCTTTATTGCTAGTGGCTTATTTCTTTTTGTGCTTTTCTACTTTTATTTCAGTAGATGTTAATATGAAAATGTGTACCTCATTTGTCATCTTAAACCAGAAATGTTACAAGTAATTTCTTAATGTTTTATTTCATTTGTGTGTATGTGAAAGGGATTATAGAATACACATGATTTGCTGTAGGCAATTTCTTTTTGCCTTTCCTGCTCTAAGTGCGACTGCCCACGTGAACAATAACATAGTCAATATGTGATTGTTGAGTCTCTTAACTTTTCTTTCTTATTTTAAATTGAACTCTGAGATTTATGTTAATTCCATGATTCATCTTTTTAAGCCACGTTAAAATCTTTTTTTTTTACCAAAATGCATTTAAAAATAAGAAAACGCATTTAAAAAAGAATATCCCTTTCCTCCCACGCACACTATGGATGAGGACAAATCCTACCTCAGAGAGGAATAGACAAGAGGAGAAGGGAGGAGGGGTGAATGAGCCACTGTGTCCTAACTTCCTGCTTATGTGGCCATAGAGCCAACGTACTGACTCAGCCAATATTTTCCAAAAGGGGATGAGGCTGGAGAATTCCAGAAAAAGAGGTCCAAAGATCACCTACACTTATCACACTTCCACCTGAAGAAAAGCAGTTCTCTTACCAAATACATTCTTTCATCTAACAAACATTAGTTTGGAAGAAAGGAGTCTCATATTTATTGATCATACCATGTTCTAACTCTTCTACCTGTATTCCTTTTTTTTCATGGTTACAAGAAACCATGAAAAGGAAATAGGTATTACAGCAGACTCTTGTCATTTGAAGATTTAACATCGGAGATTTTGGCTATTTGCCAGTAACTCCAAAAGTTTAGGACTTGGCATTTTTCTAAAAGATTCACTTGAAGCTGATGCCCCCGTGGAGGCTGAGGTTGCAGAGCAAATGATAAACCAGTGAGTGAGATGGGATTATTGGCGAGCATCTCTATTTCACTTTGAGTTTGCTTTTCTCACATCTCTTTCCTATCTGTGTAGCTCTCCAGAAGCGTTCCAGTAGTCTTCTTGCATTTAAGGCTTGCATGTCTCAAGATTATCCCTTGAGTATTTCAAGGGTCTATTATAATCAAGACATAAATTAATGTGACAATGTTTACCCAGGAAAAAATGGCAAACTGGGACTCGAGACCATTTTTCTAGACTCTAAAATTCATGCTCTTCCTTAGCTCACCCACTGAGCTTCCTCTAATGCTGGGGACAGAAATGCAGCAATAACTTTTGTCCCCACCAAGTCTGAGGCCCCATAAGGAAGGCTGCACCTCTCCCAGCAGCAAACTGGGCTTCAGGCAGTTTATGGGTCCTGTGAAGTTCAACCTGTCAACAAGGAGGCTTATCTTTTCTTTGTTTGCAGGAAGATACAAAGCTAACTCCCTCCTGAGGACCAACAGAATAAGATGAGCAAACACAAGTCATTCAGTTGAATCAGTCAAATGACCAATTTAATAACAGGTAAAGATGTGTGACCTGAAGAGAATATGTATTAATCGTGAAAAATTGACAAAGAAGCCAAAATCGAGCTCAAAAACAATGGTCTTAAGTTCTGCCAAATTCAGAGGGAGCCCATGACTTAGGCAGCCCATGGTTCACCAGCTGCATGACCAGCTGGCAGAGTTTTCTACAATTCCAATGTTCTCATCCATAATAAAGTGAAACTTAAAAGTCTTCCAGTTATTTTTAGCAATCACTAAACCAGTGTCTTTGGGCATGGGAAATATTTTGTCAATGATCAAATCTGCTTCTCTCTCCAAAATATCTCATCAACATGTTTCCTTCAAACCAATTAGCTCTGTTTCAGTAAGAAGAAGTTTGCCCAGAATCTCTTTAAAGAGATTAATGAGATCAATTCTTCCATAAAACTACCAGCGTATAATAGGGCCCTAAGTGCCCATCCTCTGACTGAGGCTCCAACAGATACTTGTGAGTTTTTCCTACTTTGTGTGGCATACTCTACTTGATATGAATGTTTTGGTTTGGTTTGCTTTGGGGGATTTTTTTCCTCCAAGAAAAAAGTTCAAAAATAATTTCTTAAAACCAGATAGCATCTGGGCCTCAGGCAGCTTAGTTAGCTGAGATGCCCCTAAATAAGTATTATAATCATTTAGAAAGTACCTAGGCCAGATAATCAGTGAGATTATTAGTGTTTTCTCCTAAAGAACACAGTACAAAGAAAAAATAAAATCTAATTCAATTTGCACAAATAACAACCCAGTACATTCATGAGACACTTCAGAATTACAGAGTAACTTCACATCCATTACTTCATTTAGTCCTTACGAGGTTCTTGTGAGATAGATATTATTCTCTTATTTAACAAGTCAAGTAACTTTCCTGAGGTGACACAGATGCTATATGACCAAACCCAACTCCATTTATTATATATATTATTCCTTTACTGAGGACAAACGTGGTGCCCATACTAAGTGAGGTGCTGGGGTTACAACAATGAGTGAGACAGTGTGTTTCTTCACACTGTGTTTGCAGTGTGTGTACACATATTCTCAGTAAAATGTCTAACACTTGCTGGAATGAGCTAGAAAGCAGTCTTTTTGCCAGCAGACAAGAAAACTCCAGCCAGGCATGGTTCCAATTCAGCCCACCTGCCCTGCTTGGGCTTTGACCTTGATAGATCATAAATCATGTGAAAAGATGCTCAGGGCTCCCCTGGTGGCGCAGTGGTTGAGAGTCCGCCTGCCGATGCAGGGGACACGGGTTCGTGCCCCGGTCTGGGAAGATCCCACGTGCCGCAGAGCGGCTGGGCCCATGAGCCATGGCCGCTGAGCCTGTGCGTCCGGAGCCTGTGCTCCGCAACAGGAGAGGCCACAACAGTGAGAGCCCCGCGTACCGCAAAAAAAAAAAAAAAAAAGATGCTCAGTCACGGTGACAATTCTGTTCAGATCCATACAAGTTACCAAGAAAGCTTTTCAGCAACCTGATTTATCAGATTGTTGTTATGAGAGCAGTTAGTGTCACATCCATTGTGCCAGGTTACATCAGTGTCCAAGCTCCGCCCTAGGAAAAAGTAAGGGCAACTCTTGAAGTTGCAGTCACTAAGAGGAAACCATGACCTGAAAGAGGTCACATACAACCACTTATACCAGTTAGATGTGAATAAACACTTTTTTCTGCCAATATCTAAAATGGGATATAGTAACATGAACTAGTATTCACTCTGATGTCCCCTAAATTCCACTGAAATATTGTCAGAAAATCAATATGTAAAACTGTCAAACCATTGGCCAAAGGCACAGATAGAGGTCTGATTAGTGGAGAGTTATGCCAGCAGGACATGTAAAACCTTACAAATGACCGGGACCTGTGTCAGCTTCACCCCTTCACCTCTTCCACCTGCCTGCTTCTCTGCACTGAGACACCCTCCTCTGGTATATTCAGGAACAGGTTCTGTCCCCCTATATCTTTCCTGAACTATATACCCAGGAGTTGCTCCTCCCTACTCTTTCAAGTTCTGGCATCTGGCATGATTCATTTTGCAGCTGGGAATCCTCTAGAACTTGCAGTCAGAGTCCCCTTTGAGGGAGGCTGCCACTCCTTCCCATGGGACCAGCAGACAAGACAGGCCTATCTTGTTTCTGCTCAGCCCACGTGTGTGTCACGGCCCCAGCCCCACAAAGCTGTATGATGTATCAGTCTTATCCAAACTGCCTACATAGCTAAAAACACTGGGCCAAGAGAGGAGTAACCTAGTTCAAGAGAAATAGTCCAGGAGAAAAGCACCCAAAAATTTTAAGCCCTTATAGCAATTCCTAGATGGACGCTCCCCAGATCCTCACCCTGTTGCCCAACCTGCCCCTATCTGGTGTAATCTCTGCACTTTACATAACCTCTACTATGCAAATCGCCACCTTTGGCAAACCCCACTCTTAACCACAGTGGTTACCCTTCCCTCACTGTTCATTACCCCCAAATCATTCCATCCAAAATAAATCCCCGAGGTGTTCCAGCTCGACAGTCCAGAGTGGCATGTGGAAGTCTCCATCACGCAAAGCAATCCAGGGTAGATGTGGACATGTCACATCCAGGTCCACCCTGAGAATTTCCCATTAATGAGAGCTACAGACACTCCCCTTCCTTCAGATATCCAGGAAATGGCTGTTAGCTCAGATACACACATCTCTAAAGGACAAACTTTCACTCTCAGAGATGGTATAGCCAGAGTTTAACCAGAAATCACAGAATAGTGGCCACAGACATGTTTTATTTAAGCCCTTACGTTAAAAAAATTAATCAGTTTCTGGAGTGGACAGAACAACCCCCTGCCCCCAAGCTGTGCATGTCCTAATCCCCAGAACCTGCGAATATGTTACTTTCCAAAGCAAAAGGGACTTTGCAGATGTGATTAAGTTAAGGATCTTGAGATAGGGAGGTTATCCTGGATTACTCAGATGGACCCAATACGATCACAGTGGTCTATACCAGGGAAAGAAGGAGGCAGAAGTGTCGGAGTCAGAAAAGGAGATGTGATGAAAGGAAGCAGAGGATCAGTCCGAGAGATATTAGAAGATGCTATGCTGCTGGCTTTGAAGGTGGAAGAAGAGGCCACAAGCAAAGGAAAGCAGGCAGCCTCTAGGAACTAGAAAAGGTGAGGAAATGGATTTTCATCTAGAAATTCTGGAGGGAGCACAGACTGCCAACACCCTGATTTCAACCCACAGAAACCAATCTCACACTTCCAATCTCCAGGACTGGGAAATCGTAAACTCATATTGTTTGTACCACTTCATTTGTGGTCATTTGTTTCAGCAGCAATAGAAAGCTAATACAGTTTCCAACATTTAAAAATCAGAAGTTCTGACATTTAAAAAAAATACTTCTTGCCTTTCTTAGAAATGAAGAAATCTGTCTATGCTTGGCCTACTTTCCATGGCAGAAATCAGCTGAGGAGCAGCTGCCTCTTTTAGAAAGAGAATGGGGCGTATAGTCCTCCATCATCCCTCCCTTCCCTGCGTTCCCAGATGCCGAGGCTAAGAGCCAGGTGTGGATTACCATCCTCAGGTGGCTTTCGTGAGTGATGGCTGGTCTGCTTCAATCAATGCTCAGGCATCGCTGTGGTCACACCGTTCTTCCTCTACCTTTTTACTGACTTGAACAGTCGCTTAAACGGACAGCCATTCCAAGTTTAAAAACCTGCCGATGGAAGGCTACTGCTTTTATCTTCACCTCTGAAAAACACTGTACAGAGAATTGGAGCAAACCAGGGAAAGGAGGTAAGTGTATCCGCAGGCAAGCCAGAGAGTGGAGCAGAATCATCCTGGTGACACCAGTGAGGCCCCATATCTTCTTGGGTTCAGACAGACTTATTTTGACAATTTTATACATGGGCGATTCATAGGAATTGCACACACACATAAAGATTCTGCAGACTATGATCACTTGAAAGCCCTGGCTTTGTTTAGTTTGAGAGAAAAGGAGTCTAAATTCGATTTTAGAATTTTTGGCCAGTGACGGCTACCATGTTTTATAAAATCATATTTTAAATCCAGTGGATGTCAGCCAGAACCTAGCTTGTTTTCTCTGGGAAGAAAAGCTTTGGCCACAAACAACTCCTAAAGGTCTTGTAAATAGAAAGGCATAATTCTGAATGTACCTAAAAGGGTAACCAAAGTATCTCTGCCTTGGAAGCACCCACTCAACAACTTGACTCCCCAAAAATGTTTCCACTGTATAGGGAGAATATTTTGCCAAGCCTGGTGCAACCATGATGAGCTGTAAATGTCTAAAGTTATTTTTTAAAAGGCTACTTTATAAAATAGTAGTGGAATTTTTTTGCAATAACACTGAATATCAAAAGTCAGCACAAACAGTACCTTTCCAGAATTCAAGATCACTTCCTCCGTTAAAAACCCCTATTCAGAGCTTTCCCTGTGAACGGGTAACTTCATCTGGCTTTGTTTTTATAACATTTTATAACACCTCTGACGTTTCAACTATGGAAAGGCCAATGATTGTGAACTGGCCAGTTCTATTATTAGGTTGGTTGAAAAGAGTCTGCAGTCCCGAATAGTGGGAACAGTGGAAGAGATTTATTCTCCAAAACTGGCTGTTCCCTCTCGATGTAAACTCTGGTCAAAGAACTGCTGTCTCTGGGAAATGAAGCAGATTTGAAATATGAAGCAGATTTGGAAAATGAAGCAGTTTTAAATTGCTTATGTGAATACATTTTTTTTTCCAGAGTGAACTAAGTGGTACATGAGATTTCAAAGTACAAGCCCTGAGGAAACACACTGTTGACCTATTTGCTTATGGACCTGGAAGAGCTGTAACAAAGTACCACAAACTAGGTGCCTTAAGCAACAGAAATTTATCGTCTCACAGTTCTATATCCTAGAAGTCTGAGATCAAGGCGTTGGCAGGGTTGGTTCCTTCTGAGGGCTGTGAAAGAGAATCCATCCCATGCTTCTTTCCTAACTTCTGGTGGTTTGCTGGCAATTTCCGTCATTCCTTGGGTTTGGCTGCATCACCCAGATCTCTGCCTTTATCTTTACAGGTATTCTTCCTGTGTGTATTTTTGTCCAAACCTCCCTATTTATAAGGACCCCAGGCATATTGGTTCAGGAGCCCACCCTACTCTAGTATGATCTCATCCTAACTAATTACATCTGCAGTAACCCTATTTCCAAATAAAGTCACATTCTGAGCTATTGCAGGTTAGGATTTTAACATGAATTTTGAGAGAGCACAATTCAACCTGTAACAGGACCAAATCCATATTTTATGTCAATTGGACCAATTGTTTAGAAAATCATACTAACAGAAAAAGAAGTTTTAAACTAAGGCTTTTCTCTCACTTTTCTCTTATATGCCATCCTCTCTGTTCTTGGCATTTGGAGGAAGGATGTATATTTATGAATAATAGGCCTTTATCAGGGTAAAGGCTATAGAAAATTTTGTTCAATATTTAGATGTTGTAATTAGATTTTATCAGAGACTCATTTCCAAGAACTGGAAATTAGTATTATTAGGCTTTAAGAGCTAAAGTAAAAGAATGAGAACATTTTGGATAAGATAGTTAATGTTGTTTCTTAAAATGGAGATAACTTGGGCTTCCCTGGTGGCGCAGTGGTTGCAAGAAGCCTGCCGATGCAGGGGACATGGGTTCGTGCCCCGGTCCGGGAAGATCCCACATGCTGCAGAGCGGCTGGGCCTGTGAGCCATGGCCGCTGAACCTGCACGTCTGGAGCCTGTGCTCTGCAACGGGAGAGGCCACAACAGTGAGAGGCCCGCGTACCGCAAAAAAAAAAATTTTTTAAAATGGAGATAACTTGGCTTGGGGGTGGATTTTTGGTACAAAAACCTGAGAGACTTTCGCCCCACGGTGTAACCTTTGCCATTGTTGCCCTTCCTCCTTGAACCTCCTTGGCTCCCCTGCCTAGCTCTCCAGTTTTGATTCTCTTCCTGCCTTATTCTCACTCTTTGCCATCTTCAGTGTATCACACTCGTCTTTCCAGCCACTAAGTGTAGAATTTTCTCCATATTATACTCCAATCCTGTCCCCTTTCCCTGCTCTATCTTGTGAGTGCATTTACTCTTTGGCTCAAGTGATCAATTTTAGGTGCCTGATTCCGAAGCTGGTATTTCTAACCTTGACTTCTCTACCTCGCTACAGACTCACATGTCCAGTTGTTTACACCTGAAACTCAATACCACTCCAACTGAAAGCATCATATCCTCCTCTGCCCTGAGCCATCTTCTCTCCGTCACATTGTTCCTGTTAATTTCTTATTCTTCTACTCATCCAGGCTTGGAATCTTATGATCATCATATATGTCTGTTCCAATTCTCATATATCCACTCTTTCTAGAAATCCTGTTGTCTCTACCTCTGATTTGTAAATGATCTTCCTCTGACTTGTCCTAGTTCAAAGCCCTCATCCTTTTTCACCTGAGTGGTTTAAATTGCTTCCTGTTATCTCAGACTCTCTCTGCTCCTTTCTAAAGTATACCCTGCTTCCACTTGCAAAAGTTCAGCTGAAAAAAGTAATTGATTCCCCCATTCTCTATAAATCTTAAACTGAGGCCAAAGTTGTAAATTGGCATTTGTGACTGCTCTACTATGGGTATACTCTTCTGGTTTCCTTTATTTCCAGCCAATGTTGTACAGGTACCCCCTTCTTTGGCCAAACTAGACTACTTGCTTTTTATTAAAATGGATTTGACAAAAGTGGATTTTTCCAAACAGTGCATTCTTTAAGGCCAAAGACTTATTTATTCCATATTTCCATGAAGTCATTTTCTGATAATCCAACAAGGTCTCTGAGGCTTAGCAATTTATTTGGAACCTCTATTGTTCCACTTAACACAGCCCTGACAGAGGGATGGACTCATGGTATATGACAAACGTTTTAACTGACTTTCTTTCCCAGTAGGCCTTGCCTTAGAGTTATGGGCATGTTTGTGTTATCCTGTCTACTAGATTACAAGGCTAAGAAAAGTGAGGATTTTGTTTTATCCATCTCTCTTTGCCCCATATGCCCTTCCAATGTCTTGTTCTGGGCTTTAATTAGACAACTAATTAAAGACTATTAATTTAAACTATAAATGATACTGGAAAATCAACTTGACATACCAAGAAATTGTGTTATAAACTTCCCAACCAATAGATGAGCAGAAGTTTGAAATTATTATTTGACCTAAATATCTGTTTTGTTAAGTTTACATTGATTACTATATTATATAACCTTATCTTTGAAATACAGATTTGTGCAACACTCTTATGAAGCTTCCATGGGCTTCTAATGACTGAGGACTTAGAGGAGAGGGATGAAGAACAGCAGAAGGAAACTTCATGCACCCCTGAGCCCTGTTGAAAGTGAAGGAGAAGAAATGATTCTAAATCATAATCTCAAGAATGTCCCCATGGGGCTTCCCTTGTGGCGCAGTGGTTGAGAGTCTGCCTGCCGATGCAGGGGATGCGGGTTCGTGCCCCCGTCCAGGAAGATCCCACATGCCGCAGAGCGGCTGGGCCCATGAGCCATGGCCACTGAGCCTGCACGTCCGGAGCCTGTGCTCCACAACGGGAGAGGCCACAACAGTAAGAGGCCCACATACCGCAAAAAAAAAAAGAATATCCCCATGACAAAATTTTCACTTGTACCTGTTTCTGCTACTCTTTCTCTTTTTGTTTGTTTGTTTCTGCTATTCTTTAGTACAAGATTTCCTGCAAGAGAACAAGGCTTGGTTTTTGTCTCCTAATTACTTAAGTTGAACATTCAATAATAATAAAAGTTGTTCTCCCTTGTATTTCCTCACAGGCTCACAGTAAATCATCCAAGTCTATTTTTTACTTATCCTGGTGGCTGAGTTCATCTACAGAGGAATGGGAGGCTTTGCTTTCTCCTCCAACATGATATCCTTGGTTTCCCCTGAGCTGGTGTGATATTCAGTGATAATGATGTTGGAATTTCTAAAAATGGAGAGAAATTTGACACAATGGCAGTTTTCAGATACCTTGCTTGAAAGAAATGCAGTCTAAAAATACAAGTTTACAGATATGGACAATATTCACCATTTTAATTTATTTGTATAAGAGGCATAGGCATAGCTTTCCACAGTAAGCTGCTATAGCCCTGGATACTTTAAAATGTAGTTCAAGTTGCAAAACCTGACACTTTTTTTCAGAAATGTCTATTAAGTAAAGATTACTGAGAAGCTATTGTATGTAAACAACTGTTTTATAGATCCTATTGCATAAGATTACAAGCCACAACTAGAACCGGTTGGGCAAAAGAACTTGTCTAAGTCTTCCGGAGACTGATACCAGCATTTAGGATAACTGCAGTTTAGAGCAAAGGACAGTCAAAACCAGATCAGTCCTGGGTGCTTGGATTAGCTCAATGTTTCAGAGGCTGAGCTCTAGAGACAGACGACTAGGCTTCAATCCCAACTCCATTCCCTACTAACAGCATAGCTTTAGCCAAGATACTTAACCTCTTTAAGCATCAAATTCCCACATGTGAAATAAGGATAATAATAGTGTTTCCTTCCTCATAAGTTTACTGTGAGCATTAAGTGAGACTGTATAGAAAGTGCCCTCTCCAAAGAAGCCACTCAAGCTGCTTTAACTATTATTATTCATAGCAGTAACTGTCAAATTAAACCGATAATTATGGTTGGGTTTTTTTGTTTTTGTTTTTAGGCTATAAATTATCTGGATTTCTTTGGCTTTTTAAAAACAGCTATTTTGAGATATAATTCACATATGTTTCACCCATTTAAAGTGTACAATTCAGTGGTTTTTAGTATATTCACAGACTTGTGCAACCATTACCACAATCTGATTTTAGAACATTTTTTGTTTTTTGCCTAATAAGTTACCACGTCTCTTTCTTTTTAATTTTTATACTCTAACTACCTTTTTAGAATTCTTCCTACAGTCCCTGTAAGGCTATGGTTGAAGAGTAGAAGGAACCATTTTATTAATGGAACTGCTAGGATTTTTGAAGTTGGAGAGGTGTAAAAATTTAATCAACATGAGGACAATGCTGGGTGATGTCTGTGTCCCTGGCTGTCTCACAGGAGATCTAAGATCAGTTAGGCTGGTAGGACAGAGAAAAGCAATGGCCTAATTATTATTTCTTTCAACAGTTAGGTTGTAGGTTGGCATGTAGGTTGGACTCATGCCCTGAGAATGAAATGAGTTCCCTTACGCAAATGTACACGATATTGTTGAGGGCTTAGAGAAAGGGAGTATATAATTTTATACCCCTCAGTGGTGTAGAGGGGAGAAATAAAGTGTCACAGGATGGGGCATCATAAATCTCTTTAAAATTCTGAGCTCTGAAGAACAGCTCTGGATTAAAATGTGCTTTCAGGTACATGCTTTAGGAGAGGAGCACATTGTTGTTTATTTCATCACTTGGCTAAATGCAGATTAAATAAGACCAACTATTCATGACTAGGTATTTGAGGGAGAAGGCTCTGCTTAGTGTTAGCTTGAACAGGGCACAGAATGTAAATACCTGAGCAGAAAATTAAACCCTAGTGATGGTATTCCAAGGCCATGCTTCTGAAGTGGAGGTGAGATGGGCTGAACATGAGATTAAATGGCAAATGAAGGAAAACTGGAACCACTTCACAAAATTGCCTAGTTCCTGCTCTGTTCAAAATACCCACAAACACACATCAATCCATATTCAAACTCCTTGGTTCATACACACAGATTGAAAGCATATTAGACTTCGGATTTTTTTAAGAGTGAAATAGGTTCAGAAGAAGCTGAACATGTATGTTGTTGCCAGACGGCAGAAGTTTCTTGGATTAGCTCAGGCAACAGCTGCATAAATATTTATGTTGGCTGCCTGCCCCATTCCACTTCTTTGCAGGAAAGAGTACATTTTTTTTCCAGTTTGGTTTATTGCTTGTATCTTATGTGGGTTGACTGAAGAACATTATTTCTAAAACTAGAAGTGTTCCAAGCATAACTATGGCTTCTGGCAGCAAAAGAGTACCAACAAATTTTTCTCCGTTTCTGTCTGGCTATTCCTATTCATCCTTCAAGACTTAGCTCAGAATATTCAGTATCAAAAAATGAAAAGGACCTGTGTGAATAAAACTATAAGTCCTTATTAAATAACACAAAGAAACACTTGAATAAATAGAATGATATACCTATTTAATGGAAGGGAAAATTCAAAATTATGAAGAACTCGATTTTTCCTAATTGGATCTATTCTCTATAATGACAGTCAAAATCTCAGTAAGCTTGTTAGGAATTCTCAATATGACTCAAGTTCATCTAGAAAAAAAAGAAACGCTAGAAGAATCAGGAATATTCTGAAAAAGAATGAGAGAACTTGTCTACGCATAAGGTAAAGCTAGAATTGGTACTGCCCCATCAATTTCTAGACTCTAGTGGGTGTAACAGAATAGTCTAGAAATAATCCCACATAACATGTGAATTTGGTATCCAATAATAGCTACTATTTAGTGAGCTATTATTATGTGCTATGTATTCTTCTAAACCCTTTAATATACTAATATGGAGTTCTGACAGTTCCAGGAGGTAAGTACTATTATTATACTCATTTTACATATGAGAAGTCAGGTTCACCCAGTAAGTAAACAGTGAAGCCAGAATTTGGACCCAGGCAGCCTAACTCCAAGACCTATTCTGTTAATCTCTCTACTATGCAGTATTTTAAATCAACAAGGGAAAAAGATCATTCAACATAGGCAACTAACAGAAACCCTACTCTACTTTTGATATTACAGCTAATTCTAACTGTATTTGTTTGTTTGTTTGTTTTTGGCCATGCCACAAGGCTTGTGGGATCTCAGAGTTCCCCAACCAGGGATTGAACCCAGGCCACAGCAGTGAAAGCCCAGACTCCTAACCACTAGGCCACCAGAAAACTCTCTTTATAGCTGATTCTAGATGGCTTAAATATTTAAAAATAAAAATATAAAAGTAACAGAGGAAAATTTGGGCTTTTATAAATCTCAGTGTGGAGAGGTCTTTTTACAGCCCCCACAAAAGTCAAAATCAAAATAGAAAAGACTCAAATATTTTAAAACCATAATTAAAGTCAAACAAAGAAGTGAATTAAGGGGGTCAAAGGTAAAAAAAATAATAATAATGCCAGCCACAAAGGGTGAGAAAAAAAGAATGTGAATTGAATAAATGTATATATGACTTTAGAACCTACATGCTTAACACTCTAATATACTGGGAAAAAATTAAGGGGGGGCGGGGAAAAGAGGAGCTTAAAGTTAAAAAAAAAAGAAGTGAAATAATAATCATAGTATGCATGACAGGCAAACATTAACATTCCTAGCATACAAAGATCTTTTACAAATCAACTAAATGGTGATAAACGTGCCAATGAAAAACATACACAAGTAATTCACAAAATAAGAAAAATAGGTAAAAACATGTAAAAAGATGTTTAAACTTATTAATGATTGAATAGGTGCACATTAAAAAGAATTTTTAATTTATCAGATTGGCAGAGACATAAGAGATAAAATTCAATGTTGACAAAAGCATAGGAAAACATGGAATTTGAATTGGTACAACTTTTCTGGAGAGGAGTTCAGCATTTGTGAATCAAAATTTCAAATGCGTATAGCCTATGATCTAGCAATTCTTCCAGAGACCTATCTGTGGAGATCATTGCCCAAGTACCAAAGCTATATATACAATGGTGCTATGTTCAGCATTATTTAAAACAGCAAGAAGTTGAAAACAACTGTACTTTGATAAGCAACTAGCTAAATAAAGAAATAAAATATATGGAATACTATATAGCCATGAAAATTTGTGATGTAATTTTAAACTCATTGATCTGGAGTAATATGCAGGGCATATTATTGAATGAAAAACAAATAAAAATACTGATTAACAATTGGAATATGGCCACATTTATATAAAATTATGTCTATAAACACACACACCCACACACCACATACACATCACACACACACATATATGCCTAGAAGGATACCCACCAAAATGTCAATGGTGATTATCTTACAGTGCAGAGATCTGAAGTGAGTTTTACTCTCTAGTCTATATTTTCATGTATTATTTGGATTTTTTTTTTTTGGAATTTTTAAACAAGCCAATAAATACCACTAATCAAAGAAACAGAAGAGACACAAATAAAGCACTACCTTTCCCAGGAAGACTCCAACCCAGGTTGGTCTCAGTGTTGCCCTCTGACCTCTCATAACACCCAATGCACATCTCAACCACAGAAAATCCACTTGACGATACAAAGATATTTATTGGTCTGTGTTACCCCTCCCCACTAAATCATCAGCTCTTGACTATCCCTGATATCCTATTTATGCTGTTCTTCCTGTATTAAGCTCAGAGGTTGGCAAGGGCAGGCACCCAGTTGCTCAACTATTTGGGAACTCAAACAAACATTTTGTACTGTGAATTTTATGAGATTAAGATATGGCTTTTTCCTTTGGTTTTTATGAGATAAATAGATTGTGGAGAAATGCAAAGTAATGCCCTTTTTTAATGGACCTCTACCTTTGAGCAAGATACAGGGTCTCAATGAATTAACCAACATCCTTCAGAACCCTTCTTGTGAGTACTGCTGTTTAAGTTGTGACAATGCCTGACACTGATTTGCTACTGGGAACTTGTCTACTTTTCTGGAACTCTCACGTTCTGCATCTGCAAACTGGAAATGAGGATAATTCACCCAGCAACAGACATCTACCTCCAACGACTGTGGCGATGAGGAATTGCTAACAGCGTCTGCTCGAGGACCCTGCCTTAGGCATGCTTTATTTCAGCTCCAAATTTTCCAGTGAACTCTGTTGCTATTTTGACATTGAAAAACAATGTTTTGGCACTGAGCAACACTCAAACCAGTTTCACAATAAGCTCCTCTTATCAGCTTGTTGACTTCGTCATGTGAGGCTTTCCTCTAGCCAGATTACAAATACATTCTGGGGTTAGTGCTTTTGAACTATAGTAACAGATAGGAATTGCAGGTAGACATAGTCTCTAATAACTATTATCAGATATTAACATGACATTTTAAATACATGAAAAGGGGAGTAGATAACATATCAGATACCCCAAAGGAGCCCTCTAACTGAAATTAGTTAAAAACAGAGATTCAAAAAGTCCACATCTGGGCTTCCCTGGTGGCGCAGTGGTTGAGAGTCCGCCTGCCGATGCAGGGGACACGGGTTCGTGCCCCGGTCCGGGAAGATCCCACATGCCACGGAGCGGCTGGGCCCGTGAGCCGTGGCCGCTGAGCCTGCGCGTCCGGAGCCTGTGCTCCACAACGGCAGAGGCCACAACAGTGAGAGGCCCGCGTACAGAAAAAAAAAAAAAAAAAAAGTCCATATCAAAAGTGTTACTGTATTCATGAACATATTCTAGACGACAGTGTTAGTTTTGGTGCTGATGGTGCTACTGTTGCTTTAAAAAGCAGCAGACAGGACAGAATGGAAGTAAGTAAAAAGTTACAGCTTTAGCCCTCAATACACCAACTAGAGACAATCACTTCACATTATTCTCAGGTGTTCAGATAGTTACCTCATCATTGGGCTTGTTTTCCTGTGTTTAAGGTGGGTGTGATTTTCACACGCTCCTCCAGCCAATGAAAGTACCAGCTTTTAATGATCACAGGAAAACTATGACTCTTATTTTATAAATTGTGACACTGAGGGGTGAGTCAAGGTCTTTCTTAGTGTTTGTTTACTTAATCTTTTGGAAATTAAGCTTGGAATTTCAACAACGTGTTATGCACGTGTCGTCATTTTAATCTTAACATATTACAGAAAAGTTTATGACTTATGCACTGCTAAGCCTTTATTTACTTAAAATCAATGGTCCAAAAGTTTTAAGAAATGTAAAACATTGGGGACTATGAATGATACACTTCCAGGAAAAAGAAAGAGGGAGGAAAAGTTAAAGAAAGGATGTTTAGAACTAAGAAGAGTGAAAAAGGAATTCACTTTGCTGTACAGGAGAAACTAACACAATATTGTAAAGCAACTATACTCCAAAATTGAAAATGAATGTAAAAAAAAAAAAGCGTGAAAAAGGAGTACCAGATACAAGTAACCTACAAGCTGTAGTCAACACAATTGTATATGATAATTTATAGCACATTATGGCACATATTTATAGTATAAATACGACAATTAACTTAGATATAGTTCTAAGGTCACACAGTCTTTTCCTTCCACTTTACACAAATATACGTTTCACTTTCAAAAGAAGGCAATCTGTTACATATTCAGTCAAGTCAATGAGCGTTAGCACATCACAACAATAAACTTTTGAAAAAGTCTGCTCATGCCTTCCTAAACTTGTATGTTCAAATCAACAAATTAGTCTCTCGAAAATTCAAACAACGGGCTCATTGGGAATTGTATTTGAGAAGAATGCACTTATTAATAAATGTGTAGATAAAAGACTTAGGTAACTACTAGAATCTGCTAGAGAGGTCGATGGTAAGCCAGCTACACCTAATTCTCAATAGTGATATATCTCTATTTCTCGATTTTGCAACCTAAGACGCTAACTCTCAAAGACCCACTATGATGGATAAGTAATTCACCTCCCATTACTCCCTGCTTTTTCCCTACCCCTTCTCCCCGCTTTTGTTGGTTACTCTGTACTTCTTAGCTCTTTTATTGGTTACATAATTCATATAATAGGAATTATTTTGTAATTTCATATAATTGCAAATAATATAATGCATATAATTTCAAATAATATGCTTAAATTCCCTTTATTTTTCCATTATTTTAGACAGTATCTTAATTTTCTTTCTGTATAATGGGGGAATAAGAACCCTACACTATCCTTTACCTCTTCTTTACCCCCATCTCCCAGCTTTGCCAACTACACCAGGGCTTTCGAATTATAGTATCTAGAGCATTTACATTTACAGCCACCCTGTCCTTGTTTTATAACTTGTATTTAAGATTCTGAGCTTTGTTTAGAGGTTAACTCTAAACATTAACAACCAACAGCCAATAGAACATTATTATTATGTCAATATTATTCATTTCAGAATCAAGTACTGTGTTTGAACCTCAGAAGAAAGAAATGTAATCCTTTGTAAGGAAAACTTTGCCATTCAAATGATTGAAGAATCAAAGTAAAATTAATTCATTGGAATCATGCAGAGTTTACTTTGTTTCGTATATGGAAATGACTTTATTGCACAAGTTTTTTTCTGAGGTTTCTAGTTGCCTTTTCTTTCTATTAGCTAAGAAACATATGAACCCTTCATCATATTATTAAAGTAATCCAGCTCCTTTTCCTTCTCCTCGCTTCTCCTCTCCCATTCATCTCTTCCATTTTTCTGCTACTTCTTACTTGATTTCTTTATAGAAAGGTATTTGACATACTGGATTAATCTTTAAGGTCACCTGTTTTTCTCCCATTCTATATTTTTGTCTCATTGCTCTATTTTTAATTTCATCTTTTTATTGTATTTAGGGGGGCAATATTTTAAATTTCCAATCATTTTCTCCTGTTCTCTTTTTGCATACAACCTTGTGCTTTCTTAATAGATATCATCCTTTTTTGAATCTCTCTGAGGATATTAACTAGAATTGAAAAAAATCATTTTCTTACCTGAATTATCACTCTTTCTTTTTTGGTCCATCACTTTCTTTATTCATCATTGTTCTATTTTTTGGTGCTGTTGCTTTCCCCCTTGTATCATCAGTGGTTATCTGTTCATACTTACAAAAGAAAGTCTAGGTTGACGAATTCAAGGAGCCTATGTGGATTCCCTTCACTGTTAGTAGGTTGTTTTTCCTCAAAAGATATCACTGACTGAAGATTTCAGGGCAAGTGGGCGTCATGTTGATGGGTAGGCTTCTTTAAGATGGGCAAGAACAATCCGGGTAAGAGCAGGAGGTTTTTTCCTGGAGCCCACACCCCCACTAGGAGCTCTCTCCAGGGCTAATTAGCACTGCATACAAGCTCAGCATTGGTGGGAAGGAGCAGCTGTTTTATAGACAATCCTCCTGGCCGTTCCCCTCACTGGAAACCCAAGCTCTTCCAGGAAAGGTGGCTTGCACCTGTGCTGCAGCCTTTTGTGCTAGGGCTTATCTGTCAGTACGTTCTCATTTGCTTTCCTTATGTCGGAAATTTACCTTTGATCTGCTAATGATTCCAGCCTAGCCTGTTTTCAAAAGAACAAGCTGAAGTGTTTTGGTACTCTTTTCCTGTCATATCAGTGGTATTTGAAGAGGAAGAATGGATAAATATAGGTACTATCCTGTTTACTATCTTTGACTAAAAACTTGTGCTGTGAATTCCTTCCCCACTCTCCCCGACACCCTTCATTCCTTCTCTCCATCCTTCTGTCCATCTTTTCCTCTATCCTTTTCTTTTACAGGTAAAAGAAACTTTCCTAGAAAGTTTCCTAGACTTTCCTAGAAGTCTAGGAAATGATATTAGAATTTAAAACAATGATAAGATATATACCCAGGAGTGGAATTGCTGGATCATTTGGTAGCTCTATTTTTAGTTTTTTGAGGAACCTCCATACTGTTCTCCATAATGGCTGCACCACTTTACACTCCCACCAATAGTGTATGAGGGTTCCCTTTTCTCCACATCATCACCAACATTTGTTATTTGCTGTCTTTTTGACAATAACCATTCTGACAGGTATGAGGTGATATCTCATTGTGGTCTTGATTTGTATTTCCCTGATAATTAGCGATGTTATGCATCTTTTCATGTGCTTGTTTGGTCATCTTTATGTCTTCTTTGGAAAAATGTCTATTCAGGTCTTCTGCTCATTTTTTAATCAGGTTGTTTGTTTTTTTGATGTTGAGTTGTATGAGCTGTTTATGCTCTTGGGTATATATCTGAAGGAAAAGAAAACACTAATTTGAAAAGATACATGCACCCCAGTGTTCACAGCAGCATTATTTACAATAGCCAAGATAGGGAAGCAACTTAAGGTACATCAACAGACGAATGGATAAAGAAGATGTGGTACATCTATACAATGGAATGTTAGTCATAAAAAAGAATGAAATTTTGCCATTTGCCACAATGCAGATAGACCTGGAGGGTACTATGCTTAGTGAAATAAGTCAGATAGAGAAAGGCAAATACTGTATGTTTTCACTTACATGTGGAATCTAAAAAATAAAATAAATAAATGAATATAACAAAACAGAAACAGACTCACGGATATAGAAAACAAACTAGTGGTTACCAATGAGGACAGGGATGAGGTGAGGGGCAAGATGGGGTAGAGAATTAAGAGGTACAAACCATTATGAATAAAATAAATAAGATATAAGGATGTATTGTACAACACAGAGAATATATCTGATACATTATAACAACTTTAAATGGAGTTTATTCTATAAAAAATTGAATCACTATATTATATACCTGAAACTAATATTATATTGTAAATCAACTATACTTTAATAAAAATAAAAAGCAGTGATGGGAATTTTCCTTTTTTTTCATAGAGGTTCTTTATAATGTCCACAATAGAAACTTCAGCTATTTTCCAAAGAACTGAAACTAAACTTAATTCAGTGTTTTTTTTTTTTCTCCTAAACAGGTCTCTTTGTACACTCCTACTATCAAAGAGAATATGTCACATTTGAAGAAAAAAATTAACAGATAAAATTAATTGGTATATTTAACTAAATAGTTCATCCAACATAACACATTTGTATAAGAATAATTCATGTAACAATAAATTATGTCAAAACAGAAAATATCCTTAATTATTCCTCATATGAACTTAAGAAACACTTTGTGTGGGACTATATATTAGGTACTGGGCTAAGAGTGCTAATCCCCTATAAGATAGGTATTAATATTCCCATTATGCAAATGAAGAACAGAAGTTCAGGGAAGTTTAAAAATTTGCCCAGAGCACAGAAGCTAGTAATTAGCAAGGCGAAAATTTGAACCCAGGTCTCACTGCAATTCCTACCCATCACCCTGTTTCACCTCATATAGGTATTGGGAAAGCCCCAAAGTATCGTAAGCGCTGCCAAAGGACCAACCAAGACATTTAAAACAGGTGTGGCAGCTGTGAATATTGGAAAAACTTTAGCTGTCTGTAAACACAATCAGAAATTTTCATGTTTAGTCAGTCAATTAACAGAGTTATACCCACTTCACTATGTAAGTTAAAATCTGTTTGCCATAAACAAATAGACCCCCTTAAGGATATTAAGGATTTTCTGACCTTCCCCATTAGGAAAAAAAAAAAAAAAAGCTTGTGCTAGGGTTGTGTGGTATGGAGGAAAGAAGACAGCCTTTGGAGACAGACAGAAATGGTTCTAGATTCTATTCTGACACTTACTAGCTATGTAGGTGCATGACACATCCTAAGACTCAGTTTCCTCATCTATAAAACAGATAATAATATCTTCTTCACTGAGTTATGGTGAGGATTAAATGAATAAAATGCTGACAAATAACAGATGTTTAAATATTATTTCTTTTCATCATAGTGTCTTTCACTTAAATACCTTAGAATTAATAAATAAGAAGATATGTATATATTTGGTCAATACATAGTACTAAATAAAAAGTAAATCTATCATAGGACAACCCTTCTTTCTAGAATACATATGTACATTAAGCTCAAATATTCCTTTATGTATGATTTACTATGTGACTATGTCCTGTTTATTAGGGATCGTTTATCATAAGGTCTATAGTTCTTCAAAACATATACTTCTCCTGAAGTGTTTTAGTCACTATGAAACATATTTATCCTCTTGCAACTTCAATCTGTTTAATTAGATTACTTTTGTATTATCATCACTACAACTGCATACATATTAAAAGGATAACCACTCTCTAAGACAATTTTGAAAATAACTACTTCAGGAACTTTGCAGTGCACTTTTATCCCAGTAAAATGCAATAAGGAAAATGTTCAAATAGGAGAATATGTAATAACTTACATAGAGCTCAGGGTGAAGAACCTGGAAAAAAGTACTTGAACTTTGATCTCTCATTTGCCCATTCTTTAGATAAAATACTTGCTCCCTTTTGGACTTGGAAAATGTAAACAAGTATCCATATAAGGGTTAAAAGTCGTTTAACTTTCAAAGTGTGCCTAAATGCAGCCAGTTCAGACTTGTTTTTGATAAAAGTATATGTGTTGTCACAAGGTTCTTCTAACGTTTCAACTCTATTCTTGAATTGCTATCTTGTAAAACAAAAATGTTCTGGTAGCAAAGATTACTCTGAATGGTGGATCAAGAGAAGAAAAAGGAGACATTATAAAAGGAGAAGCAATGTTTAAATGAACTAATAAAGAGTTGCAAGTAAGTGTCATTTGGGGAGAAAAGGTAAAACTCCGTGGTCTTTTGTCTTGGCTGAAAGAAATATCAGATAAATTTACTTCTCAATCACAATAAAATTAGACTCTGTAATTTGTATACCTATGTCACTGTTTTTAAAGTTTTTAATTACTATGTCAACAGCCTTAATGCAAACATGACTTTAATATAACGCTCTGAACTTGGGGGAAAAATATACATTGATTGATCAATCAACAGATATAGACAGAAAATGATATAATCTTGGTGAACATACCAAATGATGATATAAGAAGTTATTTTTGAAAATTTCATTAAAAAATTATATGGAAGTATACACTAAACTGTTCACAGTGGGCACTGAGGATTTGGGGAGTGGGGTAGGAAGAGGGGACTTAAACAATTTAAAATTCTGTGCTTTTTCTTTTTTTAAAATAGAAGCACATTATGTTTATAATTCAGACAAACTTTAAGAGTGGTTTTTAATTAAATTGTCATTATCCTTTAACCCAACTGTATAAACAACACATGGAATAAGGAACTATGGGGCAGAATTCTCACTGACATCAATATGGCAGGTAATAAATGCATAGGTTATTTGACCTTAAATGATCTCCAATAAAAGATGCCTAATCGCTTAATGTTTTTCACCATAAATGTTTGCTGAGTTCTCTCTTGTTCTCTGTACTCCGTCACTTTTGTATATACACCTCCTTTTATCTACACTTTTTCAAATACCATTTTCTTCCTCACAAACTATTCTCTTAGAGAAAAACTTTAAAAAATGGCAGCCCATGGGTGGCTTATAGGTAGACCACAGATGTATTTGGTTTGACTAGAAAAATGTTTTCAGCATTTTTAAATTAGTTGCCAGTTTTGTGTGACGCCAATTTTGTCACACAAAATTCCAGATTCCCAGCTTCTCTTGAAAGATAAAAGATATGACAAGATAGACCCACATTCCGAGTTGCTTAGCTGTTCCTTTGGCCTGGGTGTGTGCTCTCCAGCTCGCATACCCTGTGACCTCCCCAACAGCACGTCCAGGGATTTGGCTCACCTCTTGCATTGTTATTATGTCTTATGGTGAACAGGAAAATTATTTCTTACTTATACCCTTCTTTTTCTTTTATTTTTTTAAGTTGGGGGGTGGGCAATGAAAGAAACATCAAGGAAGCCAGATGTTTCAAGGGAAGATAAAATGGGAGAAGGCATATTTCTTTATGGAAATGAATACAGCTTTAGGGCTTCCCTGGTGGCACAGTGGTTAAGAATCCACCTGCCAATGCAGGGGACGCGGGTTTGAGCTCTGGTCCGGGAAGATCCCACATGCCGCGGAGCAACTAAGCCCGTGAGCCACAACCACTGAGCCTGCACTCTAGAGCCCGCGAGCCACAACTGCTGAGCCTGCGTGCCACAATTACTGAAGCCCACGTGGCTAGAGCCCGTGCTCCGCAACAAGAGAAGCCACCTTAATGAGAGGCCTGTGCACCACAACGAAGAGTAGCCCCCGCTCACTGCAACTAAAAAGAAAGGTCACATGCAGCAACGAAGACCCAACACAGCCAAAAAATTAATTAATTAATTATTTTTTAAAAAAAATGAATACAGCTTTTCCTGTGCAGACAAAGGATGTCTATGTGGAAAGAATCAACTTTAATAACCACAAGAAACCTGCACAGGAATAGAGAAGAACACGAAAAAATGTAATAATTTGTTTTTAAGTGGGAAAAAATAAGTGATACTTTTGTGAAATGCAATTACACATTAAATGAAAGACTTTTCCTACATCTATTCACTTCACTCATTTGTTTTACCTATTGACCCTGTAGGTATTTGAGTTTGTTTCCCCATTTAGAAACACACCCAGACAGACGCACATCATCTACTCAGCCCTACGATGCCCTGGGGCAGTACACAGCAAAGGCTGTCCAGTCCAGCAGTGATTTTCCCCCCATCCCCCTCCTCCTCCTGCTCTGAACTGCACTTTGCAAAGATAAGGGAGAGCCTGTAAAAATTTCTATTAACTAACTCCATTTTCCTTCCTTCCACACAGGGCCTCTCTCAGTAGCCCCCCAGTTTGGCAAAACATCCACATTAAGAGCTGAGACCCTCCTTTGCTAAGATGGTTCTACTCATTTTACAAGGTCACAGGCCTTCAATTATAGCTGCAAACACTCAGGGCAGATCTCCAACCCTAGCTCGACCCCTGTGGGAGGAAGCGGATGACCTGTTCAGGACAGCAGCCAGACCTAACAGAGGCACCTACTGTCTGCTCAAAAGTCAGCAGCAGATAAGTAGCTACAGGGTGATGCCAGAAGTTCTCAAGCTCCCACATTTGGGGGGAAAGAAAAGGAGCCTCTGATCAACCGTGTTTGAGTCAAATCTGCATCCCCAAGACCAATCAGTTTGGGACACAGATCAAGTGTTCAGCAAACATTTGCTGAACACAGAATGTGGCTCTACTCTTTCTGGCCGATCATGAGGAACCTATCTTTAACTCCCTGTCATTAGTTAGATCCAACTTCTAGTAATACTACAACTTTGTCTTATAGCCCACAAAGTGCTTCTACAAGAATTATCTCACTTGACTCAATCAGGGAAGTTGGGAGGTAGGTAGGGTTGGTTTTATAATATCATCTCCAATTTACAGAAGAGAAGACAACTCAAGAGAGCTTAAAGTGACCTCTTCAAAGTCAAAGAATGAGTCCTGGGCCTCGTGCTTACTATACTTTTATCCAATCCACCATAAACTAGACATATAAGCAGGGAGACAAATCTAAAACTGTGAATTATTATGAAACTGTAGGCCTTTAGAGAGAAACAGATGTTACCCAAAACAGATGTTCTGTAACAAAAGCCATATTAAACAAATGGGGAATGCAATTAAGGAAAAAGAAATCAAGATTTTTTAAAATGTTTTTATACAGAAATATTTTACAAAGATTTTACAACATAGCAAATCATTATGTCATACTATAGAAAGGAGAAAAAGATTAAACCTCAAGGATAAAGAAAGTGCTCAGAGCAACATATTGCCGTCTCCATGAAAGTGCATGAACAGTTAAGGCAAAGTACCCCACTGGTACTGGCATGTTGCAAAATGACTTGTAAAACAGTTTTTACTTGTAAAATATATATACAAAAGGGTTTTTTTTTCCTCCATTTTTCTCAAAGATGTTTGAAAGGGATACATTTATGAACAGTCTTGCTCTACAACTAGGTAAAAATAACTCCTGGGTACAAAAGAGTAAAAGTAAAAATGCTCTACCAAGCATGTTAAAAGTAAGTCAAATGATTTATAAAACAAAACCTTTCCAAGTTTGGGCTTGCTTTCTACATTTAACTTGCCAGGCTGAAGGCTAATTCCCTCATATTCCACGACAGAGATCATTAAGGATAGCAACGTGAGTTAAATCCAGAACTTGCCCTTTGTGTGACTTTTAACTTCTAGTTTCTATGGCCGAACCACTGGCATGTTTGAAGTCCTCATGCATTCACTGTGTTATAAATCTACTCTAGAGCTTTGCTTCTATCTTCAGCTTACACAATAGCCATTTTATGAAGTGTTACATATGCTTAATACAATATTTTGCCCTAGCTGATAAGAAAAATACAAAGGTGGTCTCTAAAGTTTAACCATAAACCCTATTAGAGTATTCTAGTTAAGTATTTCATTTTTCCACATAGAGGTAAATCCCTTAACATCAATCGGATCAATAAGGATAACACTGGTTATCAAATTTTAATCTTCAAACTTGGAAGAGAATTTGTTTTTATAATATAACTGAGAATAAGATTTTTTTAAAAAGTAAATTAGCTAGACTTGAACAAGAGTGTTAGGGAAAACTGACATACCTGAATTCTAGTACAGATAATAAAAATCTGCCAAAGAATAACTTAATTCACATGACTAATCACTCTTTTATATAAAATTTTACCTACTCATGAGAAATAGGGAAAATCAGTGTTACTATTTTAGTCTCCATATTTAAACTGAGTTTTCCTTTCTCTATTTTTTTTCCACCCTTAAATATAAGGGAAATTAACCAGCTCATTTCTGCTGGCTCAAGTTTCCTAACTAGCTTTTAGCCCTCAAGGTATAGCTGTGGTAAAACCAGAGAGAGACACCGAGCCATTTATTGGAATTCTGAAGTACAAAATAGGCACATGTGCTCTACATAACCTAGTAACAGGGATAGCAACAGTTAAACTGTCTTACACATCCGATGTATTAGTTTGATTTGCATCTGTAACTTCTTTATCACTATGACCACAGACAAAAAGTTGGGAGCCCAGAGATTTCTGGGCAAATCGGAAATACATGATGTGGCCCATTGCCACAAAAGAGACTGAAATCAATACGAGCAAGCCAAAAGCTTCAGGATTTGGAGCCAGGATGACCATGATGAAATGCAGAAGATCAAGAAGATAGTTCATGGAGTTCTGTACACCATTTATAATGCCTCTCTCAGATTCGACTACATTTTCTTGCAGCAACTGTGTCACAGTTAAATCAAAGGACCAAAGACCTATAATAAAAGATAGTTTTTAGAGACTTAATTTTAACTTATAGCTGTACATTTCAGATTTACAGATTAAAAATCTGTTGACGTGCAAAATACATACTTAACCCTATTACCTTCAAGTCACCATATGTATATTTATCATAGCCTAGCCTTAGAGAATTATTTTTCATTAATAAATACTGAGTTAAATTGTTTCAAGAAATTGTTTTTACAGCCACAAGACAAAAATAAGTCTAATCTACAAACTTCTTAATTCTGTTTTTCTGTGATTATTCATACTGTGAAAGCAAAACTCTGAAATCAGAGACATAATAAATCCTATTAAAATTACTAGTATTTTTAAAGTTTAAAATGAGTAGACCTAATATATTGTTATCGTTGAAGTGTAAGGAAACTTTAAACCATTAATACATTTACTGTTTGGGTTCTAAAGCCCCTACAATAAAGCTGTCTTGCTTAAATATTAATGTCTTTGATAAATTAATGAACTGCTTTGTATCACAGGATAAATATGGTTTCATTTCAAGAACGATTTCAGGCAGAGATAATTCATCAGTACTCTATTAATGATTCCTTAAATTTTACTTTGTAAGAGGTCTTTACATTATGTTTCCTTCCAGAGCTATAAAATCCATTTGTTTGGCAAAGTACACAATAAACAAATGTCAGCTAGAGAAGACCTTTGAAGGATTTTTTTTCCCTAACTACTGTCTTATTTTTTTTTTAATTTAAACCCCAACCCCTTTTTTTTTACCTTGTCCCATTGACATATTTGTTAAATTACAGTCCTTTTGGTAAAGTTATAGCAATATAAAGACTCTAAATTACTAAAAGTATAATTATTATTGATAATATCTTTTGAAAAATTAAGTAAACTACATTAAAAGAGTAAGATATCCATTTAGTAAAAGTTTTCAAGGCCTAACCATGTTTTAAGAAGGTATACACACACACAAATATAGATTTTTTTAACTATAAAATAAAAATTTCATAATAAGTGACTGGATTATACATAAGGATAAATAGTGGATCTTGCTTAAATTAACATTCAGGGAATATTTTAGACCACTTACTGTTGAATTATCTGAAACCACACTGCAAAAAGACACTTTAGTTCATTAATATACAAAAAGAGATTTCTTACCGATTCTAGCAGCAATGACGCCTGCGAACAGCAGACTGACAGAGATTATAGGCACAGATTTAGGACTCATCTCTGGGACAATGTTAGCAGGATCAGATCCGTTTGACATGTGCATATCAGTTGTAGAGATGATTTCAGATATTTTTGTAGGTGTAATTGAAAGTGGTTCTGTTTGAATGAACCTAGAACGGATATCTTCAAAAGGAGAAACAGACAAGTCCAAGGGGCTTCCAGGCATGAACACGGAGATCACACACAAGATCAAACAGGAAAGCTGTGCAAATCCTGAGATCAGACCAGTCCGAACCAGGCCATATCTGTGACGTAGCCATGTAAAAGCCACAGTTCCCATTATTCCAGTTACGGCTGACGCTCCCATCAAAATACTGAGGATGGACCCGCTCAGCCCCTGAGTGTAGGCGTACCCTGTAGTGATGCAATCAAAGCCCAGGACAGTCATATAGAGGAAAGCAAGACCCATGCCTGCCAGGAACACCGGCTGGTTGTAATAGGAGACCCATCCATCTCGGAAGGTGCGGAAGGGCTCAGCCATCTGGGAGGCACAACTTAGCTCTTGCTCATGTTCAAGTTCATGGATGTCAGGGTCTTTCTCACCCATTAGATGAGTTCCCTCCAGGGATTTTGGCTCAGTTTCTGTTAATAAAAGACATTATTATTTGAGGGAGGGGACATGGGGGAAAAAGCCAACTATCTTAGTATTTTTTCTTCTCCCCTCTCCCTCACCCGTGGAGGGTATCACCCTTGGATACCCTTGGCTACTACAATATAAAATGTATTTTCTTTTACTCATCTAAGAATTCCAGCCGAGGAACAATCTCCAAGTATTTGTGTTAAAGAAACAAAATACTATTGATACTTCTCCCCTCCTCTCTTCCCCTCTCTCTCAGAAATTATAATCCCACCAAAGTAAACAGCAGGAAAACAGATCAGATAACATATAATAATTGTCTGGGGAAACACAGAATCTTATTTTCTGGGACCCTTTTAAGATTACATTTGTTCAGAAGACCAACTTCCTCTTCTTTTCTTGAAAAATGCCCACCTCATGTCCTCACTCCCTTCCACTGTCTTACAAATGGCGTGTTAACTCCCTTCTTTATAGACTCCTAGGAATTCTCTTGTTCTCTTTCTCCCACTGTTCTT
The DNA here is from genome assembly GCF_937001465.1 of Orcinus orca. NCBI lineage: Eukaryota > Metazoa > Chordata > Mammalia > Artiodactyla > Delphinidae > Orcinus > Orcinus orca. The sequence continues at coordinate 76,025,321 of NC_064565.1, forward strand.
CCCATTCCTATGGCTCAATTTTGCCCAGCCCTCCCTCAATGAATTGCCCCTCTGTGTCTGCTGTTCCTGTTAAGGAAAAGGGTCAGGGGTCCCATTCCAACTCCCTGAGGTTCAACCCAGAGTTGCTCCTTGGACCGTCAAGAGCCTGGGTTCTGACTTACTACCACATTGATATATTTAACCTCATGCAGGCCTTCAGTGGCAACTAAACGTGATATAAATTCAAAATGATTTCGGCCTTAACCAATGTTTAAGGTCTGAAAATAAGAATAAAGGGATTAAACATTTTGTTGAGTTTACCTTTGTATACATTCAGCTGTTTCAACTCAGTTTCCTCTTTAGGAGCAGCTTTCACAGCTAGAGCAGGGGTTTTCTGATAAACTTTCCAGAGCAGAAAGTACTCCACACACATGGATACCAAATTCCATCCCGAAATGAAACCACAGCCAATGACTGGGGAGCCAAATGTCATAATCTGGCCTACAGCCATGGGGGCCAAGATGTTGGTTAACTGGTCAATCCTTCGTATTGTAGCATTCATATCTACCGAGGTAGGCGAAAGAGGCAGATAAGTGTGCAAATCTATCAAAGAGAGACTGCCCACTTACATAATACAACTCATAAACTAAGAGTAGAGACTCCTAAGATGTAAACTTCTAAAAGCATTCTGCAAGCAAACCATTTTGTTAGAAAATCATTTGTTGCTTGGATCAAGTCATTAAATTTGCCTCAAAAATCGTCATTCCCTTGGGATTATATAAATGTGCCTGACATCAGCTTTTAAGAAATGAATTCGATAGTAACTCTACATTCATTTATTTCAACAAGCATTTATTAAATGCCTATTATGAGCTAGGCACCATTCCGGCACCATAGCAAAAAATGAAGAATATCGTTCCCTGTCTTCATGAAGTTTACACTCCCAAGGGAAAACAAAAATAATAAATCAACAAGCATGTAAATATAGAGCATGTCAGATGTTCATGAAATATTGTAGTGAAAAATAAAGCAGAAAAAAAGGGCATAGAGAGTGCTCAGGGGAAGGGGGAAATTTCAGTTTTATATATGGCAAGGTCAGGGAAGAACTCACTGAAAAAAAGAGAGCATCACAGCAGAGGCGTGAAGCAGCAGGAGGCAAAAGAGTGAGTCATCCGGATATCAGGGAAAAGACGATTCCAGACCAAGGGAAGTGCAAAAGTCCTGGGGCAGGAGGAGTTTGCTCAGAGGAACAGCGAGGAGGCCAGTAGGGCTGGAGCAGAGTGAGGAAGGGAGAGGATAGGAAGAGATGTGGTCAGAGAGGAGAGAAGATTGGCCCAATCATGTAAGGTCTTAGTCTATTACTCAAACTTCAGTTTTTACACTGAATGACTCAGGAAGCCTTTGGAAGTTAAGGTACGGAGAGGTGGTATCACGGGACATATTTTTAAAGGTTTATTTTGGCTGCTGTGATGAGAAAACAGTGTAAAGTAAGTGTGTGTGGGGGGGGTGTAGACAAGCACAGAGGCAGGGAGACAGGCGGGAGATGACGTGGCATGGAGCAGGACAGGAGCAATGGAAGTGGAGAAGTAGATACTGCATGTACTTTAAAGTAGAATCAAGAAGCTTGAAAACAGATTAGGTATGCTATGTGACAGAAAGAGAAGTATTAAAGTTTTTACCCTGAGCAACTATTGGAAGGACAGAGTTTCCACTTACTGAGAAAGACAAGACTTCAGAAGAATCAGGTTTTGGACAAAAGAATAAGCATCTGGTTCTAGAGATGTTGATACATCTCTAGAGGCCCCGTCAAGCAGACAGTTAGTCATATAGGTCTGGGGTCTAGGGAAGAAGCATGTGCCAGATTTGGGAGTCATCGGCAGCTTGAGTTTTGAAGCAATGACACCGGATGAGATCACCAGGGGAGTGAGGGTAGATGAGAAGAGACAAGGTCTGAGGACTGAGTCCTGGGCATGCCAATGTTCAGAGGTCAGGAAGATGAGGAGGAATCAGCAAAAGAGGAGAAAAAACAGGAGAGCAGGGTGTCCTAGAAGCCAAGAGGTAAGAATGTTTCAAAGAGAGGGGAATAATCAACTGGTAAGTGACGCTGGTAAGTCAATGAAGATGAGCACTGACCATCAGCTCTAGATAGGCCACATGGAAGGTACTGAGGACCTCAAAAAGAATGGTTCTGGTGGAGCAGTAAGGGCAAATGCCTGATTGAAGTTGGTTTAAGAGATTGGTGCCAACTCCAGGGGACACCATTTCTATTATATTTTAAGTGAGTGGCACCCCCTGGATTCATAATGTGAATGTTGCCCCCCTGGCATTATGGAAAGCAAGGCCCTGACCAAGGAAAGAAATTGGAAAGAGTGAGCAAAGATATTTCTTTTTGTTAAGTTTTGTTCAAAAGAAGGACAAAGAAATGGGGTGACAGAGGGGTAAAGACAGTGATTTTTAAGATGAGAAAAGTTATAGCATGTTTATATGCTGATGCAAATGATACAGTAGATGAGAAGGGATGGAATCTGAATCTACTGCACAAGTGGCAGAGCTGTTCTTAGGAACGCAAGCAATTCAACAGTGTAGGTCACGTAAACGGTCTCAGGTACAAGTAGGAAGAGTGATGTGAAGGTGGGAGCACACGAAAGTTCTCTCCTCATTTTTCCATTTTCTCAGTAGAATACAAAGCAACGTCATCAGTGAAAGTGAGGATGGGAGAGGAGGTACTGAATGTATGAGGAGAAGGGAGAAAGTGAGAAATAGTGCTTTAGGAAAGTGGGAGAAGGAAGGGACCAAAGAAAATAGTATGATCATCTGGCAGCATGAGGGGGCCAACTTGAACCCAATGGTCATGAGCTTTAAGAGACAGCAAAGTTGTACGTTTTTTACCAGCCATGTGCTACTGTGGAGAGCTGGATTTAAGCAGGGTCTTATGAAGGGAAAGTGACAAAAGGAGAGGAGGCCAAGTGAGCTGAGGGTATACACTAGGAGGCATTCAAATGGGTGGAACAACTGACCTTGGAATTTAAGCTGGGTAAGGAGGAGAGACAAGAAAGGTCATGAGCAGTAAAAAGGTAGTGGAATTAATGGCTTGTAGATGCCAACCAGGTTGGAGCATGGCTGGGGTACCAGGAGGAGTGAGCTGGAAAGACAGGAGGTATAGTTCAAGTCTTGGATGCTGGAGATTGAGATTATGAAAAGGGAGGGTTTAGTAGTGATACCAAGGTCTAGGGTATGACCATGGGAATGTAGCTGAGTCAGAGTAGAGGACAAGATGAATAAAGGAGAGGAAGTCAAGAAAATAACCTACTTTCTCGTTCTCTATCTCACGGAGTAGAGTGAAAATTATTGAGACAAGTCCTCATCAATCATGTGGGGTGCTTTAAGGGAAAAGCAGTATGTGACTAATAAGTACATTAATAGAAAACTGCCATCATTCTTTCTCTAGTTCTTCCTGGTCCTCAACTGCCTTCCAATTAGTCCTATGTGTGCAGAATGCTTATATGATAACAGGAGAACTTTGACATATTTCACCTTTCGCTTGAGAGGCAAAGGCGGTTTTCATTGATCTTACACACAGCCATTTTTTGCCATGGCCTCATTAACTTCCATCTGCCCCTACTAATAAGTTCCTAACAGGGAAGTGTAGAATTGATCCAAATAACTCAATAATCTGAATCCAAAAATCAAGTACTAATGAAAATATACTCTTGGATCTGAAGGCCCCAGAACAAAAACAAAATTTAGTTAAAATGATTTGTTAATCTTTCACTACCTCCATTTTCAAGTGCTCATGAAGCTTCCTAATGCCACAAATTTCTTTTATTTAGAATTTAGAAATTTCTATCTCAGGAAGCTAATAATGTTTAGATGTAATGTAGTGTCAGAAAACAGATTTTATTTTTCTGAAGCAGAATGAATGAAATAATAATTTTGAAAAAGACCCAATCATTTTACTGTTAACAGCCTAGAGAAGAAATGGTCCTCTGAATGTGTAAACATATTCTTTTTGCAGGTTTGTATTTATTCTTACGCAAACACACAAATCTGTGCTCATTTAATTCCAATTTAACTGTTTTCAGTTACAGCTGTGGCACAGAGCATGACATTCAGTAACCACTTACTATTATAAAAGGTATATTACCTCTCATAGAATAATAATAAAAAACAGATTTGCTGAACAAATAGTAGCTAGCAGGTTTGTCTACCTCAAATATGAAATCAATTTTCAGTCAATAGAGTTCAAACAAGAAAGTTATCTGTCGTACTTGATCAAGCCAACCAGTAGATGTTTCATTAGAATGGTGGACAAGAAAAACCTCAGAAGCTATTAATAAAAAGTGATTAACAAAGGAAATGAAGAAGAAAATAAAACAACAGATGGAATAAAAACTCAGGCAAAGGAAATGAGTTTCAGAAAGGTTTGACAGGTTAAGGGTCATGGCTCCAAAGAATGTTTTAATAAAACACTAAATCAAGTACCTAGACAAATTAGTTAACAGATTAATTAACAGTATTTATGTGGGCAACGAGCATCTTTCCTGGAGCTGTCTAAATTAGATGGTAACAGCTATATTTTGACCTGATGCCACTGGAGTTATAAAACTTTTCAACCTTCCAGGGAAAATTTCTCTTGTTCTTTACCCTCAGTGATACAACTTCCAATTTTAAAAACTACTCTGAAATCAAGAAACATTGGGATGAGGAAATGGGAGCAATTAGCATCCAGCTCACAACCTTCCCTCTTTATGGGCACACCCCTCCCCCATCACCCCCACCCCCCCCACCCCCCCCCCCCCGCCACACACACACACCTCACAACGCACACCCTGCCCCGTCTCCTGCTTGGTTTCTAACAGTCTTTGCTGGCAACCTCAAAAATTTCTCTTCTACTTTTCCTTTACCCTCCTCCTTTTTTTCTGTTCTGTAACTCTGCCTTCTAACAGGAATGGTACCAAAAACCCATGGTTAGAGCCTTGCTGACCCTCGGGATGGAAGAAGTTTCTGTTTCCTGTTTTGAAGCATGGTTTTTAATTAATTTTAAAACAAACATGGAGGTCAAAACCTGAGGAAAAACAACATGGAGGTTTTCCTTCATTAGGCTACTGACCCGTTCTAGGGGCTGGATTTGAAACAGCACCGCTTCCTAAGCTAATTCGCAGTGGACAAGAGTTCAACAGGCAGCTTACTTCCTTTCTTAAATTTGAGAAACTCCAGAAGGTTAGAAAATAGACTGGTTAGCCTGGATTTTTCCACTCTGCAATAATTCCTCAAATAAAGAAGGACAGCTGAGAAATGGCCAGTCATATTTTTGTTATTTTTCTGGAATATCACTTTGTAGTCAGAAAGATCCCAGAAAGTTATGTGAGAAAGAAAATCATCTTAAAAGCCACTTTTTTCCCCAAATACATTTCAACAGATATATATGTGATCTGTTTTCAAAATATATCTTTTTTGTGCCCTTTGAATTTTAAAACATGGACATGTATTACATCTGTAAAATTGCACACTAAAAGAGAAAGTAAATAACAGGGAAAAAACACCAAAAAAAAAAAAAAAAGGACAAAGTCTTATCTTTTAATTCCACGTGACAAAAAAGAGAGATGGAATTATTTCCTATTAGTAAATGATCACAGGAAGAAAAATCAGTGAGAATCACTACTTTAGCTCCAGAGAGAATTTCCTGCAATCCAGACTCACAAGTGTTAATAAATTCATCTTCCACACTCACCATCCTCTAAAATCACTGTGGTATTTCTATCTGGAGCAGTATTATTACTGCTACCACAAAGTGACGACTTCTAAGCAAATCCTTCATTTTCTTCATTTAGACCTTCCACAGATTTTGTACCCTTTCTCTCAACCTCCTTTCTACCGTTTTTTTTTGAAACCACGTGTCTAGTCAAACAAAGTTGCTTGCTGACCCCCGTACTCAATCTTGCCTCTGTGTCCTGATAAGCCACTGAAGTCATCAGGAATGGTTTCCTTGTCAGTCAGGATGGTTGGGAAATGTGTTTGTGATACCCATTATCTCAATGACCAGCAGAGTTGACTCAGCTGACCTGATCGGTAGATAGGTGTAGCCTTCCTCCTTTACTCTGTGTAATTTCAATCCAAGTTGTGTCTGGGTGCTGTACTGGGGGGCAGGTGGGGAATATCGAGTGAGGTAGGTAATTCTGAGCCCAAGTAATCTTGAGGTAATGGACGTGTTGCTTTGTAAGCACTCTTCAGACTTTCTTTGCTCCTCTTGTATATGTTTCCAATGGACAACTAAGATGCAAGCTTTTTAAAAACCCATGTTCTATCCTGTATTTCTTTAGTATTCATAATAGCAGTTACATAACACCATACATAATGTAATAAAAGTTACCAATTATGCCTTTAAAGTTGAAGGAATTCACTTCTAGAGTCTCTCCTAGAATTAAGTTGTTTCCATTTGTTTGGATAAACACAATATCCATAGTATAACCAGTAAGTACTGGTAATAATATCCACAGTATGACTGTTAAAATCACAAGTCAGATTTTCACTGTTCTAAGTATTAAGAAAACATTTAGAAACAGTTAACAGAATTTCAAAGAAAGAGCTCAAAAGAAATGTTCTTCTATTTCAGGTTTGCATAGAATAAAAGAGAAGGTCACTATCCTATAAATTAGCTTCATTAACAGTGAGGTAAATCTTTGCACTGAGACAGATAATGTTGTAAGAAAAAGACTATGACTTCAATTTATTACTCTTAAAAAATACTCGGAGAAAAAGGCTTAAGCTTCATTTACTACCACTGATTTAAAGTGAATCCTGATAAAACCCATTTGGTAGAAAGAGAAAAGCAAATTACCTGCTAGTTTGCTTCTGTCGTTTCCTGCAACAACCACAATCCAATCCCTTTGGATTGTGATTGCAGTAGCAGTACTGGCCAGGTTTGCAATATTTGCAATAGTGATGATCAGGATATAGCATGAAGTCTAAGGAATTACAGGAAAAAATTATTAAAATGTCAGTTTTACCATACTGTACCTACCTCACTGTACAATATAGTTTAAAATGGTCTTTGGTAACATAATAATAAAATTTTTATTTTAATTTCATTTCATAAAATCATAAATCATTCTACTTTGTACACATGAAACAATAAACACCAGTTGTCAAGTTAAAGGGCATAATGTCTTTCTAACCTGTATCATCTGTGGTACGCATAATACAAAAAATTTTAATAGTCATATGCACATTTATGTCACATAGTTATCATAAAGTGTTAACATAGGGGTGGTTTTTAATTTTCCCCACAAATATGTCCTTTGGAAAAAACAGTGACGGGGAAGTGAGAAGACTTGAATTTAAATCAGAGTTCTGACACTTTCCAGTTGCATGGGCAATCAGCTAACATCACTTTGTCTTACTTTTTTCATCAACAAAATGAAGGCAATAGACTAGAATATTTCTTGTCCTACCTGGCTTTGAAACTCTACAATATCAATCCAAATATACCTAAGCAGATTAAATAGGAACATCAAATTCACTGCTTTCCACTACACCCATCTCTCTCCTCTTTTCCATCAAGCTATCATGAAATCAGAGTGTGGAAGTTATCTAGTCTATGTCCTCAAACAGAAATACCACTTATTATTAGGAGAACACAATCATGACTGATTTATATACATATATATATACCATTTCTTAAATGGTGTGAAAAAATTACAGGTTAATACCACTGAGCTTAAAACTAGCAACTGATTTATGTAATAAACTCTTAGAACTACCATTAAAAAACAAACAGGAAGGGGCTTCCCTGGTGGCTCAGTGGTTAAGAAACTGCCTGCCAATGCAGGGGACATGGGTTCAAGCTCTGGTCCGGAAAGATCCCACATGCCGCAGAGCAACTAAGCCCATGCGCCACAACTACCGAGCCTGTACTCTAGAGCCCATGAGCCACAACTACTGAGCTCGTGTGCCACAACTACTGAGCCTGCGCTCTAGAGCCTGTACTCCACAACAAGAGAAGCCACTGCAATGAGAAGCCCACGCACCACAACAAAGAGTAGCCCCTGCTCTCCGCAACTAGAGAAAGCCCGCACACAGCAACAAAGACCCAATGCAGCCAAAAATAAATAAAAAAATAAAACAAAACAAACAGGAAAACAACCAATGGAATGAAATTTAAATTCAAACAATACTTAATGAAAGCCTGTTAAGGGCCAAAAGACAAAACAAGACAAAAATGGTACGGGATATTAAAATAGACACAGAGATAAAAATTAACAGGCCCTAATTCTTAGAAAGGTATAACCTTCCAAGACTGAACCAGGAAGAAATAGAAAATATGAACAGACCAATCACAAGTAATGAAATTGAAACTGTGCTTAAAAATCTTCCAACAAACAAAATCCAGGACCAGATGGCTTCACAGGTGAATTCTATCAAACATTTAGAGACGAGCTAACACCTATCCTTCTCAAACTCTTCCAAAACATTGCCGAGGAAGGAACACTCCCAAACTCATTCTCTGAGGCCACCATCACCCTGATACCAAAACCAGACAAAGATACTACAAAAAAAGAAAATTACAGACCAATATCACTGATGAATATAGATTCAAAACTCCTCAACAAAATACTAACAAACAGAATCCAACAACACATTAAAAGGATCATACACCATGATCAAGTAGGATTTATCCCAGGGATGCAAGGATTCTTCAATATATGCAAATCAATCAGTGTGATACAACATATTAACAAATTGAAGAAGAAAAACCATATGAACATCTCAATAGATGCAGAAAAGATTTTGACAAAATTCAACACCCATTTATGATAAAAACTCTCCAGAAAGTGGGCATAGAGTGAACCTACCTCAACATAATAAAGGCCATATACGACAAACCCACAGCAAACATCATTCTCAATGGTGAAAAACTGAAAGCATTTCCTCTAAGAACAGGAACAAGTCAAGGATGTCCACCCTCACCACTATTATTCAACATAGTTTTGAAAGTCCTAGTCACGGCAATCAGAGAAGAAAAAGAAATAAAAGGAATACAAATTGGAAAAGAAGTAAAACTGTCACTGTTTGCAGATGACATGATACTATACATAGAGAATCCTAAAGATGCTAACAGAAAACTACTAGAGCTAATCAATGAATTTGGTAAAGTGGCAGGATACAAAATTAATGTGCAGAAATCTCTTGCATTCCTATACACTAATGATGAAAAATCTGAGAGGAAAATTAAGGAAACACTCCCATTTACCATTGCAACAAAAAGAATAAAATACCTAGGAATAAACCTACCTAGGGAGACAAAAGACCTGTATGCAGAAACCTATAAGACACTGATGAAAGAAATTAAAGATGATCCCAACAGATGGAGAGATATTCCATGTTCTTGGATTGGAAGAATCAATACTGTGAAAATGACTACACTACCCAAAGCAATCTACAGATTCAATGCAATCCCTATCAAATTACCAGTGGCATTTTTTATAGAACTAGAACAAAAAATCTTAAAAATTGTATGGAGACACAAAAGACCCCAAATAGCCAAAGTGGTCTTGAGGGAAAAAAATGGAGCTGGAGGAATCAGAGTCCCTGACTTCAGACTATACTACAAAGCTACAGTAATCAAGACAATATGGTACTGGCATAAAAACAGAAATATAGATCAATGGAACAAGACAGAAAGCCCAGAGATAAACCCACGTACCTATGGTCAACTAATCTATGACAAAGGAGGCAAGGATATACAATGAAGAAAAGATAGTCTCTTCAATAAGTGGTGCTGGGAAAACTGGACAGCTACATGTAAAAGAATGAAATTAGAACACTCCCTAACACCATACACAAAAATAAACTCAAAATGCATTAGAAACCTAAATGTAAGACCAGACACTATAAAACTCTTAGAGGAAAACTTAGGAAGAACACTCTTTGACATAAATCACAGCAAGATCTTTTTTGATCCACCTCCCAGAGTAATGGAAATAAAAACAAAAATAAACAAATGGGACCTAATGAAACTTACAAGCTTTTGCAAAGCAAAGGAAACTACAAACAACACAAAAAGACAACCCTCAGAATGGGAGAAAATATTTGCAAACGGACAAAGGATTAATCTCCAAAATATATAAACAGCTCATGCAGCTTAATATTAAAGAAACAAACAACCCAATCCAAAAATGGGCAGAACACCTAAATAGACATTTCTCCAAAGAAGACATACAGATGGCCAAGAAGCACATGAAAAGCTGCTCAACATCACTAATTATTAGAGAAATGTAAATCAAAACTACAATGAGGGGCTTCCCTGGTGGCACAGTGGTTGAGAGTCCGCCTGCCAATGCAGGGGACACGGGGTCGTGCCCCAGTCCAGGAAGATCCCACTGCCGCGGAGCAGCTGGGCCTGTGAGCCATGGTCACTGAGCCTACGCGTCCGGAGCCTGTGCTCCTCAACGGGAGAGGCCACAACAGTGAGAGCCCCGCGTACAGAAAAAAAAATACAATGAGGTATCACCTCACACCAGTTAGAATGGGCATCATCAGAAAATCTACAAACAACAAATGCTGGAGAGGGTGTGGAGAAAAGGGAACCCTCTTCACTGTTGGTGGGAATGTAAATTGATACAGCCACTTTGGAGAGCAGTATGGAGGTTCCTTAGAAAACTAAAAACAGAATTGCCATATGACCCAGCAATCCCACTACTGGGCATATACCCAGAGAAAACCATAAATCAAACAGTGCATTGCAGCACTATTTACAATAGCCAGGTCATGGAAGCAACTTAAATGCCCATCGACAAATGAATGGATAAAGAAGATGTGGTACATATATACAATGGAATATTACTCAGCCATAAAAAGGAATGAAATTGGGTCATTTGTAGAGACATGGATGAATCTAGAGACTGTCATACAGAGTGAAGTAAGTCAGAAAGAGAAAAACAAATATCATATATTAATACAGATATGTGGAACCTAGAAAATGGTACAGATGAACCGGTTTGCAGGGCGGAAATTGAGACACAGATGTAGAGAACAAACGTGGACACCAAGGAGGGAAAGCGGTGGTGGCAGGGGTTGGTGGTTGTGGTGTGATGAATTGGGAGATTGGGATTGACATGTATACAGTAATATGTATAAAATGGATAACTAATAAGAACCTGCTGTTAGAAAAAGAAAAAAGAACAAACCAAGCAAAAATCTAAACATCTTATAAATGTCTACTAGTTGCATTAAGTCAATTATGTAATCTGTTCCCTGCATTACCAAATTCTGTATATCAGTTTTAAATCAAATGCAGCACATTGTCTTTACACTGCATTCCATGCTCTATTTTACACATGAACATGTTTCTGAGAAATTGCATTTAAAAAATGAAAAATGTAATATTATTTTCATAATTTCTTATATTACAAAAACAAACATACACTCTCATAGAAAAACTTGGTCTATAGCACAATATTATTTTCATAATGTATATAAAGTCCAAGTTCAGTCTGACAATAGAAACTCTCCTTCCTACACTTTTCAAACCTTCTCTGTGTGTTGCATACATCCATCACTCAGAGAAACTGTGCTTCCCCTATTTTCATGCCTTTATGAATGCCAGTCCATCATTCCACAAATAAATTTTAAAAACGAAGAGGGATTGATGGGAAGATGGATGTGCCAATGGATAAATATACGATAAAGCAAGTATAATAAAATGGCAGAAGTAGAAACTAAGTGGTACGTATATGGGTGTTCACTGGAGAATTCTTCTAACTTTGCTGAATGTTTGAAATATTTCATAATGAAATCTTGGGAGAATAACATCCTATTTTCAAGGCCCACCTAAATGGCCAACCCAGAACTCCATTTTTCTCGAAGGCACTTAATCATGCTACCATGTATCATAGTTATTATGTGTCACATCTAATCTCCCTACAGGATCCACACTTGAATCATTTTTCTATCATTCAAATGCATCTAATACAACTTACACACAATAATCATTCAACAAAGCGGAAGGAAATACTTTGACTACAGACTGAAAATATCACTGTTCTTTAGTAATACTACTAATAAAACTATCTTCAAATATTACAAAAAAAAAAAGAAGTATCCTACTGGTTTTGACATGCTATGTTTAAATTTTAAAAATTATCTTTCCATTCTGAACATGTTCTAATTTCCATGCTGTTTTTTTCTCTGACTTCCATGTATTTCTGGTATCTTTAAATTTGTAAATATACAGTTATTAAAAAAAAAAAATTAACAGGCCCTATTTGTGAAAAGACACTCCCTCAAAGAGTTTTCATCTTTTACCACTAACAGACATTCAATTTTCTACCATCAAGAATCTTGTTGAGAACTTACAAGAACCCATCCATGGTACATGGTCAGAAGGTCTTTTTTATGTAAGAAAACCATCATCAGGATGATTCCACACAGGATGACCGAAACATTCTGGATCACCAGTGAAGTCTGGGCCACTATACAGAGAGAGAAACAAAGTGTTCATACACCAAAACATCTCAAAGGAGATGTTTTTATCCATACATCACTGTTCTACTGTATTAATACATATGCAAATTACTACAAGAAATAAAAATATTCCTGAAGTAAATTCTGCCTCAACTATTTCCAGTAGGGCCCAGCATACCACATCAGACCAGTAAAACCTGCAGACAGAATAAAGAACTACCCCTCATTTTTCCTGTTAGTTGAAGCCATTCATAACGACCACATTTTCATTTTCACAGTTTATTCACTTTAAAGTTTACTGTCATAAACAGAACTATATTAACTACATAAACAAGATCCACCTTTCGGGGCTTTGTAGCTTAGACAAAAATGAGAACATGTAGGAGGTTATGGAGGAGGTTAAGTAAGAGGTCATGGAATCCATAACCTCCTAGATGGCAGGCTGAACTTGGTAAGATCGTATGGATAAATAGGAAGGACATATAAAAAATTGCCAAGAACAAAGCAGCAGTGTGTTCCTTTTACTAAAGTTATTTGCATTGTTATGAAATTCTAAACTACACCTTTTCTCACAGAAAATGCCAACTTTCTGAGACGGAGGCACCCATGTAGATAAAGGGCTGGCATAAGGACAGGTTAGGATACCAGGTAAGGACACCTGGTAGTCTTTTCTCTGCCACTCACGAGGGAAGATGATCTAGGGAAGAATACTTAATATCTCTTATGTCTGTGTCTATAAGGCGAGGATATAATACATACCTGCCTTCCTTACTTTACGGGGTCATTTTGATGCTCAAATAAAATACTTTGAAAGCACTTTGAAAAATACAGAGGGTTGTATATGTAAGGTATAATTACAGCTCTTGCCTTTAAGGACAGTAAAGCTCATTCTGGCTTGGAACATTACATCAAAGCCTTGAGACAAAACAAACTGCTTTCTGAAATTAATTTGAAATAAAATCCCAACATATAACTCATTCATTCATTGCACAAGGCTATTAAATATCAACTGAATGAGGTTCTTGGCTTTCAGGACCCCACAGACCAGAGGAAAGGTAGACATGTGAAAGAATAATTATAAGAGCATAAATGTAATAGCAGAGGTATTAACAAAGCTTTATGGGAGTGCAGGAAAAAAAAGTGTCTCTGGTTAACTCAGCCTAGAGACATCAAAGAAGATTTTCATGGAGGTTGTCACATGAGTTGATTACATAGGATAAGTGCAAGATTGCTATCCCACCACACTCTTCTTCATCCAACTCAACATTCTATCCTAAACTACAATTTCAGCGCTCAACAGTCATAAGGTTAAAGGTCTCTATGTATAACATTCCCACATACATATTCCTATGTATAATGATGTAAAGAAGTAGAAATTGTTTTTCCAGGATACAAAACATTTTTCTATATGTGTTTTGGTCTATCGATTCTCAAAATAGAAAAATGTCCATCTTGGCCATTTTACTAATAGCATCAAGTCCTGGAATTTGATAATCCAGTTGCTCTCTATCCGGGGGCAGTTATCCCGCACTGAAAGAAACAGATACCTCAGTCTCTCCCCAGTGTCTAGGATAGACATGGCCAGGTCTTAGCATTATCAACTGAGGAACTAAGGAAAATTTTGCCCTGAATTATTATCCAAATTGCCCTTATATTCTGAATAATTAAACTGTTCATTCACTTTCTCTCTTTCCTATACAATACTTAATGATTTCAGTATTAATGCTCTAGAATAAATGTTAATATATTATCACTTCTTCTTTTTTCTTCAAAAATGTATAATTCAGCTCTCTGTGATCCAGACTCAGGTATTCTTTTCTGAATCCATTGTTTTCACTTCCCCTACATACCTGCCTATATAAAACACAGTAACCCAGAGGATAGATGTTAAAGCTGTCCCAGGAACGTCACATTAAACAAACTCCAGTGCAAGTCATGGTTAAAGGATGCCAGAGTTAGGTAAACTCTTAATGTTTAACATGGTTCGCAGAAAAGTGCCACAGTGTTAATCATTAACATTTGTAATTTACGAACAGCCAAAAAAGATACCCCACAAAATCTATAAACTCAGTATCCTGGCATCCCAACTTTGGGCAGGAGCCCCAGGACCCTCCATGCAGAGGTGCTGCCACTGAGCACCCCATCACTCAGGTGGCGGCTGCAGACGCAAAGTGGGTTAGTCACAGAGGTTTCTCTCTAGCTCAGGCACTAGTCCCACAAACACAAAGGCTTTTATAACACCACTCACCTTTAAGTCTGGCATTCTTATCCACCCAATCACCAATGATGGCTCCTAGGACCAGAACAGACCCTGCCACCACCAGCCCGTAGACTGCAGTCAAGAGAAGGCTGTTTCCATAGAGCTCTACCAGAAACACAGACACTGCAAAGTGCCACATCCGATCCCCCTTGAATAAGAGAAGATAAAAGGTTCTGATAAAACGTTGTACATTGCTAGTCAATTATACTCAAGAAGTTGCTTCCTTAACAAAAGGGCACTTTCCGGCTACATTATGAGATTCTCAAAGTCAACAATTCCTCTATGGATTGAACGTAGTCAGGTGTTAAAACTGTTTGTCCTGGCACAATGGAAAATATTCTTGCCCAGATACTAAGTAAACCCGAAAAAAGCATGATGTTAATGAAACAAACGTACTCCCTATCATTCTAGAAAAAAATACAGTTTCCAAGCCCAAGGAGGTTTTTTTGAGATAAAACCTGTTCCTTTTTGTATCAGGTTTCTAGCCGGGCCTGGGATTTACCTATCCTGATTTGAAAGGCATAAAGGAGTTTGCTATTGAACCAGAATGAAACAAGTATAGTTTACAAATATCAGTTATGCCTTGAATGTCAAGAAACAGCCAGTTTCCCAATTTGTAAAATGGTAAGGATGGACTATATGACCTCTCAAGTTTCTTTTATCTCTAACATTCTAAAATCTATGTTCTATTTTCATAAATAAATTTCAAAGTCATAAAACAGCAGAACAATCAGAAAGATGAAGTTAATATGCGCAAATTCTGGTACCATATGAATGAAGATGTTAGAAATCAATACATAAGTAGTTATTTAGTTATTTTTGACGCAGTCGTTATTTTCAACACAGACGAGTTTTGAAAGGGGAAAAAAACTATTTCTTCACTCCAGAGTATATAGGGAATTTTGGAATTCATTGCTGCAAAATGTGGAAAAACAGAAGCTTTTAAATGAGTCAGGCAAATTAATGTGTAAGAAATCTATAATGGACCTTGTTATGAGCTTTTAGGCTCCATCCCTGACTTGTTAGGTTAACCTAAAACAGGACAACAATGTTCTATCATAACCTATCCCTAAGAAATCACTACAGGAAACTAAATTCCCAGGCTAGGCTCCTTATGGACTGGAAGAAGTACTACACTCCTAGTTCCTTCCAATGTCTCTTAACATCCTCCTGACAAATTTAATGTATAAGGAGCAAAGTATTATCCTAGTATGGCAAATGCTTTTAAGCATTTAATAAAGGCAAGACAACAATCTTATGCATCCAAAGTTAAACTGATGCGCATATTCCGTAGCAATCATTTACAATAAACTTCATGTACACCAGTATTTCTCAAGTGGGGGGTGATTTTACCCCCTAGGGATCACTAAGCAATGTCTGGCGCTATTTTGGGTTGTCACATCTGCGAGGATAGATTTACTACTGGCATCTACAGTCCCCCACAACAAAAAATTATCCAACCCAAGATGTCAATAGTGCCAAGGTACAGAAACTTTGGTGTAGAGGATTATGAACATTGTTTAGAACCACAATTTAAAATTAACATAAGATTAGGGCCTTGAGGGAGAGGGTGAACATGGCCAAGTAAACGTTAAAACAGACACTGGAAGCCAGTGGAAACACCATACTTGAAAGACTGATTCTCACTCGATGGTCTGGAATGTGAGCTCTAGAACCTTCTGCACTCTCAACCCTCAGCACAGTGCACAGCCCAGAGTAGAAACACAACAAATAACTGCGGAATCAACAAAGGAGTGGATATGCAGTGGATCCCGGCTGTAAATGAGTACAGAATGAGACTTATTTATGAACTATATTGTTCTGCTACATTAGATTTGCTCCATGAATGTTCAAGAAGTTTGACGCTTAATCAGTACCATACTTCATATTTCTGGGACAGCTTTTTAAAGTTTGCTTTGAAAATAGAAATCTTTTCCATTTACGTTGGAATTCCATTTCAAATACCCTTGTACTAAATGACTAAAAATATATATACACATACAATTTGTAACCAATAAAAAGACAAGTTTACACATTAAGATAAAAATGTCAATAAGAATTGGGGCTTCCCTGGTGGCGCAGCGGTTGACAGTCCGCCTGCCGATGCAGGGGACAAGGGTTCGTGCCCCGGTCCGGGAAGATCCCACATGCCACAGAGCGGCTAGGCCCGTGAGCCATGGCCGCTGAGCCTGCGCGTCCAGAGCCTGTGCTCCGCAACGGGAGAGGCCACAACAGTGAGAGGCCCGCGTACCGCAAAAAAAAAAAAAAAAAAAAATGTCAGTAAGAATAACAAATTAAGCTATTTTCTTAATCTTTAACATGAGAAACAAATTTAGATTTGATTAGAATAAAATGGCATGAGGTGAGGGGAGGTACTTTATCCTAATCTCTCTCTATTCCTCTGAAAAGACAAAAACATATGAATGCCTCAAATGATAGGCTGCCTCCCTGAGTGAATTTCCTCTTTCTTAACATAAAGAATAAGAAATATTATCCCACTACTATTGCTTCTTCCTTTTTGAAAAAAATTTATTTTTATTGAAGTATAATTGATTTACAATGTTGTGTTGGTTTCTGGTGTACAGCAAAGTGATTCAGTTATGTGCTCTTTTCCATATTCTTTTCCATTATGGTTTATCACAGGATATTGAATATAGTTCCCTGTGCTATACAGTAGGTGCTTCTTTCTTTCTTTGTTGTTTTATTTTTTCGCTTTAAAGCAGGACTTGAAACAAGTGCTACGAAATGAAAGTTTTCTCTCTTGCTTATGCCCTGTATGGCATGCCTCCTCCTTGATGGACAGGAATAAAACTGCTCCACTTGGGACTTCCCTGCTGGCTCAGTGGTTAAGAATCCAACTGCCAATGCAGGGGACAGAGGTTTGAGTCCTGGTCCGGGAAGATCCCACATGCCACAGAGCAACTAAGCCTGTGTTCCCACAAGCCACTACTACTGAGTCCACGTGCCACAACTACTGAAGCCTGCGCACCTAGAGCCTGTGTTCTGCAACAAGAGAAGCCACTGCAATGAGAAGCCTGAGCATCGCTACAAAGAGTAGCTCCCCCTCGCCGCAACTAGAGAAAGCCCGTGCACAGCAACAAAGACCCAGTGCAGCCAAAAATAAAATAAATTAATTAAAAAACAAATAAACAAAAACTGCTCCACTTGCCCCAATTTCCAAAGGGTTTAGGCTTTAAGAAGTAACAGACTCTACACTCACAAAGCCCAAGAATCAGGTAAACTCTCTGTAAAGGTTGACTAAGTGCAATCTCAGGCCCACCCAGCCGTTCCTTCCTAACATCCATTTCCTGCCCACCCACAAGCTCTCATCATACTTTGAAGATTTGTTTACATGTTCATCTACCTCCAGTGCACTGAGAGCCAAAGGCCAAATGAATGTCTGTGAATGAATGATCACAGTCATTAATGCACTGAATACTACTCAGCAGTACTGCAGGCACTAGAGATTCAGCAGTGCGCAAAAATCAAGATTCCTGCTTTCGTGCCGCTTGCATCCCAGTGAACAGAGACCAAAAACAAATCTAGAATGGGTCAGGTGGTATAAATGCCATGAGGAAAAATGCAGTAGGGTGGGGCAGGAAGGTGGCATTCTGCATGAAGTAGTTAAAGACCTAGGAGAGAAACCCAAGGAAGTAAGATCGGGCACCATGCAGACATACGGCGTATAAATGGAGACAGTCCGTAGCATAATACAGAAGATGTCAGCACTGGCCACCCTTTTTCACTGCCTTACACTGTTAGTTATTCTTTTGTAATTAGATATATTTTTTTAAAGCCCAACCTGAATTATATGATAAGCTCCTTGATGACAGGATCCACTTCTTACCATACTTTGTATTCCAGTAGTATAGAGTAAAATATATTGATCCACTGGCAGAAAGAAATGAAGTCAGAAATAAAAAGTATTCAACCTCACACAAACCTAATGCAATATAACCTTCTACCCTAACACCTCTATACTCAAGTGTATAGGAAACCATGAATCGGCAGAGTCAGTAGGGTGATGCATAGATAGGCATGCATATGTATGTATGTACATATATAATAAATAAGCAGACATCTTTTGTTGTAATAAAATCAGGCAAAGTGTCAAACAGGAGACAAAACTCAAAAGATTGAATTAGAGAGCATTCCTCTTTTACACTCCTTTACAATAAGTGAAAATCCACTACAACTTACACGACTACAATTGCTGTGTTTTGTTTTGTTTTGTTTTAATCCAAGTTTCCCACAAGAACTCCTTTTGCTCAATTTACTGTAAGACTGGAGTAAGCATCTGTCACTTTTCTTGTGTTTTCCATTCATGACAAAAAAGATCCTCCTGGAACAACCACAGTTCCACTCCTTTGGCAAATCTGACCTGCCAACCTAATAATGAAAGGTCGCATAAACCTTAAACTTAATCAGTGTTTGGAAGTTAGGCACCTTCTTCCCCTAAGAGATAGGTCCAGACCACAAGGTTAGAATTTCAGATACTATCTCCATCACTTACTGGGGTTTTTAAAATACTTAATACTTACTGAATTAAATTGGAAGAACAATTTAATTGGATTTAAATTAATTAAGGGTAGTTTCACTCAATTTCTATTCAGAATCATCAGTTATTGGAAATGAAACTCACGCCAAGTCCACCTTGTTTACATGTATTTTCAGAGTCATCCCTGTCTAAGCCTCTGGGGAGAAAGAAGCTGGCCTTTCTAAAAAAGCCATCTTTGAACTGCTATTTCTTAAAGAGCTGATAACTTAGCTTAATAATTTCCCAAGGGCATGGGTACAGATTTCCTCATACAATAGTTTGCATTCATGTCTTAAGAACGATCCAAAAGAAGTTTCCAGTTTAAAAAGAAAATAACATTCACAAAATTTACTCTCAAAATTCTTTCCCCTTACTTACGGTTCTTTTAAATTAAATATCATACATGAGGCATGAATAGAATTTACACAGGTTTATTGCTTTTAAACAGTAAGACCAATTGTTTAATTTAAAAGATTCTAATCATCATTAATTAAATACACATCTAGCATCCCTTGGGGATTATTCTTTTGGGTTGAGGAGTGTTGATGGAGGAATCCAGGCCCACAGAAACACTGGGACTCTTCCAAGACCATGGAAGAAGTCAGAGGGAGACTTATGAGTCAGTTGCTGATTTTCGTTGGATGATGGTTTTTAAGATAGACTGAGATGCCCCACACATATCTAGCTACAGATAACATTTTAAAAGACCAGAATTTACACCACTCAGATATTTGTTCTTGGGGTCAATTATATTTAAATTAACCTTAGAATGCTATTTTTAGCCTAACTCAGTCACTCCACTATTCTACTGTATTTTCATAGCGCAGTAGGCTGGAACTTATAATTTTAACAAAAGAAGAAAACAGAGAAATATCTTAAAATGTGAAAAAATAGAAGGTCCATGAGACATCCATCCATTCTTAGTAGCAGATATTACCATTTATTAACCCTTGTAATGCAAAATACAATTTACAAACAATGCAAATAGTCCTGTCCTTGTTAATCCTGTTTTTGGATAGCTGCCAGTCTACATAAAGTATGATAGCTCAATAATTAATAGCATTTACTAACACCTATGGGAAAATATCTTTGGTGAAAATAACTTTTTTGTTAGAGCATGTATGTTTGGTTGATTTATTTCTTTAGCTGCATGACAAAACTGCAAGATGGCTTAATACAACTGGCCCAAATGAGAGGCAACAAGAAATTGTGCAAGCATGTTGTAAGAATTACTGTAGATTTTCACTTACCCATGTAGATAGAGAATGACCAAGGTAGAGAAGGAATTTTGCAGAGATCAGGTAGTTTGCTAAGGATCCTGCAAAGACACACAGTAGGCAGATAAAAAGCGTATTTAGTCACTTGAGTGAGCTGAGATTGGAATGCTTACTCATTTGTCCTTATTAAACATAATTATTAAAAACTACTTTGTGGGGCAAACCATGTACATTTCATCAAGTCACCTAGAAATTGATGGGTCGATGAAAAATTCAGCACGACCTCTTGGTCAATAACCGCATAACTTCACATACAGTGAAAAAAGCTCTTGTTTCAACATTCTTTAACTCCATTTTATTTTTGACAAGATAATCCAAACTACCCAGTCTACTTCTCCATCCTTGCCTGTGTGCACGCCCCTTTCCCCATACTTTGAAATGCCTTTCTTCCTTAACCCCCAACAAAATATGAGTCGAACGAGCTACTAATCACACTGGTTAACAGCTGAGCCACATTCCTCCAAAACCTGCGTGGAGGTGCCGGTCTCCACTGCGCAACCTGTTTCTACCACATGCGTTCGGTCCACTCACCACAGCATCTTCCCAGGCGGTTTTGCTCTCTTGCCCTGGTCATGACACCAGGCGCCCCCCGCTTGCTCTTCTGCTGCTACGGCTGCCGCTCCTGCTGAGGTGCTTGTTAAGAGGAGTGCAAGGAACTGAAGAGAGCACCGTTGAAAACACAACAGCTCTGTGCAAAAAGCCTCCGACGACGACTATACCAAAAAAAACACAAAAAAACAAAAGGAAAACGGCCCGGGGGTCTTCTTTTGGTCTTCCTTCCAAACTTAGCCAACACTGTAGCTGAAGTTGGAAAGGCAAAGCCTTATGGAAGCGGGTGGGAAGGCTCAACAGGCCGGCCGAGCTGCGTCGGGTGCCCTGTTTGTGCTGCCGCCACCGCCGCCGCCGCCGCCGCGGGCCCGGCTCAGGCCGGCCCTTATACGAGGCCTGGGGCGGAGCTCCGGCCGCCGCCGCTCGGGCCACCCCTCCCTCTCAGGGCCATCTGGGCGTCCCCGCAGCGCGAGGCCAGGGGCCCTGCCGCCCTCCACGCCCTTGCCAGGAGTCGCCGCCCGCCCGCGGCGCAAGGGTCCGACTGGCCGCGAGCAACCCGCGAGCCTGCGGGGACCGTCGCCGGACGAACTCTGCTCGCCGGGTTTTCCGCCCTCCGGGAGGCCGCGAGAAGAGATCGGGGAGGTCGGGCGGCCGGGAAGGGCAGGACCGCGCGCCCAGCCGGCGGGGCGGCGGGGAGAGGCGAGCGGCAAGGCCGGGGCCGAGCCGCGCTTCTTTGCACCAGCTGCCTGGCCAGTCGGGGAAAGGGCGGCCGCCAACGGTCGTCGTGCAAAGCACCAGCCCAGGCTTGGGGGTGGGGGAACATCCTTTTTTTGTTTTGTTAACGAAAATCATTTTTAATATAGGTATCTAAATAAATATAATCCGTGTCACAGTGGCCGCTTTCCTGGCCTTCCCATTCCGGCCCGCCTGCGGCAGAGAATGTCTTTTCTTCCCAGGACTGCATAGCGGGGCTTCCCTCAAAGAGCTAGAATCAAAGGGCAGGAAGGGGCGCAAAGATCAGAGTACAGCCCTCTTCAGAGGAGTAAACGGAGCCTTGGAAAGGTTAAGTCCCGCAGCGACTCAGGCACCCAGCTCTAGCCCAGAGCTAGGGTCTCCAAATCCTTCCTGAAGATGCAACCAGGAGGAAGCAGCCCAAGCGTTTCCTTTACCAACCTTCCTTCTCTCTCAGCGCCCTCTGGCCCTCGCCCGCACCCACGCGTCCCTTCCCCACCTCTCCTCCAAGTGGCTTAGTATAGCACAGGCAGTTACCAGGAATACCGGTTATCCCAGTTGTGTCCCTGTCCAGATAAAGCCATTCGGTGGCCTCCTGGAGGGGCCAGTGAATGACTCTGAAGAACACCAGACTTGAACCTTCCTTGACTCTTCCACCTCCACCCCTACCACCTCTGTGCCAGAACCCCTGGAGTCCCTATAGCCCCCTGGTTACCTTACCCTTCTCAATCTCCTCAAAACCGGGGGACTGGATCCTACACATTGAAACTCCAACGAGATTCCACACCCTGAGCACAGGCCGGACTGACACCCAGTAGTGAAAGGAGACACACGGGAATATATGCCCTGTTATCTAGACTGGCAATTAGGAGCCGCAGAGTTCGAGGGGCGGGGTGCAGCTGGATTCAGTTGGGATGTGGTCTGGAGGTCAGAGATAGGGGATTTACAGTTTAGGTACTGCTGTTAACTGCCTTTGTCCTTTTCAAGCCTTCTTTTTTTTTCCTTTCTTTCAAAACACTTTCAAGTCCTTTCTCCTCTCTCCTGGAGAAGTTTGGTTTGTTGTCTGAAGTTGGAGAACAGGGTCATGTATCCACACGTCCTTGAGAAGTAAACCAAGGCACACTCATATGAGGCACCTGCAGAAGGAGGGAACAGAGGAATCAAACCCCTCCACATTATGGCAACCTCTTACTGGAGATGAATTTTGTGGACAGGTCCTCAAGCAAGGCACAGAAGATAATATTTGCCACAGAATATCTCAGCAACAAGGACCTCCAAGTGCTTTACATTAATTTTTACTTGCCATAAGGGGAGTGCTGTGCTGCCCCCAACTTCCAGGTAGCTTAAAGGAGATTCAGTTCGTTAAAAAAAAAATTTCTTCCGGTCCACACTGTCTGAGGAATGTTTGTGGGAATAGTAGCTAAGTCATGTATATCTCGAAATGTACTGTGGAGACTCTGTTTTCCATTGTCACCAAGGAGTCCTCAGAAGCCAAAACTGAGAGAATGGCGGCAAAAAGAACAGGTGGGAGACTATAGTGAAGCTTGTGGAAAAGAAAATTTGGAAAGAAAACAAGCAAGATCCATAACACCAAACCTAGTAATGTGTTTGCGCTTTGGCAGGGGAATCCTAAGTCCTTATTAATGGGAAAAGTCAAGATATATTAGTTGGGGCTTATAAAATGGAAAGGAATTGAAAATGAAAATGGAATAAAAAATCCTCAAAATACACGCAAAATGCAAAATGACAGTAATCTCCTGGCCTTGACAGTCTAGATTACAAAGCACCACTTAAATCACAAGACCCAACTGGCTATTCCTCCTTCTGAGGAATGACTTGGCTGGCTGAAAATTAAGATTACTTTCAAAAGTCATATGTATTTTTTCCAGAACTCAGACAACACAACCTTCCCGTCAATGTAATCATAACTAAGGAAGCCATGCAAGTTTTAAATCAGTTTACAAAAAAAAAACAGATGCCCTAAAAACCATTTTCTAGTTCATTCTCCAAGTTTTTAAGTTAAATAGGTTAACTAACTTTTTAAAAATTACAGCCAGAATAAAATGTGCATTTTAATTTAAAATTAATATTTATGGTTGCAAAATAAAAGAGGTTTATTATTTCATTTTTAAGTTGCTTTTTCACTTACCCGTCAGGCATCCTAAGTTTCCTCTGCTGTATCTGATGTGCTCACCAGGACAAATAAATGCGGATTAAGCAATGGACACCACTACACTGCTCTAAAGTAAAATAATAGGGTTATCATCAGCTATTACAGGAAGAGCTCAGATCCAGGACAGAGCTTCTGTTGGGTCTGAAACTTTTTAGCCTAACATAGGAGTGATAAAGCCACGTTGCCATTCAAAAGCCTTTCTCAATGCTGCAGGCATATCTCAAGAACTGTTTGACGATTCTCCAACCTGTAATTCACTGGATCCTTGAGAAATTTACCTTCAGACATCTAATTTAAGTTATGGACATCTAATTGAAAAATAAGTATCCTTATACGTTTGCATTTTGTTTGAATATTTCAAATAGATTTGACCTTGCAAAGGTTCTCATGAATGCTGACCTCTCATCTCTCTCTCCGTCTCTCTCCCTTTCTCTCCATTTCCCTCTCTCTCTGTCTCTCTCATACACACACAGAGATACACTCAGTCTGCAGCCTCTAGTTGTAAAATTAAATGCAGAGTTCAGAAGATTCCAAAAGAAATATATTCCTAAGGCAAATCCATAGAGACAGAAAGCATGAGTGGCTGTCAGGCGCTGGGGTTTGGGGAAGAGGAGAATGGGTAGAGGCTGCTTAATGGGTGTGGGGTTTCCTTCTGGTGTGATGAAAATGTTCTGGAACTAGGTAGTGGTGATGGTTGTACAACATTGTGCATGTACTAAAAATTACTGAAATGTATACTTTCAAATGGTGAATTTTATGTTATGTGAAGTTTACCTCAATTTCTTAAAAAAATAAATGTATTCATATATGGAAAGTTCGCCATTTTTCAGTAGTAGTATTCATTGGGATAAATGTAGATAGAAAATCTTAAAAAAAGAAAGGATTTGGAAAGAGGAAAAGAGATAGCTGGTCCATCACACTCACTGAAAACTCAAAAATCATGGCACAAAATTTACTGTTTAGTTTCTCCACGTGCAGCCAGAAAATACCTACAAATTTCATTTAATAAATGTTTCAGTCTCTCAACTTTTGCCATATGTAGTTTCTTTTGCTGTCTAATCTAATTCTCTCATGTTACAATGTAAGGCCCATTCTCTTGTATGCTGTCTTTAGAAACAGAAGGCAGACACTTAGCATCACCACAATATTACCTTCACATTCTCCAAACCTTGATTGGCCTTACTCAGCCTTGCCTTCCTCAGGCTAAAAAAACAGGGATGGATTTCTCTGATTTCTCAAGATTTTAATTGATCTTCTTGGAGCCCGTTTCAGTTGCACCATTTGCTTGCAAGCCCCTCACAGCACAGAGGGCCTCACCCATCTGAGCAGAGTTCCCGGGTCACACACGCTCATATCCTTAATCATCTGTCTCAGACACTCCACACTGCATCCCTGTTTCTAAGCAGCACCTTGAAGATGATTCCCACTAAGCTGGCCATACACTTATGCATGACGCTTGCATTCTGGACTCTTAGCAAAAATTTCAGAGTTCCTTAATGTTCCCTTTGTGACACAGTCCATGTGTCCAGTGCAAGAGTCCCTGTTTTCCAGCCCCCTCCTCACTCCAATCTTTTACTGATGTGATCGTTGTCCTGCTCTTCTATTTTGTTTGTTTGTTTTTTGTTTCAGCAAATACTACTTCCATACTGTTAATTTGTTCCTTAAGAGTTTCGTAAGATGCCCAATTGTTAGAACATGTCAATTATGAGTGCAGCATAGTAAAAGATAATGGTGTCTCACAGCCATAAAATCCTGACTAATGGTATCCCTCATCTTGGGTCCCTTGAATTTGTGCACACACAGACCCCGTAATAAGGAAGACCCTAATATGATAAAGAAGACCTTTATCATGCGCCCTGGACACAGCCCTCTTCTTTGATGCAATTAGAAAATACTGACTAGAGTTATTATTTCATCATTTAAGGATAATTTAAAATACAGGGGCTTCCCCGGTGGCGCAGTGGTTGAGAGTCCGCCTGCCGATGCAGGGGACACAGGTTCGAGCCCTGGTCCGGGAACATCCCACATGCCGCGGAGCAACTAAGCCCATGTGCCACAACTACTGAGCCTGCGCTCTAGAGCCCGCGAGCCACAACTACTGAGCCCACGTGCCACAACTACTGAAGCCCGTGTGCCTAGAGCCCGTGCTCCGCAACAAGAGAAGCCACCGCAATGAGAAGCCCGCGCACCGCAACAAAGAGTAGCCTCTGCTTGCCACAACTAGAGAAAGCCCACGCACAGCCGCGAAGACCCAACACAGCCAAAAATAAATAAATTTATTTTTAAAAATAAATAAATAAAAATAAAATAAAATACAATAAGAAGGTCCTCCCAAGGATGTCTGCCAGAAAAGTTTCACTGCGTTGTTATCTGCATTGAGCTGCATGTATAACAAAAGGCGCCATGTATGTGGAGCACCGTGGCAGATATTAAACAAGGGGCTTATGAGATATTATCTTGTCTCATCTTCACAACACCCCTATGAAGTAATACTATTGTTATTCCCATCGTACACATAAAGAAACTGGAGACTCGGAGAGGTTAAATAACTCACCTAAGGTCACTCAGTTAGAGAGGGGTAGAGCTAGGGTTCAAGCCTAGACTTGACTGATTGCAAAGCCCTTGCTCTTTCCACTTTGTTATTCTTCCTGTCACCCCCTAATAAGCTTGGGACAACACAGGTGATGCCAATAAGCATAAATAGGCCTTTTTCTTCTTTTTGGCTCCCTTAGAGATGACTCCCTTAGAGTGCCCTTTCAGAGCACTGTGTGGCTATAAGATGAATAAAATAACATTAAATAGGTTGGTGAAAAACTCAGTTTTATACTTTTAGGTATGAAAAGGGGAGACTAAAATAAAAAAATATTTGGGGGGGTTCCGTTTTTATTTTTAGACTGCGTACTGCTGAATTTTGTAATCAGTATTGAAAGTCAGGGCTTTATAAAAATGTTTTGTTATTTCAAAAATAGTCTAAAGGAGTTTCTTGGAACTGTGAAGGGAAATAGAATTTTAAAAGGGGGCTTAATCAGTATAGATTTTACATGATTAAAGAGGTTATTTTTAAGCTACTTGGAAAGCAACATAGATACAGATTCAGTATCAGGTATAGGAGATTGGGGTTTTTCTATAGTGTCAGAAGAAATGCATTTTTGAGAATAATTTTTCATATTTAGAAAATGTTCTACCTAGGGGAATAATAATATTTGCATAGGTCTCTTTAGTCTACAATGTGCTTTGATGTTTTCTTACTTAATCCTCTAATAACTGCAGAAGGTTTTTGATCCCAGTGATCATGGACGTCATACATCAAGTCAATCCCAGAAGTCCATTGCCTATGTACACACACACACACACACACACACACACACACACACACACTGTACATGTCCCTCTGGAAGTAGGAAAAGTTTTCAGTGATGGGGGCTTGTAATGAAGGATATCATGGGTTTGGAAAGGGGACTGGGTTAAGGAGAACTTAAGGGGCTGAAGATAAAAGTGAACAAAGGGAGGAAGAGAGTAGGCAGCATGGTACGTCAGAAACAAGGTTCCGATTAGACATCAGAAGACAAAGTTGCTAATAGCAGCTTTGTGTCCTCGGGCAACTTACTTTACCTCTATCTAAGGTCTGTTTTCTTATTTGTAAATGAGTGCTTTAATTGATCTCTGAGATCAAATTCATCAAAATTGTCTGTGATTCAATAACAGCAGTTAGCTTTAGTGATTTTTATTTTCCTCTCAATAATTTTCCATATAATGAGCATGTAATTACTTACATACTTTTATAATGAGCATGTATTTCCTATATATCCAGAAACAAAAAGATTAAACTTTCTGTGGTTTAATTCCTTCAACCACAGGAACGTTTCCTTTTATCAGTTTATGCCTCTTCAACCTTTGAACAGGACTAACTGTAAATTACCTTCAAGGACAATGATCCATAAAATACTAATTAATAAAGCTTTTAAAAACTCTTGAGTTGCAATAGTGCGTTTAAAATAAATCTCAATAAATTTTTCTGCCACATATATGGTATTATTTTTTAAGAGGAAAATGGATGATAGTTTTCTTTTTTTTCTTTTTTTTTTTTTTTTTGCGGTACGCGGGCCTTTCACTGTTGTGGCCTCTTCCGTTGTGGAGCACAGGCTCCGGACGTGCAGGCTCAGCGGCCATGGCTCACGGGCCCAGCCGCTCCGCGGCACGTGGGGTCTTCCCGGACCCGGCACGAACCCGCGTCCCCTGCATCGGCAGGCGGACTCTCAACCACTGCGCCACCAGGGAAGCCCTAGTTTTCTATCTTTGATATTTCACTTGAATTGATTTCATTATCATACCTCTGGGGAATTTTGAGGTATTCATTAAAGGAACATATGATCCATGTTTATTTGTAGACTACTTTATTTACCTACTAGGTCCAAATATTCATAAGCTAGAAATAATATCACCAAGTAAGAGACCTTAGTTTGGTAACTCTTTTGGTGCTCTTCACTTAATTAATTTTTTTTTTGAATTGTTTAGTCCATCAGCTATCTGAAATATAACAATGGGTATTTGAAGTTTTGCTTCCTGAGGAACATTGCATTTACATGTGAAGATTGGTTTTCAAAAATATATAAAATATGCTGCTAGAACTGGTGGACAAAAATATTTTCAAGGCTATCACTCTCAAAGAATGGGTCCTTGAACTTTTAGTTTTCATTTGATTTTGGAAGTCCGGCTTAGGCTGACTTCAGCTTCTTCAAGGATTGTTTTCTTAGTTTCACCTGACCCTCCGTCAACACTGACTGTGAGTCTTCCCTTTTCCATCCCCACCCTTTCCTTCTGATAGACATTAATGGCCAATTACTGTGCTGTGGCAAGCTCAGCATCCCATTTCTTGTGGTCACAAGGTATGTACTTTTAGTAATTTACTTTGTGTTCTTAGCATTAAGATGTATCCCTAAGAAGTCACATTAGAAGACATTAATGTTTTTACTAATTTGAAACTGCAAATGAAAAACACCTAGGCCACAATTATCAGTTTATGAGGATCTAGGTATCATTAAATGAGTTTAGTTGTTTCTTCTTAGTATCGATTACTTAGACATGCCTAATTTGTTTTTCTTTGTATGAGCAATTGATTGCCCTTTAAGGTAAAGTGGACTGATGTAGAATGATGATTAATTGTGTCAACTCTTCATAGGGTGGACCATCTACACTAAGGTCGAACAATAAGGATAAAATGGTTTAGGAAAGGTTCAAATTTGTGTCATAGGAATCTCTTCAGTCTACTGAAAAAAAAAAGTCTCATTAAGTAGTTGACCAGCTCAAACAAGACTGTAATCATAGCAAATTAAGTGTATTCATTTACCTATTGTGAGCTTATACTAAGCTGATGAATAAATACTTAGGAAATAATTCCTCACTGAAATCTCATGAATTATATTACATTGGTATTTATCTTTATTTGATTGTGCTATATGGCCCCAGGGAAAATCTGGCATATTTTCTCTTTCAAACTGTTGACACTTTTTAAAGTAAAAGTATTGGGTGGGCCAAAAGGTTCATTTGTTTTTTCTCTGTAAGATGGATAAAGTAGCACTTAATTGTCGTTAACTTCATTCGAAACAATTTTGTTAGATTGTATGTGACAGCTGTCATATCAGTGTGCATTTTAAAAAAAGACTTATCAAAATTGGTGAATTTTTGTGTAGCCATTTTAATACTGAAGATGGAAGAAAAAAAGCAACATTTTCGGCATATTATGCTTTATTGTTTCAAGAAAGATAAAAACACAACTGAAATGCAAAAAAAGATTTGTGCAGTGTATGGAGAAGGTGCTGTGACTGACGGAATGTGTCAAAAGTGGTCTGTGAAGTTTCGTGCTAGAGATTTCTCGCTGGACAATGCTCCACAGTCGGGTAGACAAGCTGAAGTTGATAGCGATCAAATCGAGACATTAATTGAGAACAACCAACGTTATACCAACGGGAGATAGCTGACATATTCAGAACATCCAAATCAAGCTTTGAAAGTCATTTGCCCCAGCCTGGTTATGTGAATCGCTTTGATGTTTGGGTTCCACATAAGTTAAGCAAGAGAAAACTTCTTGACCGTATTTCCGCATGTGATTCTCTACTTAAACGTAATGAAAACATTCCATTTTAAAAACAAATTGTGATGGGAGATGAAAAGTGGATACTGTACAATAATGTGGAATGGAAGAGATCATGGGGCAAGCAAAATGAACCACCACCAACCACACCAAAGGCCAGTTTTCATCCAAAGAAGGTGATGTTGTGTATATGGTGGGATTGGACGGGAGTCCTTTATTATGAGCTCCTTCCGGAAAATGAAACGTTTAATTCCAACAAGTACTGCTCCCAATTAGACCAACTGAAAGTGGCACTCGATGAAAAGCAACCAGAATTACTCAACAG
This sequence comes from Orcinus orca, assembly GCF_937001465.1. NCBI lineage: Eukaryota > Metazoa > Chordata > Mammalia > Artiodactyla > Delphinidae > Orcinus > Orcinus orca. The sequence continues at coordinate 76,055,706 of NC_064565.1, forward strand.
AAAACACATAATCTTCTATCAGGATAACACACCACCGCATGTTTCTTTGATGACCAGGCAAAAACCGTCACAGCTTGGGTGGGAAGTTCTGATTCATCCGCCGCATTCACCAGACATTGCACCTTTGCATTTCCATTTATTTCGGTCTTTACAAAATTCTTTTAATGAAAAAAATTTCAATTCTCTGGAAGACTGCAAAAGGCACCTGGAACAGTTCTTTGCTCAAAACGATAAAAAGTTTTGGGAAGATGGAATAATGAAGTTGCCTGAAAAATGGCAGAAGGTAGTGGAACAAAAGGGTGAATACGTTGTTAAATAAAGTTCTTGGTGAAAATGAAAAATGTGTCTTTTATTTTTACTTAAAAAAACCGAAGACACTTTTTGGCCAACCCAATATATGACAACTCTCTTGATTTCTCCTGTTCACTATTTCAGAGACTGCTTGGCTCATCAATGCCATTTGTTCCAAACTGCTTTGCAAACCATAATAGTATATAAAGACCCCATGGGACAAAAGTCCCAGAAGTTCCCTAACTATGCCTTTTGGTCAAATTAAGTAGCTATTATCTTCATGTAGAAAAAGATCATAATAGTTGTTTTGATACTTCCAGTTCAAAATACTTTCATGTCTGTAAAAAGACAGTTAGGCTTACACAACTAAACCTGAAAGTCTAGCCTTATATATAAACCGATGGCTCAACAAACAAAAGAGTGGGTAACCATTTCTGGGGTGTTTATAAGGATTACCGGTCAAAACATTTCTCTGATAAATTTCCCTTTGTCTATATATGTCCAGGTCAACTCTGGGTATAAATACTGTTCAACTTATCCCTGTATAACTATCACCTCCTCAAGGGAAAGGAAACATCTCTACTGAAATCCATTTATTTTGAAATTAAAAGAGGAAAGAAGATCCTTCTGATATTTAGTCCAGATCTTTGAACTTAAATTTTAATTGCTGGCTCTGCTGTTAAGAAGTTAGACACTGTTTTTTAAACTATTCCCAAGAACAAGACTCTAAATGCCAGATGGAATTAACCTAATGGTCCATGGATCCAAGATTCAGTCTCCAACTTTGGGACAAAAGGATAATTTGTAGAAGATGATAGTGGCTTGCCTCTTTGTCTTTAAGGAAGTAGTAAGGCATAGCAGGAGGACACGCTGTTCCACACTAGACAAACCTGAGTTCAGTCAACTCTACTTCTTATTAACTATGTGATGAGGTTACCTAACTCTCTGGACCCTCAGCTTCCTTTTTGGTAAAATGGAGACAGTAATGTCTCTTTCCATAGTCAACGTAGGGCATAAATGAGATGCAACAGACATACTGCCTGGTACATGGTGAGCCTCAATTACTTCATCAGAACTTAGAGACAGACACCTTAGAAACCTGTTAGATCCATCTCTTCACTGGTCTCCACATTTCCTCAATCTGTGTTTTGATTTTGTAACATGAATTTATCATCACTCCCTATCTGAAAAAATACTCCATTTGTTTACACTCAGTATTTTATTTGCTTTAAAAGTTCATTTTCAAACTTTCAGAAAAGAACCCTGATTAGAGTCCCCAAAAGTTCTTAAGTTCATGCTCACTTGATCTCCATCCTCTATAATTTCATTGTCTTCAATCATTCCTCCTTTAAATCTTCATGTTTACATATTGAATCCTAATTTAGGGGTTAGAAATTGTTGAAAAATTTTGGACCAAGCTTCCTCCTGATCTTTTAAGGAACTGGGTAGTGCTGACTGGCCAAACTTCCTGGATAACTTCACAAACAGGAACTGGGGTGTAAAACACATACACACAACCTGTCCTAAAAGCAGGGGTGAGAAGGGCGGTTTATACGTTAGCCACTGAGTTGAATAACTCATGCCATTTCACCCAAACTGCAGGAAGACGTGTCTGTCTTGCTTAACATTGTGTTTCTGGTGTCTAGCACAGTGATTATCACATGGCAGCTGCTTAAGAAATGTTTGTTGATGGAATGAATGAATGAATGGGCAAATGGATGCCATTAAGAATCCCATGTGTATGCTTTGGTAATGTACTATATGTTACAAATGCCTGGTTATATCAGTTAGTAATGCTTTCAGCTGCCAAGTCAAAATACTCAGAATACTACCCAATATTGGCTTAAATAAATGAGGTATTTTCCCCCCTACAGTTTGGAGAAAAGTTGTTGCAGGTATGTTGGCTCAGCGGCCCTATGATGTCAGGTTTAGAGTCTCTGAGAGTCTCTTGGACTTTTCTGGCTGGCAAGATTGTTGGAGGAGTCCCAAGCATCATGTCCTCCCATGACCATGTTCAAGAACAGATGTAGCCAATGGTACAGGGCAGAGAGCTTCTCTGAGTACCCTGTCTCTTATCAGAGAGGAAAATATTCCACAGGAGACCCCTAGGGAATTGCCCCTTATACTCCATTGGTCAGAACTGGGTTTCCTGCTCACTCCTAGGCCAGAAACTAGAACCACTTTCCCTGAGATCATTGGATCTCCAACTAATATCTAAATAGGGATTCTGTGAGCAAGGAAAAAGAAATAGGATGAAAATGGCTTTTGCCATCCTCAAAATTACTGTAGTATCAGAACCATTTTCAGGGCTTGTTAAAACTCAGTGTTTTGTTGATATTCCTTGGCTATAAGTAGACATAAAATTGGTGCTTTTAGTTACCACTGATAGAGCTGAATGGAAAATTAAGGCAATTTTAATTAATTTGTTAATGTTAATTACATAATTTAATTAAAATGCTGTGTATAATTCAAAGAAAAGGAACTAATAATCCTTCAGATTTTTCATCAGTACCTGTGATATTGCTAGCATTTCTGAAGAAGTGTATTTCAATGGCTTTTTGCCTTCATAAAGGGAATGAAATCTATTCCAACAAATAGAAATAAATTAAGATCTGAACTGATTCTGAAAACTTGTCTTTTATTGTGAGTATAAGAATATCTTGAGTTTGTGTTTGCCCTACTAATCAGTGACCACGAGAATAAAACCATGAATCAAAAGGTGAAAAATTCAAACAGTTTTCTAGTATCGTAGAAGCTTTAGATACTCTATCTAGTATACAGTATCCCAGAAGCCCTCAAGAAAGTGGAATCCAACCTTTTGAAATTTAATTTAGTTAAACTGTTTATGAAAATACAAGCTTGGTCTCAAAATACTGTTTTCAGTTTAAACCAAAAAGTACAGAGTTTTAGAAATTAGTAGTCCATGTAGTAGCTATGACTTAATAGGGTTTTACTGCTTTGTGAGATTCTCCAGACTATTATTACTAGTGAGAAAAATGTTGCATAGTTTTCAGATATACTGTTTTAGGTGATAGGTATCAAACATCAAAAATACTAAAAATTGCCTGTGTTATAGTAAGATGTCTCAGAGTAAGATGTCTCCTCAGGAAAAAAAAAACCCTCCTGTTTCCAGTAATTTTTAATGAGTGTTAAAGATTATAAATTGGATAAAAGGATAAAAAAACTTAATTTGTTAATTTCCCATTATAACTGTGCTTCCAAATGTATCTGTATTTAAATTTTATTAAAAACAGACATATATCAGAGTAAGCCTGGCTATCGAACCAAAACACTCATCTCATCTCTACCTTTTAAAAAAAATAGCCAATTCAAGGTTATTTACTTTTAAATGTTATATGCTGTAAAAGGCAACTACTAAAAATATCTTCAGTTATTCATCAGTAGACCTTCCACACTTTTTACACTATGTGCCAGGCAAAAAGGAGGTAGTAATATAAGTCATCATCAACCATTGACTTGTTTTACCACTCCAGTACATACTAAGCATGCACTAGATATGAACGTTAAGATATGAAAGTTATCAGAAACTTTTCAGATATGAAAGTTAAGTTTACAAAATATAAGATTTTCGTGGATGGGCTTCCCTGGTGGCACAGTGGTTGGGAGTCTGCCTGCCGATGCAGGGGACATGGGTTCGTGCCCCGGTCCGGGAGGATCCCACATGCCGCAGAGCGGCTAGGCCCGTGAGCCATGGCTGCTGAGCCTGCGTGTCCGGAGCCTGTGCTCCGCAACGGGAGAGGCCACAGCAGTGAGAGGCCCGCGTACCACAAAAAAAAAAAAAAAAAAAAAAGATTTTCATGGTAAGACTGGAACAATTCCACAGAATACAGGATGGGTGGCACTCCTATAGTTTCCTAGCAAGTAGATTATATAAAATCTGAAAAATTTCAAATTTGGTTCTTTTCTCTTTTATCTGTTTACTCATTCTTTTTTTAGAACTTATTTTTCACACTACAACGTACTGGGTGTTAGATCCTTGTAAGAACGTAAGAGAATGTCATTTCTGAACCTGTGCTTATAAAATGACGTCTATCTCAATCAATTTGTCAACTGAGCTTTAAAATCCCTGGCTGGCAGTGGGTGGGTTCATTTGTTTATTTTTGGTTGGTGAATTTTTCTTTATATAGTTTTTAAGTAAGGCACAAACCCAAGGAACAGGTCCCATTGCATGTGAGCATTTATAAATGGGATCTGAGGATCATGATTGCTATGGGTTGAACTGTCGTCCTGCCCCGCACCACCCCCCCCTGCAAAATTCCTATGTTGAAGTGCTAATCCCCAGTACCTCAAAATGTGACCTTTTTTGGAATAGGGTTATTGCAAATGTAATTAAGATGAGGTCATACTGGAGTAGAGTAGGCCCTTAATCCAATATAACTGGTATCCTTATAAAAAGGGTAAATTTGGACATAGACACACAAGAAGAAGAATGCCACCTGAAGATGAAGGCAGAGATCTACAAACCAAGGAACACCAAAGATTGCTAGCAAACCACCAGAAGCTGGGACAGAGGCATGGAACAGAGTCTCCTTCACAGCCTTCAGAAGGCCGCAACCCTGTTGACATTTTGATTTCAGACTTCTAACCTCCAGAACTCTGAGACAAACAAATTTCTGCTGTTCTAAGCTACCCAGTTTGTGGTATTTTGCTGCAGCAATCCTAGCAAGCGAATACAATACGTAATCATAATTAATTAGAAACATCTGAGGCTGTCTTAGGGGTGGAAAGGCTGTTGAGGGAGATTACACCCTCCTTGGAAAGGAGTTGCCCCTGCTCAGGGGAGGAAGGAAGGAAGGAAGGGAGGAAGGGAGGGAGGGAGGGAGGGAAGAAGGGAAGGAAGGCGGGAAGGAGGGAAGGAGGGAAGGAAGGAAGGAAGGAAGGAAGGAAGGAAGGAGGGAGGGAGGGAAGGAAGGAAGGAAGGAAGGAAGGAAGAAGGAAGGAAAAGAGAGATTGATTGTCAGCACCATCTAAGGAAAAGAGAACTACCTGACTGGTAGCCCAAGAAAGATCACAATAGTAGATATGAGAATCATTTGCCTTTGCCACATTTACTCAAAAAATCCTTTAAAGCCATCCAATTCACTTTCCTTTCACTTAATTCTCACCACATAATCTAGAATTTACTAATTTAATATCACAGATCACATAGTGCTGGACAGAGGGAGTAATAGGGAGTATTCTTTTCCCTAGAAAGGATATGCCTCTCTGCAAATTAAAACAGTGGTAGAAACCAGCATCTCTTGAGTTTAGCAAATATAACCTACTTATAATAATAAACAATAATAATAGGTAACACTGAGCACTTGCTATGTACCTGACACTCCTCTAAACACTTTACATATACTAATTCATTTAATTCTCATAGTAAACCGTGAAGTAAGCATGATTATTATACCCATCTTACAGACTAGGAAATTGAGGTTTAGATCTCTTGGGGAGCATTTTACTAAATTTCTAGACCTGAGCGCTAAGAAACTAAACGCTTGACCAGTAATGATCCCCTAATATGCTCTACCTTCTTATACCTGGCTTGAAATAGACATTCTCACCAATCATATCACCACACAGGTAGTACCTGCACAATCTCAGCAACTCTGTACACAGTTCAGTTCTCTCTTGAGAATTAAGATAGCAAAAAAGAAATGCAGGGCTTCCCTGGTGGCGCAGTGGTTGAGAGTCCGCCTGCCGATGCAGGGGACACGGGTTTGTGCCCCGGTCCGGGAGAATCCCACATGCCGTGGAGCGGCTGGGCCCGCGAGCCATGGCCGCTGAGCCTGCGCGTCCGGAGCCTGTGCTCTGCAATGGGAGAGGCCACAACAGTGAGAGGCCCGTGTACCGCAAAAAAAAAAAAAAAAAAGAAATGCAAACAGAATCTATTATATCTTCTCAGATCACCTATGGGTGAGTGATTCTCCAAGCTGTCATCTACCTAGCATCCACAGAGTACAGATAGTATGAAATAGCTTAACTATTCAGGGTGCACAGATTTTGTGCTCACACTATTATATTACTGGGTTAGAAGCAGTGTTGTATACCCAAGATATCAGCTTTGTAAGGGTGAATTTCTTTTGCAAGTACTACATATTTAGATTGCAAGTAATTAAAAGTCACCACACAGTGTAATAAGAGTTTTCATGCATCCCTTGGAACCACTGTAATTCCACAGAATGTATGACTAAAAGTTAAATTAGAGGTGCCTGCTTCTCTTTTATAATCCTCCTGATCTTTAATAGATGAACTGAAAATAAACACCAACAAAGTGTAAGCACAGAACAATTCCCTATGGTTAACTTTTATCTTTGACCAACAAGACATTTAAATTTTGTTACTCCAGTCAGAAGAAGATTTTTTAGGAGCTAAGACTATGGAATGGGGCCTCGAGTATTCCACTATATTACCAATGTTAAAGAAATAAACATAAATTAATCAAAACAGAGAGCAATGAAACAAGAGGTAAACTGAGGAAAAACGTGAGGCATGGCTTGCCAATCTCACTATAAAGAGTAGTTTTTACCTCGTAAACCCTGAGGCAACCAAAGAACCTAGGAGAAGAAAGAAGAGGACCTGATGCTTACACTGAGGTGGGGTGGAGGGGAGTGGAGAGCTGCTTCCACAGGTCCTGAGCAGCGCTGCGGAGGGCCATCCTTGCTGCCTGTGGACTCAGGCAGCTCCTACTTGATGGCAGGCATTCTCCAGGTTCTGAAATACAGAAGTGAATAGAGTAGACAAGCTCTATACCCCCATGAAGCTAACATCCACTATGACAAACTCAGGGTTTGGGATGTTGATCCCTTATACTTCCCGAGAAGAAAAGTGTGGAGGGGTGGATACAGATAGAGAACTAACATCTACTGAGCACACACTACGTATGAGGCTCCGGACTGTACCCTCAGTCCAGAAAAATCCCAATCTCCTGCCTACTTTGGATCCTAAATAGAAAAGACTACACTATGGACTATAATCAGTAGTCTATTTAATTAACAATCATAGAAATACTTAGAATCTTCAAACTGAGGCAGTCTGGGCACATGGAAGACATTCAATACTTTTTTTTTTTTTTTTTTTTGCGGTACGCGGGCCTCTCACTGTTGTGGCCTCTCCCGTTGTGGAGCACAGGCTCCGGACGCACAGGCCCAGCGGCCATGGCTCACAGGCCCAGCCGCTCCGTGGCATGTGGGATCCTCCCAGACCGGGGCACGAACCCGCGTCCCCTGCATCGGCAGGTGGACTCTCAACCACTGCACCACCAGGGAAGCCCTCAATAAATACTTTTAGAATGAATGCATGATTAATCATAATTTTTAAAACTGTCAAATACTCAGCTTCGTTATTACTATTGATATTTATTGTATGACATGAAGTGATCTGAAACTGTATAAAAGACACTGTTTGTCTTTCCCTCTTAAAGGGAACAATACCTAGATATTACCTAAATAAAGAAAACACTTAGAGAATTTAAAGTAGTCCAAACACTTCAGTTTCTTACATCCATGAGAATTCCTTATAAACAAACAACATGAAGTCACAAGAGGTCCTTCACCTGAGCAGCATCAGTTATCACAGCATAGATTCCAGGGGTGGCTAGCTGCCCCTTATCTTCAAAACGAATGATGTTGAGAATCTAAGAAATAAACAATGGGGATTGTTCTCCTTTCTGAACTCAAAGGATATACACTTTGAAGAGACATAAAGGGGAAGAATTTCATTTGATTAGTGAAAACAAATGAAATTGTCCAGTGTATTTATTTGCCTTCTCACGGGAATAAGTGAGCCATGTCTAGACAGGCACAGTATAGAGAAAAGTTTGTTGACTGGTTAGATAATTTCAATGGAAGAAATTTAATACTGAGGAAAAGGGCTTCCCTGGTGGCTCAGTTGTTGGGAGTCCGCCTGCCAATGCAGGGGACACGGGTTCGTGCCCCGATCTGGGAGGATCCCACATGCTGCGGAGCGTCTGGGCCCGTGAGCCATGGCTGCTCAGCCTGTGCGTCCGGAGCCTGTGCTCCACAACGGGAGAGGGCACAACAGTGAGACGCCTGCGTACCGCAAAAAAAATAAATAAATACTGAGGAAAAGAAATATAGTTGCAAAATCCTCTGTTCAAACATGAAGAATACTCAAATATAGCATAAATTTGTGATTAAAGAATATGAATAAATGTTAACTGTTCCTATTTTTGATAGTAGTACACATTTTTTCTTTCCACAGCTTCATGATACTATATTGCTGCTTAATTGCTTCCTCAGTAGTCTTCTTTACAGCCTACCAAAAACTAAGGGAAAAAATTTTAATTACCACTATTTAGAGTAAAAATTTTAATTAACCTTCCTAACAAACATGGAAGGGGGAACCAACAGCAAGTCATCTGGATGGGAGTGGAGGAAATCATCTCTGCTTAGGCTGATGTTTCTTTAGACCAAGTGAAGATGTTGGTCATCCTGAACATGAGGTAGAAAGCAAGGAAATAAGCAAAAGCCCATGTCATGAAAAGTGGGCAATTTCTGTATTTTAGGAGTCATAGCTTCATGGTAAAGCTTTATTATTTTATCTGAATTGTTGTAGATTTTCAGCAAGAAATATTCACAATAAAATATAAGTTCAAAACACATTCCAGAGACATGTGTAACTATATAATCATCTCTCTTAATTATCCCTGCTAATAGGAAACAAAGTGGTAAAGATCACCCCAAATATCTTTGTTTGAACACTACTTTTCTGTGGATTTAATGGGGTTTGAGGTATAACTGACATACATTTTACCAGTTTCAGGTGTACAACATAATGATTTGATATTTGTATATATTGTGAAATGATCACCACAATAAATCTATTTAACATCCATCACCATATATACTTACAGAATTTTTTTCTTGAGGTGATAACTTTTAAGATCTACTCTCTTCAGAATTTTTAAATATGCAGTAGAGTATTATTAACTACAGCCACCATGCTGTATATTATGACTTACTTATTTTATAACTGGAAGTTTGTATATTTTGATTCCCTTCACCCCTGCCTGTAGCAGCTACCAATCTTTTCCAAATATCTCTTTAAAAACCATATTAATTGGGCTATGAATATAGTATATTATCAACATATAATATGAAAAGTTGATGAGCAATAAGAATTACTACCTTGGGATTGTTGCTTGTTGCTGTTTCTCTCATTCTTTTGAGAAGTTTATGCCCAGTGTGAATGGAAACTAAAGAGACATAATGCATCCTTAGGAATAAATTTGGGTCTGAGGGAATATGAAAGTTGAGAAGTTTCCATTTCTAGGGTCTCCTTCACTCTCAACATTTAGGAATCTGTGTCTGGAAGACAAAGAAGTTAACAGGTGATCACTGGATTACTTATTACACAGAAAAGCGAAAAGAAGTTTTCTAAGAACCTTTGATCTTCAAAGTCAGAAGCAAACATAAAATAAATTTATGAGAGGAAGCCAACCGGGGGAGCACACCAGTGGCAAGTACAAACTGGCTTAGAACTAACTGGCTCAAGAGCAGAGGAACATTTGTATTTCAATGAAAAGAAGAAAAGAAAGTTTAAAAGAAAGGTGATAGTATATTTGATCTGCCAATAATTTAATATTTGAAAACTTCCAAAAGGGCATTTCTACACATTCACATCAAAAAAAGTCATGGTCTCACCCAAATATCCATGCACAATTGTATTTTTATGTACAATACACAAATAGTCTAAGCAAGTCTAGCTCTAAAACATATTTCTCAGGTATATTTCATGACAAATTCCCAGGCTGAAGGCCAGGGTAAAACCGAGGAGGCCACTGCCCCTTCCACGATAATCATGTGAGTGGCTGCAAGATGATCAGGTGAACACAGAACGTCTATGAACTTCTTGTAGGCAGAACTAGATATTACTCATCTTTAGAAACTCAGCGCCTACTACAGTGCTTGATACACAGTCACTACTGGATCAATGTTGGCTGATTAATTAATAAATGCATACCTTATAGGTGAACAATCATAGGCAGATACCTGGATTGGGAATAAGTCACCGACTGAAATTCAAATTATGTTGGCAACTTGTTCTGTGAACTTTCATGAGTCAGCTTCTCTCCATTCAGTTATCTAGGAAAGAGGCTGCCTGTTGGAATGTTTAATGTATCGAATATGCATTGAAGTCTTCATATAAAAGTACCAAATTACTCTTTATTAACTAAAGAACTCATTCTTTGTACTTACCAAAGGGCTTTTAATCTTGAAAGCACTTCCAGTAATGGCAAATTACTCCTAATATTTTTCTAAAACCTTGACACATTTTAAGGACTAAAAATATATCTATAGCTCTCATTTGGAATTATTACCTTACCCAGTTCCAGATGGCTTCACTGTAATAATTTTTAAAGCCTTTCTCTGGTCTCTTACCTTTTTCAGAATTAATAAAATATTTTCATCAAAAGGACTTCTAGATAAAAAGGAATAATGTAGAGGCCCTTACACTCACTATTAAGTTCAAGGTCAATAAGACTTTAACTCTGTTCATTGTATCCAGATTCAGATAAATCTGAAGAAACCTTTTGCCATTATCCAGAGATTCTCAATCTCTGGACCATTACTAGCCCTGGGGACATAGGTCAATTCTAGTACTTAGGTGGCTCAGAATCACCAGGGGACATCCACACTCAATGAAAGAAACCTGAGTCCTCGGGAATCACTGAACTCATTCAGTTCTTCTAGCACCTGAGAAGTCAGGGGGGGGTCCATCAACAGGACACACTCAAGGACCCCTTGTACTTCTGCTGCTCAAATACAGGCCAGTCTTGGCTACTGGTACTTCAGCCATTTCCAGGCATCCCGCTGAGGGTCATTTGTTACGATAGCACACTGAGGTCCAGTTTCACAACTGGTGCAAATCTATCTGTCTTCAGTGCTGAAAAGAGGAAAAATGTTAAGAGAAAACCAAAAAAAGCAGAAAGCAGGAACCAATAACAGATTCAAAAAATGTTTATGTCTAACAGGCCCTTTACATGTAAATATATTAGTATTGTCTTCCCAGCTCTGTATTTAACATAAAACAATGATCATTTTGAAAATGAAACACCTATATTTAAAGCATATAACATGAGGACATTAGCTGGAAAAGAAAAAAGTTGACAGGAACTTTTGTTGGAAATTTGAAAAGGACTAAATATAGATCTTCATAACTGTTGTAAAAATATTTAAAATTGTATGATTGACAAAAACAAAAATCAACCTCTCTTTGCCTTCTCTCTGTCTCATACATCAAAATTAATAAATTCCCCCCAAAGTATAAATTATTTCAAAATACAGACTATTTGTAAATTTGTATTTACAAATAAAATACTGAATACATGTTTTGTTATGTTGTTCATCGTTTATTGATTAAAATGCACTTTGCTGGATTAAAATTTTATTTTGTTACACATACATTAATTTAGGGAAAAAAGAGATGAATGCTGTACCTCCTCTAATTATTGCTTCTTCTTTCTTAGCCTTCCAAAGGAGGGAAACATAAAGGATGAAACTTAACAAGATCAAATGCAAAAATAGCCTGTACTTCATCAAAATCGTTTATGAATACCACATTTATGAATATTTATGTGAATGTTCATAGGAAGCTATGTCTTCCTTGTGATTCCTTAGAACATTGCCAGAACTGTTTTTTGTTTTATAGATATTCAATTAATATTGATTAAACACCTTCAATCAACATAGGAATTTTTCCTAAACTTCGATTAACTTATCCCAAATAAATTAATAAACTTTAAAGTGTTTTTGAAAAGTACATGGTTCTTATACAAAAATAATTTACCTCAATAAATAACAGTGGAGTGATATCTATAGGTAGGATATATATCAGCAATGATATCTATAGGTAGGATATATATCAGCAATACAGAGATAACAAGAGTGACTAAACACAGATTACCATCCATGACAGTTATTCTTATTCTTTACCACAAAGACAAAAAAAGCTAAAGACTCACTTTCCCAAAGTCCCTTACAAGAAGATGTAGCCATGTGACACAGTTCTGGCCAATGAAATGTAAGGAGTCTGTAGAGTGTGTTTAGGAAATTATTCCTTTTCTAATATAAGGAAAGCCAGATATGGCTAGCAGCTGCCCTTCCCCTCCTTCCTGCACTGAAAGCTGAAGTAATGGCTGGAGCTGTGGCAGCCATCTTGGAATCAAATGGGAAAGAATAAGAGAATCACAGTGATGCTGGTGCTGACATCACTGAGATGCTGACATATTGCCCTCAGCCACCTCCTCCCAGATTTTGTGTCATGTGAGAGAAATAAAACCTTATCTTTTTAAGCCACTATCAGAGTCTCTGTTGCTTAAAATTGAAAGCCTTTGTAACTGATAAAGCACTAATAAAAGTATTTTTTAAGTACACAAATAACGACTAGAGGTTCAAAGAAGGAAATTACATAAAGTAGAAAAATATAGGAAAGGCCTTGAAAAAGCCTTGGCATTTGTTAAAAGCATAAGAGGCTGGGATATGAAAGTAGGGTGAATTTCAGGTAAAAATTATGCTATGGGCAAAAGATTTGAGGAAAATGTAAAAATTATTCTTCTTTTATTAAGCCATCTGTTCACAAGGTCATTTTGCTTAGTTTTATTTAAGGCTAAAGATTGATTTATATATTTAATGCTGCCAAATATTAACACATTCTCAATAATACTTGCAATATCACAAAAATAACTGATTTATTTTGGCAATTTGGTGAAAAAGTGTCCCCAAAAGTATAAATAATGAAGCATTTTGCAATTTTAAACTCCACATGAACTATTTTAAATGCTTTTTGAGTAACTTATACTTACTAGAGTTTATTTTACATTTATTTTGTTTTTCTTTCTTTACTGTGTTTTTATAAACTAGGGAAACAACATCCTAATCCCATTTAATCATGATAAATTATTATTTATTACAAAAAGAAACTATCAGTAGCCAATGAATCACTGCATTCTTCATAAACCTGATTATTACATATACATTCTAAAAATAAATACAACAATGAGCTCCTTGCCTCTGCATAGATATGGGCCTCATAATTATAAAACTGTGCAGGCTTCAGGTCAAAGCAGTAGGTCAAAGCTCTGATCCTAACCAACCCAGGACAAAGCTGCTGATTAAAAGAAAAAATTAAATAACAACAAAAATCCTATCCCGGTGCAAGGGAATGCACTTGACAAATTGTTTATTAGATTCAAATGTCTTTGCTCAGCATGGGCAAGTTCATTAAAAGATGAAAATGAAAGCCCGATGAGCTTGTAAAAATGAGAGCTCTCCAAATTTAGTTCAAGGTTGAGGATGATCAATTTGGTTATTTGTTCAGTGTGTAAGAACGCTAGATAATTGGTGTTAGAGGGAAAGATTGGTTTTTATTCTCTGAAACAATCTCTATATACATAATTTTGGCATTACTCCAATTTGTACATTGTCATATTTCTGGAAGTATGCTTAATTATGCAATAGTAACAACTATGGATGCTTTGTGAGAAGACATCAAGACCAAAAAGTCTGTTGTGTATCAGTATTCCCAAGCAAATTAAATAATCTTAATAAGTTATTTTAGTACAAGTTAAATATTAAGATGAGTTATATAAGACAAATAAACTGATGCATAATGGCCTCTAAGACAGATATGTATTTTTTAAATTCTGAAGAGTTCAAAACAGAGATGACATTAAACATGCTAACATAAACTCCTTGTGCAGAGTAAAGCTGCAAAATGTTATGTGAAATTATTTTTAATAAATCAAACTATTTTTATACTGAAGTACTAAAAGGGTACCTGCTGGAAAGATGCTCAATTTTACTATGTTAACTAATGGGAATATAAAATAATTTAAACAAGAAAATAGCTACGTATTTGTCATTTTAATTCATATTTATTTTAAAATCCTTAATCCTGTAATATATACAGATGTGTATATATGTGTGTATGCACATATGTATGTGTGTATGCATGTATTGGTTTTATTGTCCATTCATAGCTTCAGAGACCTGATCTATTTGCAGCTAAAACACATTGGTCTTGGGATCTGACTCTCAATAGTATCCTAGGGTCAAAGACTAACTTATTTTACTTTTAAAACATGTTTAAGCTTCTGAAGATTATCTGTATTTGCTTGTATCAGTTACATATTGAATCTTATTCAGCAAACACTGCACAGCTGAGAAAAAGGTTCTAGCCCAGACATACAGGACATACATATCGTTCTCAAACCTCCCTGACTGCCAAACTTAACTACCACCAGAAGCATCCTATTTTTAACAAAACCAAGGAATCATAGTTTGTTTCTTTCAAACTTTCTTTACCAACAAAAACAAATGGTCCATGTTCTGAAGAGAAGCTGGCAAACCTCCCAACAAGGCAGCCAGCAGCAAGAGAGTATCCTGTCCCCATGAAAGAAGCAGGGGGTTTTCTGTCCACCCCAGGCTGACAGGTATGGGGAAGGCCAGGCAGAGCCAGACAGAGCAGATCCAAAATCTATGCATGCCCATCTCTCTCTCTCTCTCTCTCTCCCTTTCTCCCACTCTTTCTTTTCTAGGTGGCCATCTATCTTTAGTAATCTGGACGATGAGGTAAAACTGATTTCAGTATACATGAGGGAAAACCTAGTAAATTAATGAATTCTATTTTGATACCTAAAGAGTTTACCCAGACATTTCTAAGCTTTCCTCATCAACTGCAAACATTACTTTTCTGTTTTATTTCTCTCAACCTAAGGATGCTAATCTTTCACATACCATCACTTTTGGCAGGGATGGGGAGATTTCCATTATCACTGCCTCCTTGGCGAGAAGTCCACACTCTGAAGTCCAGCCTTCTTCTTTCCTTTCTTTTCAGTAGACTTTATTTTTTAGAGCAGTTTTAGGTTCACAGCAAAATTAAGCAGAAGGTATAAAGATTTCCCATATACCTCCTGCCCTCACACATGCATAGTGGTCCCCATTATCTACATTCCCCACCACAGTGGTACATTTGTTATAACTGATGAACCTACATTAATACATTATCACCTAAAGTCCATAGTTTATATTAGGGTTCACTCTCGGTGTTGTACATTCTATGGATTTGGACAAATGTATAATGACATTTTAATCCTCAGAAACTGTACAAGTTATTCTCCATTACAGAGGGAAATTTTTATAAATATATATATTTTTTAAGAACTAATTCTTAAAGCCAAGTTATCATAATCAAATTGCTTCACCTCTTGGTGGATTCACAAAACTTCACATTGCTGTTGCCAATAACCTGTTTTCTTTCTTTTTTTCTTTCATAATTGAGATTTTATTGGTTGTTTTGAGGATCAGTACACAGACATTTCAATTTGTACACAATTCTCAACATACGTACCAAAAATCTAAAAAATCATGCAGTTGTGATTCTTTTCTGAACAGTTATTCCAGTGACTTTCCAGCTTAAAATTTAGGGGCAAATTTTCCTTCACAGGATATCAAGTACCAATATCTTCAAATATTGATATGCTGTTACATCGTAAGTTCCACTAATTCACATTTAATATCATATACACTACATACTCAAATTGTCAATCGTTCACAGCACATTAACAGTTACTAGAAGAACAGGACTACCACGACCAAAGATGTTACAGAGTGCACAAAATTCTGCCCAGGAGAGCCAAGATCAAGGGGTGAGTGGTTTGCTTTAGGAAACAATTCTACCAAAAACCACATCGGAAGAGAAGTAATTTAAAGTGTTTAAGACATTAAGTGCACCACTGACTCCAAACTGCCATTTAGTATGCTTTGTATTATAGGATAGAAAAGCTACCCTCCATCTGTGGAATGTTAAGCTGACACCCAAGACAATCAAAGCCTCCCATATTCAATATCCCACTATTTTCTGGTTGTACCAAAAAATAAACAACCAGCAAATGATTTCACCTCTTAAAAAAAAGCATTTACACTTAAAAAAATGGAATGAGGTGGGATTCCCTCCTTTTAAAAAATGTTTCTAGAGCTACTAAAAAACCTGCATTTACAAAAGAGTTGATAAAAATATTCCTCTGGACTGTACAAGAAGGGAGACAGGGGCCCCTGATAGGACCAGGTGTGTGATATTAATCAGACTTGGCTTCTTTCTCTCCTGCTTCGTCAGAAGCTGGGCTCTCCTCATTTTTAGTCTCTCCATTTTCTGCAGGTAAGTCGTTTTTAGTCTCTTGGTTAACCACTTCAGCCTGTTTTCCCTTTGCTCCCCTTTTCCCTTTTGTTTGCACTTTTTTGTCGGAAGATTTATCCTTTCCACCGCCTTTTTTGGCTTCGTTTTCACTTTTGCAGGAGCCGGTGTAAATGACAACCTCGCCGACCTCCTCTTGGGCTCCTCCTTCGCCGTCCCCTCGGCGCAGCTGACCTTCCTCTGGGGCATCGTGGCGGCGGGGCGGGCGCGTGCCCGGTGCCTGGGGGCCGCGGCGCGCCGAGAGCCTTCGCGAAGCTGGGGGGCTTGGCCGCTGCCGCCCCAATAATCTGTTTTCTAATGCCTCAAATTTTTTTGACAGAGTTAACTGGAAGGCTTAGTATTTATTTGGGATTTTGGTTTTGTTTTGGCTTATTTTGTTTACATTTTTTTAAGCAACAGAATAAAATAGCCGAATTGAAATAATATTCTACTAAATTAATCATTTGTTTGGTTGAATTAATTGACCAATTTTAATCATGACAGTGTTATTAAATACAGTGTAAAGTGCCCTGACTGAAAATTAAACTTGCTCGAAATATGGAAATTTTCGAGCTCGAAATATGGAAAATGTAATTATATGCATTACCTGTATACAGCAAAATTTGCATATCATTAATATACCCTCATCAGACAAGAAGGTAATGCCATGCGGGCCGTTTAAGTAACCTGACAATACAGTGCGCTTTTAAAAGCTTTGAATACATGGAACTATACAGAATAATATTTATGTTACTAAACAGTGTGTAACGATGCGTGGCTCTTGAGTGCCACATCAATTGTTATTTAGGTTTTTAGCTTGTTCAGATACGATTTCTTACAAGGATCAGGAAAGAAGCCAGACGGAGATCATGTTAGGCTGATGCTTGTCCCGGCAGATGGTCAAGTACCTTGTGTTGGTTTTCAGAGCCCCCTTCCCTTTGCCTGACCTTCCCTAGGTGTATTCCCCATATGTGCCTCCCTAGTGCCTCCCACCATACAACTTCTCTCACTATCAAAGCAGCCTCCCACCCCTCACCTAAACCTGCTCCAGGAAATGATGGCATAGACTCACTTTCATGTATAAATAGCTGACAAAGCTTCACTTGTTATCATTCCTGAGTTATATAAATTTTAGGTAAACAACAAATAAGCAATGAGCATATTTGCAAAGATAAGCAAATAAGCATATTTAATTCTTAAATTTCAGGGTCCTGGCAAGTGAAAAAAGGATTTTTGCAGGATGGTGTGGGAACAGGGCGGGCGAGGGGTGGGTGTCTTCTCAGCGAAAAGGATAGGGGAAGCTCAGTAATCTCAAATTATTTTCAGAATTGCAGTAAATATTCCTATGTACTTAGGTCAGGTGAAACATTTCCCCATAAAATGTGACTGCTGGTATTTGCTTATATCAAATAGCTGAACAAGAGTCTGACCTACAGCTTGATAACTTAAACCATAATTATTTACCAGCCTCATTTTATCCTGAGTCACACCACCCCCCAAATTACGGCAATCTAGAGATAAATATTTGGTTGTCCACTGCATGTCGATGTTCATCTGTCATCTTTCACTCTATCCCTGTTGCCTATTTTACCCTGTCAACCCAATGCCTTGGCTCATACACGAAAGAGAAGAATTCCATTTTCTCATCCTAGCATTAAAAGAACGAAAATAGTAACTTTGTACTAGGCTAAGCAAGGAACAGGTCGAGAGACAAAGGGCCGGAAAATATGTGAGAATTAAGAGAATTGCCAAGAAAGTACTGAAGTCTCCTGATATGATGAGGCTGTTTGCTAAATCCTTCCAATGCTTCATGAACTATATAAAGAAAGAGCAACTTCCAGAGCAGCATTAGCCAAAATTCCAGTTCCTGTCTCTTGTCTCTGGCAATGGACCCAGAAAACAGTGTAAGATGCATCCACCAGGTCTGACAGCAGCTGTACAGCTAATGAGAGATGTTCACTATGTTTAATCATATATGTTCAATTGTGAGCACCAAGGGTCACTGGCATTTTAGGCTGCATTCCTCCCATGTAGTTTCCTTCCTCCCTCCCTCCCTTCCTCCCTCCCTCCCTTCCTCCCTCCCTTCCTTCCCTTCCTTCCTTCTTTCCTTCTATTTTAAAAATATTTTCTATTTTCTTGTTTTCTATCACTTCAACCCAGTGGCCGTTCAGTGACCCCTACTGTGGTTCTGTTTTCCAGGAAAGGCCACATAAACAGGGCAAGAGCTCCCAAGAATTTATGGGGAAAGAGGAGCATTGCCTTGAATGGGTAGGAAGTTTTAAAATAAGCTGTGTCTGGGAGAGTCTAAAGGGTTCTCCCTAACCCAATGCCACTTCATTTCCATGACGGAGGCTACCACAGGTTGCAGGTTAAGAATTCAGATGAACCACACATGGGGAGACCTCCTGGATGAGGTAAAGAAAGACATCTTTTTTTCTGACAAGCCTCAATAAACCAGAATAAAGTTGTAGGATGTCCTTCACACAGACTAACAGAAACAAACAAAAACAACGTTTAATAGAAAGCAGCATACTGCAGCAGGAAAAGCAGTTGCTGCGGAAACAGGAGGTGGGATTCTAATTGCTAGTGAGCTGTATAGCCTCAGATGTGTTGCTTACTCTGTGGCCCTGTTTCGCCAACTGCAAATCAAGTGAGCTGTGTTCAGGGATCAGGGCTTTTTTATTGTTTAAACACTTCATGATACTAAGACTAGAAAAGTTGATTTAAACATCCTATGTGTATTACATTTCTATTGCTGCGTAACAAATTACCACAAATTTAGCAGCTTAACACAACATACATTTAATATCTCATAGTTTCCACGGGTCAGGAGTCAGGACTCAGCAAGGCTCTACAGGGCTGCAGTTTAGGTATGGACTGGGGCTCAATTCTCATCTAGAAGCTTAGTTCTCATATGGAAGCTCAGCTCTGGTGATCTGCTTCCAAGCTCATGAGGTTGTTGGCAACATTCAGTTCCTGTGGTTGTAGGACTGAGGGTCCTGGAGGCTACTGTCAGTATCTAGAAGCCAGCTACAGTTCTTTGCCAAAGGGCTTTCTCCAGAGGCCCTCTGATAGCATGGCAGCTTGCTTTTTCAAAGCTAGCAAGGGAGAAAGAGAGAGAGCCTACTAGCCAGATGGAGTCTTATATGATGTAATCACAGAAGTAACATCCCATCACCTTTGCCATGTTCTGTTGGTTAAAAGTTAGTCACAGGTCCCAGCCACACTCAAAGGGAGGGGATTAAGCAAGCACATGAACACCAGAACGCAGTGGTCAGGGGGACCACCTTAAAGTCTGTCAGCCACACTTCTGTATTTTTCCCACACTCTGTCCTTCAGCAGATCCTGTCAGTTCAACATTCAAGACATACTCCAAATGTGCCACTTTTCATCGCCTCCATTTCCAACCCAGCCTCCCTAGTCTACGTCATCATTTTCTGTCATTAACATTACTGCTAAAATCTCTTAAATTGTTTCCCTCTCTCTTGCCCTATTAGCTTAAAACCTTCCAGTGGACTTCCTGTTATATGTGGAATAAAATCCAAATGCCTTACTTGCATGACCTGGCCCCTGACCACTTCTGTGATCTCATCTGCTTCTGTTCTCCACCTTTTCTCACTCCATGTCTGCTACCACCAAGCCCATTCCCACCTCAGGACCTTTGCACATGCTTTCTCCTGACAGAAATATTCTTCCTTTAGATCTTTACTTGGTGGTTCCTTCTCTTCATCCATTCCTCATTCAAATGCCACTTCCTCACAGACCTTCCTAACCACTCTAACCAACCCTTGCCCTATTCTAGGCATTCTCTGTCCTGATACTCTGATTTATTTTCTGCATAGAACTTACTGGTGTGTGAAATATGTGTTTTATTGTTCAAAATTTGTGTCCTCCACTTAGAATGTAATGTCCATGAGGACAAGTCACTGTATCTCCAACAGTGCCCAGTATCACAAATATTGAATGAAGAAAACATAGAAAAACCAAACTCAAATTTTTAAAATTAATTGAATAATATTGGTTATCTGGAAGTTTACTATATTGTCCTTAATTTTTTCAGTTTGCCATGGACCAATGACAGGTTTATCAGTAACTGCCACCTATTTCTGCCCAGCTTTTTGAAGACCATTACCTTATTTTATCAACTCCATAGCAATCGTTTCCATGAGGAAGCCCCTGTACTGAGTCTCAATAGCTGGTGAGTGCTTGGGAAATAGATATCTTGAGTGACGGACTCACAAGCTTTCGATCAAGACTTACAGGAAGCGAGCGCGAGGGGCGGAGCCTGCCTGGCGAGCGCGGAGAAGGCGCGGTGTGAGTGCCCAGGAGAAAGGAAGGCGCTCCAGTTCCGCGTCAGGCCCTTCGCCCTCCTCCCTCGCCCTCTGGCCTCCGGCAGGGCGAGTAACAGCGGCGCCGGAGCGGCGGCGGTGAATCTGAATGCGGTGAGGGAGACCATGGAGAAATCTCTGCTTGAGATTTCAAGAATTTTGAATACTGGATTAGATATGGAAACTCTTGTCTATATGTGTACGGCTCTGTGAACAAGGAATTAACCCAGAAGCTTTATCATCAGTTATTAAGGAATTTCTCAAGGCCGCTGCAGCATTAAAGGCTGCTGAAAATACGACGAGCTGACTTTCTGAAGAAATCCTGATGAGATATGTCAAGCTCTGCAGGAGGACTGAAGATTGCATTGTAGTTAAGAATGTACAATGAAATCACTGCATGTAGCAATGTGGAACCATTGTCCTTTTTAAAAGAATGATAAAACCATAGCTTTATAAATCAGTGGAAAGTGGCTTACGGAGAAAACTATCAGTTGTGTTTACACCACATCTTATTTTCTTTTAGCAGTTCTAATGCTTTGGCACTGCTGTGTTCATATTCATGTGTTCCTTATTTATAGCTCTGATAGCTTTAATTTTCTAAGCAGTCTATCAGATGTGCACATCAGCTGTGCCTGGTTGAAGTATAGTGAAACCCATCCGTAGTAATGTTGTAGTTATGACTTGTTGACATTTCCATTATAAACTTTAATTTTGAATTGTTTATGCAAAATAACTGGATTTATGTTGTATTAGGCTGAAAGTTGACAATTTCAGCTACCGTTGTGGATTTTGACTTAGATTCAGTATGCATATCAGAATCTTGTTTTTTATAAGAGTATGGAAAAACATTTGTAAACTGCACTTTAACAAAGAATATTTAGTTTTTTTAAACATAAAGTTTGACTGGCAGTTAATAGTGTGAAGCAGATCATATTTGTATTAATTGGAAAATGAAACTTAGAAACTTAGATTTTAAAAGTAATAACAGTGCTTAGCTTACCATTATCATTTGAATCATTTAAATTTAGTGAGAATATTAATTGAGAATGTTTTTCTTTCTAATTTTTATACTCTGTAAATAACGGCCTTAAAAATAATAATGCATAATGAAACAATTCCAACATGAAAAGTCTTTTTTACTTTCGATACATAAAAATAATTTGAGTGCTAACTTAATATACCTTGAGTGGTTATCTAGTAAATCACTAAATAGATGGTGTCACTCAACGAAGAATGTTATTATTTTCTGAAGGAATAAAGATTTCCAGTAATTAAACATAAACTAAATAATCAAGTGTTCTGTATCAGGAATTCTAAATGTGCCTTTCTAAGATCATTTTTATGTGTCATTATTTTTACCCTTAAAGTTTTAACAAATCGAAGTGATGGTTCAAAGTAAATTTTAGAAAACTTAGCATGGATTCTGTTCCTATAACAGAATCTCAGTGGAATATTTTTCCCAAGACTAATACAAATTTAATCTGATTTTTTAAGACTTTGTTAGCTTCCATTTAAATGATAGTATAGGGACTTCCCCGGAAATCCAGCCCAGTGGATTTAAATGATAGTATAGGGACTTCCCCGGAAATCCAATCCAGTCCAGTGACTCCACCTTCCAATGTAGGGGGTGTGGGTTTGATCCCTGGTCAGGGAACTAAGATCCCACGTGCCGTGGGATGCAGCCAAAAATTAAAAAAAAAAAAAAATGATAGCACAAGCATATACTCTTTGGTAGCATTTTTTGCTCTTCAGACAAACCAAAGTGATTTTAATAAGACTTAGTAATATTTAATGGTAACCTTCTGTTCTATTTAAAATATCTAGTCTTTTGACCACTTTGACTTTTTAAATACATGACATCTTTACCAAATGCACTGAAGGTCTATTATAGGGAGAACTGGTTGGGAGACAATAAAAGTTTTGATTGTAAGTCATTCGTTTAATTAAAAAACATTGCAAATACTGCATGTTGTTATTTATATAAAATCAGAAAAAAGACATTCTTGTCAAGTTCCAAAATTTGTATATACTTTTAGGTCATAAGAGTTAATAGTTTTATTTATGACTTTGTGGATTATGTTATTTATGTGTGAAACAAAGCAGGAAAATATACTGAAAAGGAGTTATGTTTGTAGAGGACTTTTTTATGTGTTACATTTCTTAAATGTAAACATATATTTCTAATGCGTACTTAAGTAATGTTTAAGGAAACCAAAGTAATGCATTGTTGTGCATGTTGGCAGTGTCAAAAATAAAACCATTTTGGTGGTAAAAAAAAAAAAAGACGTACAGGAGGCAATGACCCAGGCATTAGGAAGAGACACCTCTTCCTCATTTAGGAGAAACTCCTAAAATCAGTCATTTCTATCTTTAGTGAGCAACTGATATGCAAAGGAGGTAGGATGATATGGTGGAAAGAACACTGGTCCAGGAGCCAGGAGACCTGAATTCTAGACCTGATTCTGTAGCAATAAAAAGCAATTTAGCATGTCACGTATTTGCCCCGAGCCTCATATTCCTCATCTATAAAAAGACAGAGTTCAGCTAGATGACTTCTAAGATCCTCTCGAATATTAAAATATTTTTTGAAATCTATGAGTTCCACCAATCTATAAGATTCTATAAAAGGGCAGCTGCTGAGTTGAGTTACTGAGCAAAAGTCTGACCAACTAATTACAGCACCTGTAGAAAGGAAGAAAAATGACCAACAATGACAACAGTAACAGCAACAGCAAAGATGGTTCATCCTGTTCCTCAGAAATTTGTCACACTGTCTTTCCATTAACAGTCCTGTTATAGCTGCTGACACTTGTCTTTCAGCCTAGTCATATGTTACCATCTCAACAATAAACACCTGAGCCAAAGGACTAGTAGTTGCTTCAGTTATCCATATCATATTCTAAAAGCTCCTTATACTCCAGCTACCCAGTTTGGAATTCTGGCAGCACAGAGGAAAACCTTCTTTTATCCAGTCCACAGAAATAATGTATTAAGACAGAAAACAGATTTACCAATTTGAGGGTCAACAAACTAGTTGGATGACGTAGACATGGCTTTCTAGAAAGCTTTGGGAATCTTAATTTTCTAGTAATGATATGTGGCCTATATACATAACACTTCAAAGTGATTCCACATGCCATGTCATTTGTCTTTCCTTTCATAAAATTGTACTATTTAAGCTCATTTGCAGTCCATACTAACACATTGCATGATACTCTAATAAAAGCAATAGTAAAAGGTTAAAGTTACTTAAGAGGAAATTCATCTTTTTTTTTTGGCTGTGTTGGGTTTTCGTTGCTGTGCACGGGCTTTCTCTAGTTGCGGTGAGCTGGGGCTACTCTTCGTTGCGGAGCATGGGCTCTAGGCGCGCAGGCTTCAGTAGTTGTGGCTTGTGGGCTCTAGAGCTCAGGCTCAGTAGTTGTGGTGCATGCGCTTAGTTGCTCCACGGCATGTGGGATCTTCCCGGGCCAGGGCTCGGAGCCATGTCCCTTGCATTGGCAGGCAGATTGTTAACCACTGTGCCACCAGGGAAGCCCCGTTTTTTAGTTTTTATGGGTTGCCTAGTATCCATGTGAATTAAACAAATGCTCTCCTAAAGAAATTAACGTTCAATTTGATTACGCTTAATTTGCTTGAGGTTAGACCAGTTATAAAGACAGCCTAGGGTAGGTTCCTCAAAGATAAAACTATCAAATTTGGCCTTCTACTTTAGATAGCACTGTGGTTTGACATAAATAATGGACCTGAGAAAAACACACAGGAGCAACTGACACAAAAAGACTTACAAAATCTGGCAGACAATGCAAAAATAATGCTTCTTGGAAAAATAAACTTGCTTTTTAAAAAGCCCTTGAAATCAATTCTAAAATAAGAAACAAAAAGGCAAATATTTTATTTCACAATCTTCAAATATTTCATGACTGCGCCACTGGAGTTTCTGATTCATTCCAATGACCATCTTCCTCTGCCTTTGCCCTCACTTTGAAAGGCTTCAAAATGTGTACAGACCACCCAGGCAGAGTTGATGTTGAAGTTGGGAAGACCACACTTCCCTGCAGGCCGCTTCAGTCTGCCATCCATATGCTAATGAATAACTAAAACAAAGTATATGAGGCCTGAGAGAAAAATGCAAGAAAAGTTACAAATATAACACTTTCCCATGTAATTCAGACAACAGAGAAAGAAAGAGAAGGGGACTGATGTGGCGAGAAGGCATAAATGTGAACTGACCAGGTCAGAAAGACCTGTGTTGGCAGTGAGAAGTGATGTGAAGTGTGTGTGTGCTTTAATCACTATCAGGTGAGTAGATGACAGCCTCCATCTTCTTGTTCATTTTACCTGCGTGTTCACAGATTGGTAACTGAGAGTGCAAGACAGATGTTCTCTGCCAGAGGATCATTTTCAAATCACAGCTTATTCATCACATGGAATGATTCTAGAACACTCTAAAAGGTGTTCATCAAATTAAAATGCCTCAGCTCTCTCATAAGGGCATCAAGCACTGTTGCTATGGCAACAATGCTAATGCTGGAGGTGGGGGAACCCCACTGTGATGATGTGGCTAATTTAAGGCTGTAGGAATTCACTGTGATCATGTGCCCCAAAGTGTCTGGATGTTAAGATTATTTTGAAAGCTCTAGAACGTGCTATTGTAAAACTCTCAATTTCTGCCTTCTAGATTGAAGTCCTACAATTGTTTTTGGCCAAAAAGAACCACTCCCAAGAGTCTTTTACTCACACAGCTGAAGAAATTTCCTTCATCTTTCTCTGGGGCCTGGATTCCAAGGCATGGAGATGCCAAGGGGCAAGGGTGAACAGGCCTCTGCTCTGTGAAGCATACCTGAGATCCAGTCATTTAATCAACTTTGGGCTCATGCTTACACCAGTGACCTGACAGCTTGACTGTGTTTCTGAGAGAAGAGCTGAGGGAAGGGACAGTAGTGTTCCTTTCCAAGGCCACAGCAATGGTGTGAGCAGTGATTCCAAAGGACACCTGAGGCTGCTGGAGCAGTGACCTTCACAAAGCCCACTGGTGGCAAGGCAGCAACAGACTGTGATACCAAAAGGCTGATGTGGGAGAACCTGAGTTCTTGCTCTCAGGCACATTTGATGTGGGGCTTTGAGACTCTCCCAGTGGTATTTGCAGAAAGAAACCAGGTGAAGGTTGGACTTGGGGCAGTCACATAGGCTGGAAGTTTGTGTCATAATAATTTGGATATAAAGGGGGAATTGTGACCTTATTTTAGTCATAGGCTACAGAGACCAGGGACATACACTCCAACATCTACATAAGCTCCTTGAGGCCAGAGGTCTCTGTGGCTTAGTTTATTTACAAATATGGGTAAAAGTTGGGTTTGAGGATTAAATTCATGTATAATTTATACAAATATAGTTTTATATTTGTATCATATAAATTTGTTATATTTATATATTACTGTGTTTATTATATATTTATATAAAATTTATATTATATAAGATACTTCTATAAGAAATTAAATTACACAGATATAAAAATCATTAAGTATCTGGCCATAAGAGATCAAGAAATAAGTAATAGTGTACAAATTTATATATTTACTCCCCAGGAGAGAAGGAAGAAAGGGAGGGAGGGAGAGAGAAAGAAAAAGAGAAAGAAAAGAGAGGGATGGGGCTTCCTGGTGGCGCAGTGGTTGAGAGTCCGCCTGCCAATGCAGGGGACACGGGTTCGCGCCCTGGTCCGGGAAAATCCCGCATGCCATGGAGCGGCTGGGCCCGTGAGCCATAGCCGCTGAGCCTGCGCGTCCAGAACCTGTGCTCCGCAACGGGAGAGGCCACAACAGTGAGAGGCCCGCATACAGCAAAAAAAAAAAAAAAAAGAAAGAAAGAGGAATGGAGGGACAGAAGAAGAAAGAATGACTGCATGAACAAGCAAATATTCCCCTGATGTGTCTAGAGAACAAAAAGAATCCCTGAATATGCAGGGGAATGTTATTAGAGAAGTAGTACAGAAAGTACCCAAGTAAATAAAACAACTCCATATGACACACATAAATCCACCCCCTATTTTAGTTGTTGACACTTAACACTTTAGTTCCTATATCCACAAATAGTACGTGACTGACGGAGCCGTGCAACAGGAGCAGCGGCAGGTCACCCCAGATCACAAGGCCTTCCTGGGCCTCTCACTGGGGCATGCCTGTGTTTCCAGCCTTTGACACGGCCCCGAGGAGGCAGCTAGTGGGAGACAAGATGGTGGCTCAGGCTCACGTACATAGCAAGGCAAAAACAGACTACCTTCCTCTTGTCCACTGCCATTCCTCTGAGTGCTCTGTGGAAAGGTGGTGTCCTGATCCTACCTATAACAGCAGGGTTGAGCAAGGCTGATGTGACACAGGGTCTGCCCTGGCCCTGCTCCACCCCCATGATCTCCTGTCATACATTCAGTTAGAAATGCTGGCTTCCAGTCTCTCTCCTCACTACACTACCCTGCCCACCTCTTCTCAAAAACACCCAGATATCTAAATTCTATTAAACTACAACCATATGTATTTCCCCTATGTCATAATATATAGAAAACCACACCATGTATTATCCGGCACAGAATTGGTCTAATTCTCCAAAGTGTTGGTCAAAAATGGATGTGGGGACTTCCCTTGTGGTGTAGTGGTTAAGAATCCGCCTGCCAATGCAGGGGACTCGGGTTTGAGCCCTGGTCCGGGAAGATCCCACATGCCGCAGAGCAACTAAGCCCGTGCGCCACAACTACTGAGCCTGTGCTCTAGAGCCTGTGAGCCACAACTACTGAGCCCACGTGCCTACACCCTGTGCTCTGCAACAAGAGAAGCCACCGCAATGAGAAGCCCACGCATCACAGTGAACAGCAGCCCCCACTCGCCACAACTAGAAAAAGCCTGTACGCGGCAACAAAGACCCAACACAGCCAAAAAAAAAAAAAAAGGATGTGGATCAAGGGCTCCTAGTGGAAATTCCTCACTGTGTTTATACTGAGTGGGAGAATCATCTCCCTGCCATTGTCATTCTGGAAGAAACTTAGTACTCACCTAAATAGAGCCAAAATAGGAAAGGGAGAACATTGGTATTAAAGAAAGACTGGACTTATGAGGTCACTCCTGGCTGGGCAGTGCTGGCCACAGAGCACACACTCATCCAATGTGGGGTGAGTTGCTCAGTTGATCCTGGCTGTGGTCTTGACTCTACTATTTACTAATTGAATCAACCTAGACAAGAATCACAACTTCTCCAGTACTCAGATTCCTCACCTATAAAATAAGAAAATTAGGGCTTCCCTGGTGGCGCAGTGGTTGAGAGTCCGCCTGCCGAAGCAGGGGACACGGGTTCGTGCCCCGGTCTGGGAAGATCCCACATGCCGCGGAGTGGCTGGGCCCGTGAGCCATAGCTGCTGAGCCTGCGCGTCTGGAGCCTGTGCTCCGCAACGGGAGAGGCCACAACAGTGAGAGGCCCGTGTACTGCAAAAAAATAAAAAACAATAAAAAATTAAAAAAAAATAAGAAAATTAAACAAAACTTTTTTATTTTTCAGAAATTGAATCTTTTCTTCAAAAAAAAAAATCTTATGTGTGAAATCCAGCTGGGTAAACTGATACAGGAGTACCTGCATATGTGTAGGGATGTTGGGGTGAAAGGGAGCAGAACCTCTTCCACCGATCCCCTCGTCCTTCTGCCATCACAGAGTTTGAGGATAATTGTGACCTCTCAGCTATTCCTCCAGGAAATCTCTAATATTTGATGTGCACTTGCACCCTCTTTGGTGATGCAATTATAATGTTGCAACAGAGACAACTACAGAGCAATACAGACTATGTTCTTCCTGCTGCTGCAGGAAACCCAAAAAGGAAACCCAGTCATTGGGGTTCTGTAACTTTCCCATTCCCACCCCTCACCCTTTCGCCCAGAGCACCTGTGCTTTACCTATTTTACCTATTTCAGGGCCCTGTAAAATTTCTTTTGAAAAAAAGATTCTGTTGCTTTAAAAGTTCAAAATCCTCTATTTTAAAGCAGTGGTTCTTAAGCACTTTTTCACCTTAAAGCACAAGAAAGATGGCATTGCCATGCACCTCACAGTCCCATGAACATGCCCAGAGTGGTAGGCAGCATCTCCACCCCTCCTCCCACTCAAGGACACAGAAAGGCTTGCGAGAGAGTGAGAGTGATGTTACTATAGGGTTTGTCTTGAATATATGTATTTGTTCCTCCTCTGTGGCTGACATGATTGCTGTCCCCACCACTGTAAGCAAGAAATATATAGGACACACTAATATTAACTTTACAATTCTTTCTAAATGATGGGGTTTAAAAGAGATGAGAATCACCAATACTTGGAGGAAGATGAGGGGACAATATGCAGGATTTAAAGAGATGATTTGATGTGTCTTTGTTTTTAAAGCCTGTTATGTTTAAAATGTGTATGTGTGTGTGTGTGTATAAACACATATATAAAATACTGATATTTTAGTCATTACCTATGACCAGTAATAACTGAGGTTTTTCAAATAAAATTGCTCATATAAACACAATCTGCATAATCAATAATCAAACTTATAAATGAATCAGAGTAAAATCACTCATTACTATATTTGGGGCAATGCAGCCTTTCCTCTGCCCCACAGTTCTCCCCAATACTTTATGCACTCTACACAGGACTGGGGTGGGATGTACCCCACCACACCAAACCCAGAGAGTGTGCCTGTTGGCTCGGAGAAGCTACAGCTTGGAGCTAGAGGGAAATATCTGTGTTTGAGGCACCTCCCTGACCCACCCGGAGTGTGAGGTGAGACCTGGTGCTCCACTAAATTCTCCTTTATAACTTAAACGTGAAAAGGCCCATCAGGTGTGTCAACAGGGTGACTTGGGTTATGATCCAGGTATTTTATTCAAATTCTTTCTTATAACTTCAAACCTTACATAATATCAATTCTGGGTAAAGTATGATTATCCACATGCCCAAACAAAGACAACCTGATCTTTTTCTTTTTTTTTTTTTTTTTTGATGGGGGGATATCATGGAAATTTAATTTAAAATCAACTCATTACAAATGTATTAGAAATCAAATCAGTTATTTTTACATCAAATATGCTACTGAAATTTATATACTTACTATAGTAACATATATACCTCCCTTCCTTGCCCCTTCCAAAATAATTTTTTTCAGAAGTAAAATATCTCCTACACCGGGAAAACAGTACAATTAATTTTATTGGTATGTGCCAAACTTTCCATGTAAAATTAGAGATGAAATTACAGTAGCTATACTTAAATTTTTGTAATTTTTAGTAATTTCATTATTAAGCTTACATAAAAGTACATGAAGATAATTTCATTGTAATATATGGGATTTTTAATACCAAAAAGGTGCTTTTAGAATAAAATAGAACCAGAATTTGCAGGAATCATGGAGATCATTTTGTATATTTTTTAAAACCACTTTATTGAGGTATGGTCAGCATGCAAAAAGTTGTACCTATTTAATGTATACAATTCGATGAGTTTGGAGTTAAGTGTATACCCAAGAAACATCATTATAACCTATGCCATAAACATATCCAGCACTACCAAAAGTTTCCTACTGCCCTATTTATTTCTTTATTATGATAAAAAAAACACTTAACTACCTCCTGGCTCTCAACTCTACCCTTTCAGCAAAAATTTAAGTATTCAGTACGGTATTGTTAACTACAGGCACCGCGTTGTGCAGTAAATCTCTAGGTGGATCTTTTATAACTGAAACTTTGTACCTTTTGACTAATACCTCCCTGTTTTCCCCTCCCCCCAGCCCCTGGCATCTACCATTCTACCCTCTGCTTCTAGGATTTTGACTATTTTAGATTCCTTATATAAGTGGAGATCATTTTATATTCCCCCACACATACCTGCATCTCCTACAACCCTCACCTCTATTCCTGCCAATCAAGCCCCAATT
Organism: Orcinus orca; assembly: GCF_937001465.1. Classification (NCBI taxonomy): domain Eukaryota; kingdom Metazoa; phylum Chordata; class Mammalia; order Artiodactyla; family Delphinidae; genus Orcinus; species Orcinus orca. Next base: position 76,086,462 of record NC_064565.1, read on the forward strand.
CAATGAAATTACAGTATAGAAATAAGCAGTGACTAAAATTTGTCAACTAATTGGCATTAACAGAATTGGGACCCAGATTTGTGTCACTGATATTTAGTTTGGGGATGTTTCAGCTTTAAAGGTGTGAGAAGAACACTATAACATTCTTTGGGGGGTTTGTTTATTTTTTGTTTTGCTTTATTACAACAGTCTTTATAGAGATCTAACTATTTTGTTTGAGATTTTGGGGTAAAGTAGTGGGGGATTGAGGCCCAGGGACTTGGGGGAAAGAAAGCAGGGGAAAATGTATCAAATTTGAAGGGAAGCTGAGCCCAGCAGCTGGGACCCAAGGAGAGAGAGCCAACTGGAAGACCTCCTGATGGAACATGGGCAGGGAACCTAGGGGCAGGGATTTTTGACAGACAGCTTTCAAGTCCTTTAACTCTTCTTATTAACAACTGTAATCTAACATCTGCCCTTTTTTAAACTGAAGTATAGTTGATTTACAATATTATATTAGTTTCAGGTATACAACATAGGGATTCAAAATTTTTATAGACTGTACTCCATTTATAGTTATAAAATATTGGCTATATTCTCTGTGCTCTACAGTATATCTTTGTAGCTTATTTATTTTATATACAGTAGTTTTTACCTCTTAATCCCTTACTCTATCTTGCCCCTCCCCCTTTCCTCACACCACGGGTAACCACCAGTTTGTTCTCTATATCTGTGAGTGTGTTTCTGTTTTGTTAAATTCACTAGGTTTTTTAAAATTTTGTAGATTCCACATATAAGTGATAACATACTGTATTTGTCTTTCTCTGACTTATTTCACTCAGCATAATACCCTCCAAGTCCATCCATGTTGTTGCAAATGGCAAATTTTCATTCTTTTTTTACGTAGTATCTGCCTAACAGTTGCTTAGAACATGAAGGGAGTGGTACTCTCCTATGAAGAAAAGGGAGAAGGCTCGACATGGAGTATGGTGACCAGATGACCAGTGACAATCAAGAACTGAGAAAGTAGTTAAATAAAAAGTGACAAATGACAACACAACAGGCAAGACTCCAGGGAACTCTCAAAAATACCCATAAGGGAAATGAGTTTCATGTGAGCAAGCAAATGGGCGTTCGCATAATTTTTATTTGGATATTAATAGAAAGGACAATCGCAGAAGGCCAGAAAATATAAGGCACTCCAGTTACCCTTGGATTATCTAGAACATTCTACTCACAACTAGATTCCTTCTCAATGACTCTGGAGTTACATCATGACTAAGTATAACTTTCTAAAAGCCTGACAAGTGGCAACAACTTGCTAAAACCGGTCTACTTTCTTTAATTGAGGAAGAGAAGGTAACTATTTGTAATTGGAGTCCTTACATCTTTTGTACCTCTGTGTAACCTCAGGGAATGAGGGAAAGGAGCTCAGTAACATTTACTGAGCACCTAAGTCCCAAGTACTTTACAAACGCTGTCCTCATTTAATCCATAGCAGCCTTCTGAAGGAGTTCTTATAAATCCTATTTTATAGATCAAGAAATTAGGGTTCATGGTTAACTCACCTACCCGAGATTACTGTGTTTCTCATGCTTGAGTAAAGAATAGATCCCTTTTATAAGAATCATCAAGAATATGCCAAGTCCCTGCTTTAAAACATATTGATCCAAAATATGTTTTTAAAGGATCTTTTGGTTATAAATTGTAACAAAAAAAGAAAAAACCTTTTACTCATGTAGGGGTAAACAATAATTTAAAATATCACCATTGAACTGAAAACACACGCTTCGAAATACAAGGACCTGAAAATAATTTCTTCAGACCCCTAGGTATCCACAGATTCTTGAGAAACATTACTCTTCTACCATACTCTCATTTCAGGTATCAATAAAAGGATTGGACAGTGCTCTATATCATAATAAGTAGAATGTTCGATCGTTAGAACTAATTTTTAAGCTTACAGTTGGCCACTAGACATAAAAATCCATATTCCTGATTTCTAATTTGCATACACATTTCTACAATGTATACCTGCAACTTTGCAAAGCTTTGTCAAAATGAGTCAGCCTCAGAAGATCAAAGTCACCCTCATGCTATATAAGGCCATTACTTTTGGACCTCGTTTCCCCCAGGGTGTATCCTGCTCCCGTGAGCTTGTTCAACAGCTTTGAACAGGCTGAGACTCTTGTTACCAAGCTGATCTGGCCTTTCCGCCCCTCCCTTCACTGATCTGCCTTGTTCTAGGCTCAATTTGAACAAACCAGTTACAACTGGCTCTCTATATATCCTACCCTTCAAGAGCAATTACATATACAAATTCCAGGGTTCAACACACACGATGCAAGCTAAGTCTAAGAACAAATAGGGACCTTCAAGCAGGAACTTCCTTTATCCCAGAAACTGCGCCAACCACCTCAACAATGATGTGATTTGGCAGTCTTCCAGGGCTCCAATATGAGCCCTCTTTGCACTGCTAGAGACGGATATCACAGCTAAAAGCAAAACATCTACAAGTATAGATGGAAAACACATTGTGTAAAAGAAGCACCAGATCAATGCCTCCTTCTTAGGAATTCAGACTTTATCATCTTCTTGAATCTCTCTTCTAGATATAATTTTTTAAAAAGATCTATGCTACCTAGATGTTAAATCCCATTAGACATAACAAAGGGAGAATTATTTCTAGTTGGGAACTCCGGACCCTTTTCCACTTGGGATTTCATTTGCTCCCCTTTTAGATAACATAACTAATTCCAGTGGATTCAAGGACCTGATCTATTAGTGGATATTTGAATTACAGAGAAACTAGGTGAACTACCCTACAAAACTAACATTTTTAACGCGAACTTATGGCCAGTCAGGGACTAGGCTGGATGCTTTACCTACTTATCTCATTGAATCCTCAGTAGCTATGTGAGGTAGCTATTACTGTGCAATCCTAAAATCTCCATTTCACCTAGACAACCAAATACCGCAGGGCAGTGGGGCCTCTGGAATCTGTCTATGTGGCCTTGGGAGGCACAATATAGGGGAATTTATGAAACTGTCTTGGAACTACACAGCAAGCACGCTGTTTCTAGATTGGATATTTAGTTGCTGTAGTTGGGAGAGGTGGCTGACAGTGATGTGGAAGGACTCAGCAGCCCCCTTCCCAGTCCTCCAGACTGACCTGCTTCTAGTACTGCTGCCTTGTGAAGACAGTGGGAACCAGCACTGTAGGAGGAAGGATTCACCTTGCATCTTAGGTAACTGCAGGAGTGAATGCATATGCTAAAAATACATTTGATAACTTAAAAAAAGGAGGTAGGGGAAAGTCTAAATTGCATTTTCCCTAAAGGAAAGAGCCGGTCATGAAACTATAGAGACGTGAGGTTTTCATGGCAAAAGGGGAACTGTGGTTCACGCCGCCCAAGAGTATGTTTTCAGTTGCTTTCCCTGCATTACCGAAGGATTGACTTTCTGACTTAGGACGTCTTTTCCATCTAAAATGTCAAAACATACGGGTTCAATTCATGGTGTCAGCAGAAAACGAAATCCAAACTATTTTTCTTCTCTTACTATTAAGAGCTGAGCCAGCTGTTCTCATGTGCCCACTTGGGCAGGGAAACTGGAAACAAGTGTGTGGGAAAAAAGGACTGGTGTCAAGGTTCACACAGGCCTGCAGAGGCCATCGTGCTTTCAAGTTGCATTGATTCCCATGTTAATACTGGAAGCCTCCCTAAATGATTTAAACTGAAAAAAAGAGTTTGGATTTTACTTGATTCTTTGACCTCTATCTAGGGAAAAGAATAAACATTAAATCAGTTCTATATGACAATCAGTTCTATATGTCATATAGAACTGATGTAAATGCTTGTTGTAAATGCTGGCAAATCTTGTTGTAAATGGTGGCAGAGCAATTACCAAAAAAAAAGCATAGCTAACAGGTTTCTTTCTTCCCTTCCTTCCTTCCCTCACTTCTTCCTTCCCTTCTTCCTTTCTTTCTTCTTAACAAACAGGGACCCAAACAATAAATTTGTTTTCCGATGCCCATGTATTGGCTATTAAGTTAGTTAAGAAAGATGAAACTGACAAAACGTTTTTTTCCCCTAAATACTGAACTCCAGTCAGTGACTGAGTTGTTTTCCGTTCGGGGCGTGTTTGTTTTCGACCAGTGTGAGTCTGCAGTCTTTAGGACTGATATCTGGCACACGTCACTGGAGGTGTTAGATAGTGAGAGTCCCGAGCCTGTAGAAGGCTAAAGCATGCAAGGCCGGGATCTCCTCTCTGCTCTCCACCAGCCAGCTCCACTTCCTGCAATTCTTTTCTAATGTGCTTCTTTGTTGTTCTGTAAGTGTTGACCAAAACTGTCAAGATTGTTTGCTATCTCAAATCCCAAAATATCCATGACCTTAAACAGAACATACATGATTTCCAAAAGGGGAATGGTAGCATTGATGGCAAACTTTTTTATACAGTCTTTTCCTCCCAGGGAATCAGAGCTACCTTGAAAGAACAACTCAACAAAAAATGTCATGTTTTACTGGGGAGTCAGATAATTATAATTTGAATAAGACCCAGTTAAATCAACCAACTGACAGATATCAAGTTCACAACTTCTAGGCTGAATTAGAAATTAGATTTCTACCTTCCCTTCCCCTCTCCCCCAATAATAAAATGAGGCAATAATAAAATGAGAAACTTACAAACGTTTATCACCTCAAGCAAAATCTCAAGGATAGTTTAAACTTTTACCAGAAAAGGCAGACAAATCTGATGTGAGAAAGATGAGGCTGCTGCCCACTTAGAAATAAAATAAGGTATCAAACCAGGAGCTGGCCCTAGAAAAGATTTTGAAATGTGCATATTTTGTGTGCTTATTTCCCCAGTGTTTCCGGTCTGCACTTTCCAGCCTCTAAATAGCAGCCCTTCCCCCTTGCCCAGCTGCTGCGTGGTATGCACCAGTTTCCTGCACACCACTCAGCCCTCTCCAGAGCTATACTCAAGTAGGGACCATGGAAGAAGGTTTCAGCCAGTGTTTCACCACTGGGTCAGTTTGAGTAAAGTTGTTAATCTCATGAAGTGTGTTTTGAAGATAAGAGTCATATTTAATTTAATTACGGAATAAAAGACTTTTCTTTGTTAAAAAAAACTTCAGGCCTCGTTGTCCAGGTTTGGGATTGTGGTGGAGGTGTGGGCAGACAACTCCCTATACTTCTCTCCAGACTGACTTCTGTGCTTAGGTGGATCCAGGCCCAGCAACAGCAATGAGTCTACATAAACATGTCTCATTCCATCTGCATTTGAGAGAACTGTGTGTGTTTTGTGACACTGGTACTTTGCAAGCTCCATTTCCCTGGCAGAGTAAAAACACCTTTTGTAAACTCTTTTCTTGAAAACAGTAATAGTAAAGCATTCCACCAAAATGCTTTCATACTCATCAGCCTCAGAACAGCCTGTAAGGTGGACAGAGTGGGCCTTGTTTCCCCATTCTACAGATTGGGAAATCAATGTCCAGAGAAACGGAGGACCACGGTAAGTGTCAAAGAACCCTAGTATTCTCAGAATTCTTTCCTCTGCACCAGTGGGTCCCAAACATAACATCGGAATCAGATTCCTGGATCCCACCTCTAAGAGGTCTGGAATAGGCCCGGGAATCTGCATGATTGCGAAGGGTTCCCCAGTGATTCTGGTGCTCAGACAGGTTAACCCTAATGAGGCAATAATAAGCAGGCAGGTAAGTAGAGGAAATGGTGACATAGCATGGCGTCTCCTGCAATCACCTCCGCAATCAGCTCTGTGTTCAATTGGATGGGGTCTTCAACAGAGCAGAGCTCGAGAGGGTAGGATAGACATATAAAGAACGCAGAGAATCCAGATTTGAGAAAGGAGAAGAAAATGGAAGATTAACTCCAAATTCATAGTCTCGAGTCCTATCTATACAAAACATTGATTCAGATTCCCCCAGCACACAAAAGGAAGGAGTCCAGACTTGCTGCTGACCATGTTGATCCCTCACACAGAGCTAGTGTAGAAAACCTGTGGGAAAGTGCTTCCAGAAACCCAGAGAGTCACCTTGGAGGACTGAAATCCCTCCTTCAATGCACTGCAGAGCCACTCAGTGTCTGGAAAGCACAGAATGTTCTTCTTCACACCAACGTTTTAATAAACATATAACTTTAAATCATCTGTTGGACTGTGTTAGATGTGAAACATAAAGATTATCCTCAGAATAAAAGGGACTCACTCAACAGCAGGAAATCACCTGCAGGGTGGCTTTTTCCATCAATTAGCAGGGTGTCTATTGTCCCAAGGAGAAATCTGATGAAGAACAAGGAACTTGGCGCCAAACTGCCTGGGTTCAAATCCCAGCACCATGACTTAATAGTGTGTAAACCAGATCGAGTTACTTTACCCCTCTGACCTTCAGTTTCTTCATGTCATTGGGTTACTGTGAGGATTAAATAGGCTAGTCTACAACAAAGACAGGGACTTAGTAAATGTTATTTATTAGCTAGTACAATTACTGTGCTTAGTTTTAACAGGCAATGAATAAACAAGAGTATTTGTTATTTCAATTTTAATGAGACATATATATTCACCAAATCTATCAGTGTTCTCTGGGTACAAACACTATAAATCTACTCTGGCTAACAAAAGGAAGTGTTTTGGAACTTGGAACAAATTGGAAGTCACAGGATAGCTCACAAAATAGAAGGAAAGTTGAAGAACCAGGTCTCAAGGACAGACCCACACTGTTATGGAGATGTAGGTACCCGGGAACCAGATGACAGTCTCTTCAGAGCCCTGACCTTGGGATGAATGAATCACAAGTCATTATTTCAGATGGTGTGTTACTCATTTAAGATTCAGATTCCAGAGCAACTATTGGCCCAATTGGGATCATGTGCCATCCCCTGCCTAGGAAACAATGGGACATTCTAATTAAGACTCCAAGGGAAAGTAAGTAAAATCAGAGTACTGTTACCAGGTGGAGAGATGCATGCTGGGCAGGCAAAGAGGACGGATATCCATCATTTTACCATCTGGTTATATTCAAAAGTCTTTTATACAATGGTTAGTTGGCATCTGCCTACATTTTGCAACAGATACCAAGATATGTGTGATGAAGTCCTCTGGCTGGCCCCCAAAGGAAGCCAGTTTAACTTACAATGTGCCAGAAACATTAATAATATTCTTTAGTCAAAGCTCCCCAAGGATTCTTAAGCCTGACCTTAAAATCTAAGCCCTTCCCTTTCAAACCTATGTAAGGGAATAAAGACACAGACCTACTGGAGAATGGACTTGAGGATATGGGGAGGGGGAAGGGCGAGCTGTGACAAAGCGAGAGAGAGGCATGGACATATATACACTACCAAACGTAAAATAGATAGCTAGTGGGAAGCAGCCGCATAGCACAGGGAGATCAGCTCGGTGCTTTGTGACCACCTAGAGGGGTGGGATAGGGATGGTGGGAGGGAGGGAGACGCAAGAGGGAAGAGATATGGGAACATATGTATATGTATAACTGATTCACTTTGTTATAAAGCAGAAACTAACACACCATTGTAAAGCAATTATACCCCAATAAAGATGTTAAAAAAAAAAAAAAAACCTATGTAAGTATGGAGGAAAACAGGCTTAGGAGCACATGGACCATCTGAAGGTCCTGGGGGCTAGCCATATTAATTCCATATTGATGTAGCGAGGAAATAATACCCCAAAAAGGGGTGGGCAGGGCCTGGATTCTGTGGCTCATTGGAAATAGCAATAGGTGCTTCCAAAGGGATATAAAGTTTTCAAAAAGTTGAAACTTGACTCATACAAATAAAAAATTAATATGTTTCAAAGGTTTTATTCAATGCATTAATTAATGAGAGAACGAGGAAAATGGTAAAACTGGTACACACAGCATTTTGAGGATTAGAATATGATTTCTATGTTAAATATTAAACTGGTGAATATTTTACTGAAAAATGACATTATAATCACCATAATCACTGGATTGCCTTTTACACCAGACAAAAATCATTTGCATTTCTACTGGAAACAAATCTATAAATTATCATGTAACTTCCTAAAGTCTGAGCCTTTAATCAATAGAATAGTGAGCCTCAAATACAGGTGCATGCCTCAGAGATAACTGAAGAATCCTTGATGTGGACAAGGGCTGGAGGAGGAGACATGCTGCACTCTCTTGGCTTTGTTTCCAAGCCCTGGATAATTTTTTTTTAAACAAGGGGATGTCAGCAGGGAATGCAAGAATTCAGTGGCAAGGAAAGTGCTCTGACTGCGAGGGTATCACAGGTAGAAGAGGTCTCTGCCCAGCGTCAGGGAATAAGAGGGGAGGCCTTGCTTTATACAAGGAGTTCCCATGTCAGGTGTTCTTGAAGAAAAAACCCATAATTAACACTTACAGTAGTGACAAGTCGTGGTGGGTACTGCATGAATAAAGAAGATTACATACTAGATTACATACTAGATTACATACTAGAATAATTGTATTATTAAAATGTTTTGTTTGATTAAATACCCTTATTGTCTGTCTGATGCTACCCAAATTTTTACTGTCTACTAATTAATTATTTAGGCTTCTGTTCCTTTCTGGATGTAGAAAGCATTTTTCTTTCTCAGCTCCTTAGTTTTTGAAATTCCCAAAAATCAATCTTTTGTCTTTTAAGTCCTATAGCTGAAGGACAAAGCAGCAGAATTCCAACAATATCTGTTTTAAAACTACCATTATAAGTTTATTATCCTAGAACTGAAATGTCTTCATTTTTAGGAAGTCATATTTCTCAGGACATCAAAATGGAATGGATTTTTATTTTCTAGAATTGCTTTCTTCTGCTACTATCTGACACAGGGAATGGATTAGATGACCTCTAGTATCCCTTTATATTATTGCAGTCCCAGGATTCTATAGTTACTAGATTTCCCAATAGTCATATAACACATTTCAGTGCCAGATCATTAAAACTATACATTGTGGCAGATTCTAACAATTCATCTTTTAAATTTCCTGATAGCAACACATTTAAAATATAAAATATGTGCTAAGAACATTTACCATACTTTGCCAACTAAATTACAGGTACCTTAAGAGCTGGGATCCTGTCATCTTGTGCAAATATAAGTCTAACATGGTGCTTAGCATATCATAGATGCTCAATAATTATTTTTAAGTGAATCAATGAATATTGTTAAGTTAAATATCCAGAGGTAGAGATTCTGATTAGAAAAAGTAAAATTATTGTGTTGGTCTCCAACACAATAATTGAAAATCAAAAATTGAAAATCACTCCGTGAGAGTATTGACAAACTGCACATTAAAAAAATTATCTTTTCCCATTTATGAATAGTTTATATTTAAGAATAGTTTATATTTTAGAATATGTAAAAGAAAAGACAGAAAATAGAATCCTTTGCTATTAATTGCTACATCACAGGTAAAGCAACGACTCAAATATTATCTATCTATCTATATGTATGTAACTGAATCACTTTGCTGTACATCTGAAACTAACACAACATTGAAATTAACTATATTTCAATAAAAATTTTTAAAAGAAAAAAATAAAATAAAGTAGATAAACAGCAAGGCCCCACTGTATAGCATGGGGAACTATATTCACTATCTTGTAATAACCTATAATGGAAAAGAACATGAAAAAACTAACACAATAATATTGTGTTAGTTTCTGCTATACACCAGAAACTAACATAATATTGTAAACTAACTATGCTTCAATAAATAAATTAACTTTAAAAATATTGATAAGGGACTTCCCTGGTGGCGCAGTGGTTGAGAGTCCGCCTGCCGATGCAGGGGACACGGGTTCATGCCCCAGTCCGGGAGGATCCCACATGCCGCGGAGCGGCTGGGCCCGTGAGCCATGGCCGCTGAGCCTGCGCATCCGGAGCCTGCGCGTCCGGAGCCTGTGCTCTGCAGCGGGAGAATCCACAACAGTGAGAGGCCCGCGTACCAAAAAATATATATATATTTATATTGGTAAGATCAGAAGTCTATATAGTAATCTTTTCCAAGATGTTTCTTCAGCATCTTTTGGAGCATCTAAATTATTTTTTGCTGTGTTCGTATCTCATTTCCTTCTGATCATTATCTGCAACTACCACAAAATGATGAAGCTTTTTGTGTTTCTGTTTTGTTGTTTTTTTGCCAAAAAGCAGTAAATAATTAATTTCCAACCTTCTGGGTCACAGTTTTTGGGGAAAACATTATTCTCCTCTTCTAAAGCTATCTAAGTTCTGTTTCAATGTGTTTTCAAATGTGTGTCTTTTGGAGAGCCCTTTCAAAATGAAAAGCAGATGGTGAAAAAAGTTCTTTGTCTGAGACCAAACTATAAAACTGCTGGAAATCTAACTGCGGTTAGGTAAAATAATAACATTTCATGTTAAAAGCTGACTCTCAGGAAAATGATTCCATTTTGTTTGGAAAACACTGTCAGAATTCATACTGATGGGCTCGGGCAGTAATTGTTAACTATCTCTTTTCTTGCTTTTGCAAGGGGTCATAGAGCATGAAATTGGAAAAAAAATACATTTTTGGATCTACAGAAAAGTTACTAATCCATTCATCCAATAAATGCTATATCCATCTTCTCAGACACTGTTCCAGGTGCTGGTAATAATTAGTGAACTAGATACACACAAGTTCCCAGCCCTGAAGACTTTATAGTCTCATAGTTGAGACAGACAATAAACAAGTAAACAAATAAATCAAAAGTATAATTACAGATTTTGGTAAGTAACATGAAGGAAATAAACGGGTTCATGATAAGTAGTACTAGGGAGAGGGAACCACTTTAGACAGGTTCATCAGGAAAATCCTCTCTGGACAGCTATATTGATCAGAACTCTGTGTGTTCTAAATAACAACTCCAAAAACAAACAAACAAACAAACCAAAAAACAAAACAACACAAAAAACTGGCTTAAACAATAAAAAGAATGTAATGACTTGTCTGGGTAAAGGTCTAATTTCCTGCAGAGTTTGGTCTAGCAGCTCAAAGTCCTTCCAGAGGATTTTCAGCCTGCCACCCATCTGTGCTTTCCTCACTGATGAAGTCATCCAGAGGTTCCACACAGTCGCTGCTCTACACTCCTTACCCCAGCACCCCCCTCCCTCACGAATACACAAATATGCCCCCATTCATGAGCATAACTACCGTTCAAGAATCTAGGGAAAGAGGGAGGTCTCTTCGAAAAGCTCTCAATCAATAGAAAGGAACTTTTTTTTCTCAGAAACCCTAATAAATGTCTTCTCACATCTCCTTGGCTCTGAGTGTGTTACAGGCCCATCCCTAAACCCATCACTGTGGCCAGGGTAATGGAATATGCTTACTGACTTAAGCCAATTGGGACCACACCTGGAGCTGGACATGGGGTCCATCCCACCTAAACCACAAGCTTAAAAGTGGAGTAAGGTTGGAACTCCAGAGGAAAATTGGGTCACTCTTTTACCAAAAGAGGGATGGATGGATGTTGGGTGCAGAACAACAGATGCCTCTATAAGGAGGTGAGATTCAAGCTGAAAGCTTAAGAAGCCAGCCATGTGATAAGTCAATGAAGCAGGATTCCATGCACTGAGAATAGCAAGTGAAAAGATCCAAGACAGAAGAGAAAGTGGCATGTCAAAGCACAGAAAAGTATAGGTATTTATAAGACAGACAAGCTATGATAATTTAATCAAGAACTCGTCTAACCACAAAAGATAACTGCATTGAGTCTGCTTTCCCATAATCAGATATTGTCCCTCATATAGTAAATAGCTTCACATGAGCCATTTTAATAATATAATATGGCATAAAATGTCACACAGCGTATAGCTAAATAGTTCTATATAAATTCCATATTTGAGAGTTATTCAGGCAAAATTAGGGTATGTCTGAGTGAGAAAAATCTCGAGTTACTTGGTTAAGATTTGTTTGAAATATGGGGATAGCAGTAGCAAATCCAATTGCTCTAATACATGTAGTAAACTGAGAATAAACTACTGTAGTAAACTATCTCAAGTCTCTCTTTAAATCTACTGAAGCTCAATGGAAAGAGTCGCACTAAATTTGACATCAGATGGGGCCTCAATTCAGCTCAGCCACTTAGTGGTTGTTTAAGTCTGAGCAAGTTGCTTAAACCTTCAGAGCCTCATTTTGATCATCTGTAAAGTGGTGAACTAATACCCACCCTTCAGAAGTATTCTGAGACTCACACATAATGCACGTGATAGCATCTGGCACAATATGCTCAATAAATGTGATCGTTTCCTCTTCTTCTTTCCTTTGGAAATCTTAAGTTGAAATAACAGTCACTGAGTAAAGAAAAACTAAATTAAGTAAAATGTATTTCTTCTGGCAAGAAGACATTAACTATAGAATAGTTTTAAAACTAACTTAGCTCTCGGGGCACATACTGATGAATTTCCCAAGAAACAATGTACAAATACTTGACTCTACCAATTTTTAGAATTCAGTTGTACTAGTGTAATTGGTGCTGAGATTTATTAAGTCCTTAATGACCCATACCTCAAAGTAGAGACCCACAGACATATAAAACAAATTTATGGTTACCGAAGGTGAAAGGATAGGGGGAGGGATAAATTAGGAGGTTGGGATTAACATATACACACTATTATACATAAAATAGATAACCAGCAAGGACCTACCGTATAGCACAGGGAACGCTACTCAATATTTTGTAATAACCTATAAGGGAAAAGAACCTGAAAAAGAATATATATATATATATATATATATCACTGAATCACTGTGCTATATACCTGAAACTAACACAACACTGTAAATTAATTATACTTCAATGTTTTTAAAATTCCTATAACCTGAATTACTTTCTGCAATGATAACAATAAAAACAAAACACAGATAAATGAGATAACAGTGGATAACAGAAAAAAAATTGTATTAACTTATGTACTTTTTGGAAGAAACAGAGTTTCGTAGAAATTTGCCACCTCAAAGCTCTAAGAGAGATTATTGGGAGTGAAGTGTTGGAAGAAGGCAGGCGAATGCTTTCAGTGGACTGTTGGAAATACATAACTTCTAGATCTCGGTTCAGCAGCCCTCCTTCCCAACCCAACCCCGCGCCAACCCTTCTGAGAATCAGCCTTCACTGGAAGCCTCTGGAAAGGCAGGATGAGAGAAAGGAAGAAGCAAGGAAGGAGCATCTCTATCTCTTCCCATGAGTCTAGAAAACTGCCCTTCCATTGCTGCTTCTGGCCAAGCCACTCTCTGTTTCCATTTAGGCCTCCTGAAGAGAAGGAGGGCTCTATATTTTTTCTTCATTTAAAATAAAAATTACATTAGAAATATATCTCCCATACACGCCCACCAGAAGAAGTGTATCAAGTAGAAAGTTAAAGTCCCACCTAATCTTACCTCCCAAAAAAATCTATTTGAGGCAGGACTTTTTGGTCTTTTTACTATGATTATCATAAAAAGATAGATGATAGGTAGACAGAATAGATATAAAATATGTAGTTATAAGGAGATCAAACTGTCCTATAGCCTACATTTTTTTCACTTAGGAAAGCAAAGATATTCTTCTATATCAATATTCATTCATTCATTTAACAAAAATTTATTGAGCTACTACACACTAGATGCTGTTCTGGGCACTTGGGATAACATACATTTAGATGACGAAATCATCATATCTAATAAAAGGAATTTTTCTAATTCAAACTGATGACTTAACTATCCCTTATGTAAACTTTGTTTTGTTGACTTCAGGGACTTGAATATTCTCACTTGATATGGGCCAGTACAGTTTAGAAAAGAAAGACTGCCTCAGAGGTCCAAGTGTCAAACAGGAATCTAACAGAACCACTGTCATTACACCCTCAGAAACAGTTTTATATTCTTGCATATCCCACTTCCAAGATCAAACTGATCCTGTGTTGTTACCACTTTCCCCTAACTGGAGGGTCGGGGGGTAGACAGGGCAGATCCATTGTAGCACGCTCAGCTCAAAGACCTTATTTGTCATAGGATTTCCTGGTCCACCTCTGAATTCTAGAGACAAGTAGGAGAGGAAGCACAGTATAAATTAAAACACGTAACTTCAGTGCTAGAGGAGATATAAAAACTCAGGTAGTTCCTGACTTTCATTTTCTATATAAGGAGACCCACAAATGACGCCAGAGATACTGACAATCTGCATTCATTTAAATTGAGTACTTGGCTTATATTAAATTATTGAATCATATTTCCTCACTTGCCTTTATGCTTAAGATTACAGAACAAGATAATGGAGACAGCCTCTAGCAGTCCTAACTAGATCCCCCTCTTACACAAGCTATTCGATGGTGGAGTCAGGACTTAAACCCAGACAATCCAACCCCAGAGACAAAGCTCTTAATTACAACCTTCAATTACCACTTAAAAATGGTGACCTTTGCAAATTTCACCTCCCTAAATCTGTTTCCATACCCCACCCCATATCCCTCAGTGGGGTTTTTGTAATTATTGATCAGGCATGTATAGTACTTTATCTAGAACTTTAAAGAATCTGAGATTTCACCCTACTTCCAAGCCAAGAAGTTAGTCATGGATGGCAGCAGAAGACATGAGACTCCTGAGTCAGAGCAATGAACGGTTTATTTCTCACAGCAACAGCAGTGACAGAATATCAGCATTAGCAAAAGTTCCCTCAGCTCTATTTCTGCAGGGTAATGCAAAGAAGACCAGGTGTCACCTACATATGCAATGGGCTGTGTTACAGAAGAGAAACCTCAAGTACAGTGAACTCAACTATTTTATGATGGTTAATAAACCTGATTTCTGCTCAGGTTTTTGTATGAACATTTGCTTCCATTTCTCTCAGGTTAAGACCTAGAAGTAGGAGTGCTGGATCACGTGGAAGGTGTATGTACAAATACCCTTGAAGACAGTCAGGAACAAAGGCAGGCAGTGCCTCTGCTTGCAAGACCTGCACAAACTTGAGAGACCAGTTAGATGGTATACAGTGTTTAAGAAAGCATATTCATTATTATCAAAAACATTAGTGCCTGAGACCAGCTCTAGACAAGCTATTAGGTCATTTATTTACTCCAGGGAAAGAATCAAGGATCCTGAAGGGTTGTTACTTCCTACCTGCTTCCATTCCTCTAAGTTGAAAGCATCATTCTAATGGGAGATATCCATTTTGGGTAGAAAATAAAATCTTCTAGGACATCACAGATAGAGAGTCAATAGGTAATACTTTGTTGATAGTGGCTGCTTTCCTGACACTTAACTTCTATAATATTTCCCCACATAGAACTATTTAGTCAAGTGAAAAAGTTGAGGATGTCTATGATTACAAGCTTCACCTCAAGCCATACTAATAATCTTCTGTTCCCAAGTACCTGTAGACAGCAAGCTTCTGTTCGTGCCCGTGAAGCTCCAGCCTACTCGTGACCTTCCATTTCTGCCCTACAAGTTTTGGGCATGCTTAGCCAGTCCCTAGAGTTGTGTAAACCAATTTCTTACAAAAGTCCATGTATAGGCATATCCACATCCGTACATAAACATACACCCTACTAGTTATGCTTCTCTGGCCAAACCCTGAATGATGCGTAATTTAGTACCAGAAATGGTTCCAGGGGAACAGAATTTAAGGATGGGTTCTCTGAATCAGTCCTGGGTTTTCCGGAATTGGTTCTCTAATATGATTAGGTTTAAAGGTGCTAATGATCCTGCTTCCAGTGGTAAAGTGGGCATGGGGAAAGGAGAGGGCCAGGTAACTGGGCTGTTCAAGGCATGAGTTGGAAACTGGACTTTCAACTTTTCACACAGACGTTCAACCAGTTCCTCCATACCGGATTCACGCCTCACCCCACGTTGTTCCTCCTCTGGTGCCCGCAAATCCTGAGTCTACTGAGGTTTGCAGAGTGAAGACCTCCCTGCAGGCCCCTAAACTGGTAACTCTCCCACTCTGTTAAGTCCGTTACCATTCCGCTATCTGATTTCCATCTCCAAAAACTGGCGAAATCTCTTGTATCTTCTTCCACTCTCAATAGCCTCTTATTATTCATTTACTTTTAGTGGCATTTGGGAAGACAAAAAAGTTAAAATGTGCATTCCATCAATGGTGTTTAAGTGGAACCCCAAATTCTTATTTCAGGTGCATGTCAAGACTAGATCCATTTTCTCATCAACACTAGAAAGTATTTATACAGAGATGTGAGGTTTTAACCACATTTCCAGTTGCTTGCTTGTTTTGCATGTTGCAGTTACTAGGTGACTGAAGGATTATGCTATTGTGCATTGAAATTACTCCTGTTGGATGGCTTCCTTGTATGTTTTGTGAAGAAAATTAATTCAAAATAGACCCCAGAGCTGACTAGAGAGCAAGGCAGACCCACACCCAGAGCCTCAAAAGGTCAGAGTGCCAAGCATGAACTCTGTGGAAATCTGATGTGGAAAGTGTGTTTGTCAGGTGGTGAAGGACGGGGAGAGCTCTAGCGGGTCAGTGAGGTTGGCCTGAGGGAACTTAGCACTGCTTCCAAGAGACGCGGGACACGAAATTCAATGGGACTGCTCCTCTACTTTTTTAAGGTGGTATTGTCACCAATGGCAAAATGACAATAATTTTAAGGTAGGAGGTGACTATATTTTTCCTCTGATGTGTATGTTAGAATTTTTCCTTAATAAAAATTAAAATAATTTTAATAACAATTAAAAGATGATGTGTGTCTCCTGATGAGAGGGAGACAGAGCCAACTGGCCATTGTTTTAACTTGGGAAAAATATTAAACCTAAAGAAAAGTTGCATGAATATATATCCATGACCCAGATTTGCCCTCTTTCAACCATTTGTCTCTTGGACTCCCTTGCTCCCTCATACTCGCTTTCTCTTTCTCTGTCCAGATAGATGGATAGAGAAATAGATTTTAAGGGTAGGTTGCAAATATCACACCCTTTTACCTATAAATACTAGAGTTTCCATCTGGTTAAAAAAAAAGATATTCTCTTACATACACATAGTTTACATAAACTACAAAAAATTTAACGTTGCTACAGAATTTTATCTATTCTTTTTATTAAAATCTCGTCAATGTGCACAATAATGTCCATGAAGGTATTTTCTTTGCCATCCAGAACAAAACTGTCAGAATCGTGGATCAGCCACCGTCCTGGGTCACCCCATTCCATGAGTCCCTGTGTCCCCAGTCAGGCCCTGCAGCACAGGTGAAGGAAGCCGGGTGCCTCAGGCCACCCTCCCCACCACCCCAGGCTTTGTCTTTAGGGATGTATTTCATTGAGTCAGCAAGAAAGCCTTCCCTCTCCTCTGAGAAGGAAAATTTCTATCCAAGAAATGTTTCTGTACAATTAGAGAAAATTAATTATTCCACATGCTACCACATCCCCTGAAGAGGATGGTCCCTGGTCTCTGTTTCTTGTAACCGAGGATGTTTATTCCTTCTAAACGTATTTGCTCTTCTAGTAGCCAAGTTCTCTCTTCTGTTGGTGTTATGTTTGGGGTTTTGTTTAGGGAATCTCAGAAGTTTGGGCTTTGAGGAAGGAAGGAGTCCGCTTCAGCCCTTACTGAGTCCTGTTCTGGCCTCTCAAAGGTGACCAGGGTCTGGGAAAGAGGCTGACCTTGGCTTGGCTCTCCCTGCCAGTTCAGAGGTATGTAGACAGATAGCAGAAAGCAGGGAGGCTGCTGGGTCTTGTTCACCCACCTGGATCAAATGAAAAGAAACTAGTTCTCAGCGGCCCTGTTCACAAGTGAAAGACCTTCCCTTTTTCCCTCATAGCAGAGAAGGTAAAAAGAGCTCTGTGTGAGAGATACATGTGTATGAGTATATGCATGGTAACCCTGGCTACCTGACTGTAGGATTCTCTGTACTCAGGGTGGAATGAGCGTGGTAAAACCATATCCATATCTCCTTTCCTCTCTGTCAGGAGGAGGCCAAAGAAAGGGACCAACAGTCTGGGAGGCAAAAAAGAAGACTCGGACAAGCAATCTGTATATAGTTTCATATAGTACTCAGCTCACTTTTCACCACTGGAGTGTGAACTGGACTCCAAGACTGATACATAAAATTGACTCCTGGCCTGGGCCGGCTCTCCCCACCTCCTCTCCACTCCCCCACCACACACCAAGTCAGCCCAGCTCTGAAGTGGGTCAGGGACAGGACATTCTTCCTGAAAGCTGTGGCTTCTGCATTTTAGAGAAGGTCCCCAGTATCACTGGGCCCAGAGCTACGTACACACCTGGCGGGGGGTTTGTACGGTGGGCAGTACTGCTATGTTAGATTTTGGGAGGGCTCAGGGCCCAGCCTAAAATTAAGGTAAACTCACTTAAGATTCTGTGAAGTTTGTAGTGTTCATCTGCCTGGGAAGCAAACTTTAAACATGACAAATAGGATTCCCTCTGAAACGGGCACCCTAGAGAAGGAAAGCCCCTCCCAGCAGAAGCTGTTCAAGATGCCCGATTTGATGCCACACGGCTAGGTCAGAGTATCACTCTGCAGAAGTGTTCACGATACAGCCTCTCTACCTGGGGGAAAACGAGGCAGAGAGTGAAAAAATGGTTTGGAATTTAGTAAATAAGGAGGAAGGAAGAAGAATAAAAAGAAAATAATCCAGCTGGTCAGAGGAATGGGAATGTTCCCATTATCCCCAGTCACGTCCCTCCCCATACACACACAACCGGAGCCAGGTCCCACCTCCTTGAGCCTCATCAGGCACTGTGAGCATTCTGATGCCATTCTGGAGGAAATGTACAAGGGTCTTATCTTTGATCACAAAATAATGTATATATAGGAATATCATCAGGCGTGGCATGGCCCTCTCTCCTCTCTGGGGAAGGTGACCTTAATGTGTTCCTTCCAGCTATACTTGACGACAACGTGCAGGGCATGCACACAGTTTGATCACCAGGGTTGAGGCACTGCCTTGTGATTTTCAAGCTCTTGGTCAATCTCCGGTAGATCTCCAGAGACACCTACAATTCATGCTGGACTGGGGAGTCCTACTCCTTGCTCCCAGGGTTCAGTGGTTATAAGGTTGCCTTGGACCCCAGTTCAATGCTTTGAAGCCAAAGTAGTCAAAGATACCAAGCAAGTCCTCATTTTAATGCATATCCATGTCATCTGGATCAAAGCCACAGAATTCCAAAGGGACTGTCTTCAGGCAAAGAAGATATCAAAGGGATGGAACCTTAAAAAAGGAGGCGAAGGTAACTTGTGGGGCCAATGAAAGGTAAAGTCAAAGGATCCCCTTAAGCCACCTGATGTACCACCACCAAAGTGCAGGCCTGGGGCAAGGAGATGGGGCAAAGTGCATCATCCTGTCTCCATCCCAGTCTCATCACCCTGCCCAAGCTCCCAATTCATGGGCCTAGAATAGCAACCTTTATCTTTCACAGAGAGAGCCAGTCTCATAGAGGAAGTAAAGCCTACAGATGGCAAGATTAATTCCAACTCTTAATAATATAGCAAATAATACTGCACATCCCTCATTTTATTTGATTCTCATAATCTGAAGTTCAGAGAGACTGAATTACCCAATAAGTGAAAAATCTAGTACTAGAGAAACTCAGATGTGACTGACAGTCTTGAAATCTTTGCCATGGACCCACAGACCCTAACGAAGGGCTGAATGACTGGTCTGGGGACACATCCAAAGTCATCCCTAGTCCCCAGATTTTTTCTTATCTCTAGAGATACACAGGAGATGAAGCAATCAGACAGGACTGAAAAACACAGGAGGCTAGTAAGGAAGGATTCCCTAATGCTACTCTGCTTCTAGCACTGTTTCTCCTTTCCAGGATCCATCCCATATGAGAAAACAGGAGGGCAAAACTCATTAGCTGAATATTGGTGGGAGAGATGAGGAGCCATTTCTCTTTTGAAATAAAGTTTTCAAATGCTTCATACTCACACCTAGGGCTCATAGTGTTGCTCAATTCCAAGGGTCATGGTTCACTTTATATAGAGTTGCACTCCAGGAGGTGATATTGACATAGAATATGATGGGAATGGGGCTCCCTGGAGTTCAGGATCCCAAACCTGACATCCCACACCTAATACGAAGCCAATCAAAATGCATGAATGGGCTGGCAGCTTGGGATGAAGTGACTCTGGTCTACACATTTTGGGGGGTTGGTGTTTTAATGTTATTATTTGT
The DNA here is from genome assembly GCF_937001465.1 of Orcinus orca. Classification (NCBI taxonomy): domain Eukaryota; kingdom Metazoa; phylum Chordata; class Mammalia; order Artiodactyla; family Delphinidae; genus Orcinus; species Orcinus orca. The sequence continues at coordinate 76,106,572 of NC_064565.1, forward strand.
CATAAATTTAATGGGCAAGAAGTAGTATGTTGGTGTTTTAATTTATAGTTTCCATAAGTTTATTAGCCATTTATATTTTTAATGAATTTCCTGTTCACTACCTTTAGCTTCTTTTTTATAGGATTTCTTTCTTTCTTTCTTTCTTTCTTACTGTTGATTGGCAGGATTTTTAGAATTTTAAACTTTTGTCTCTTATATGTTTCAAATATTTTTCCCAGTGTTATTTGTAGTTTACCTTTGTTTTGGGGGTCCTTTACCATACAGAAATTTTACAATTTTATGTATCAAGTCCGCCAAACATTATCTTTTTGATATTGTTAAAAATTCAGACGGTTTTAAACACCAGACAGCTTAACAACAAATAAGTGGCCCAGGAGAGGACTGGGTGAACTAGAAAGCATTTTTTTAATAGTAAGGAGCATTACTTCTTTTAAAAATGGAGGAATCCTCTAGATTATGGATATGGCTGAGCTGATTTTCATGCTCTCTCTCCCAGAGCTCTGGCCAAGGTGCCACAGGCCTTGATGGAAGGGTATGTGCAGTCGTGCTGGGCTCGAGGATTCCTCAAAAGCACACAGAAGCTCTGGAAGGAACTTTAATGACTGAATCGTAGAAGATGTGACTTGCACAGGCTGAAAGTGGCCATTTCTCACCCGTCCACTTTGATGCAGAAGTACTAGTTCATCCAGCTTTGATGCTTGGATAGCAAGTAGTGCAACGTGAAGATATCTCATCAGTAAATATCTCTAGAAACTGAGAAATTGCACTGAAATCCATTTGTGGTGATTGTGAGTAAATACCTTAATTCTCCTTCTCTTGTACCCACTCTCCCACCCTTTGCCCAGCTCACCTGTACTCCCTCCAGTCTCATCTTAAAACTTCCTTTAATTTCCCTGACCTCTCCCTGTCCACCTCACTCACCCCTCATCTGCTTTGATGCTCTTCATATGTGCTTCCACAGCAAAATGCACCTTCCATATCGTAGCATTTATCACTTCAGAAGACAACTGGCTGCTTACCTGTCTACCTCTCTAACTACATCACACGCTACTTAAGGTAAAGACAGATGACTGCCTTATTCACTATTATATTCCCAGCACCTAGCCTAGCACAAAGTAGAAGCTGACATTTATTTGGGGCATGAAGGAATAATGTGTGGACGGCTCTATGGGAAGTACTGAATCTGCCTCGTATTTTCAGTCTGCACAGGAATTTAGAAGGCATGCTGGATGAAAAGTGGTCTTCCAGGCTGGGCCAAGAAATGCCTTCTGGTTTGGCAGTGACTCAGCCTATGTCTCTAACAGAAATCTGAGAACTATGAAAACAAACATGTGGTCATTTGAATCTCTCTCCCTGTTAGCTGGGGAGGGCTCAATTTTCATTCCAGAGGATTTTACATGTCACTCTTATTGTTTATTTTGGGTTAAAAAAAAAAACTTGAAAAGGAATCAAATCTCTAATATGGAACACAAACTGCTAAAAAACATCAAGAGGCCGGGGCAGGGAGGAAGAGATGGAAATAGAAAAAAGACAGTGAAAATAAACTGAATAAAACAGCGTTTCAAAGCACATTCTTATTCTGAGACAACAGGGAGCTGTCTGACTCTGGTTCTCATGATGTAAAACATTTGACAAGTTTGTTGATCTTCATGAGAAAAAAATAAAAGCAACTTCTTGATTTGAAACTAGACTTTTTCTTAGATACCAAGTGGAAAACAAATGTTATCTTTCCTCTTCCTCAGCAGGGATCTCAGCCGAAAAGAAAAAGAAAAGAAAAAATTCTGACGTTTCGCTTTCATGAATAGGATTGCACTATACAGGCTAAACATAAATACTAGGAAACAGCAAAAAGATTGGATGAACATAACTCCGGCTTCAGAATAAAAAGCAAACCTTTACCTGTTAATCTTAATGATATTTTTAAAAAACGTTTTTAATGCTCTTAGAAAAAAAAAAAGGGTGGTTCTTCTCTATCCTAGCTGTGGAGGTACTAATAGAGACACTTCAGGGGTATCTGTGTGGCTGACCCCTTCCCACTCTCTCCCTCCCCACCCCTCCCATGGGCACACACCTGCTTCCACCATTGCCCCACAGGAAAGATGAATCTCAGGGACATGTGATACTCTCTCCCTGACAGCAGCTGATTGAATCAGGGCCAACATCTTCCCCCACTATACCAATCAAACATATTCTCTCAATCTGAAGCAACAGACAGACGTTGACGTCAATTTGACTTTCATTCATCCCCCTTTACAGTCAGAATAAATTTCTGCTGCTTGAATCACTAACTTAAATACAATTCCATTGTCATATAGCAAAGAAATAAAGAGGAGGAGAGAAAGAGAGGGAGGGAAAATAAACATACTGAGGGTTTCCATGCATTAAGATAAAAGTACATTAACCCTAGATAGGTTCTCAAACAAAGCGATTCAATACATTCTGACCTACTGGAAGTCGAATCTCCATTATTAGGATCGAATATCTATAGATTCTGAACATATGTATTACAAAACAATTTACTGGTCTTGAAATTTCTAAAATGGTTTCACAGCTTCAATAAAAAAAATTGTATTATATCAGTCAGTCATTATAAAATTATCTATGAATTTTGATATGAATCCAGACAGAAAAAAATGAAATAACTCACTTCCTTTGGGAAATATGGAATAAAACTGAAGGCAATAAAGCCATTTCCAAGAGTATTTAGCTATTTTTAATATAAAAATCCATTAATAGGTAATGATATTGTAGACAACTGAATTCTAGGTGAGCCAACATAATTAATTACAAAAACTATACTCATTTATTCAAAATGATTTATTGAACTCAGCTATATGCCAGGCCCTCTAGTAGGCAATAAGGAATACAGCAATGAACAAAACAGACATAAATCCCTGCCAAATGGAGTTTACATTCTAGAGGGGGAAGAAAAACAAAATTAATAAAATATGCAGCAATGAATATTGCTCATGGCCAACAGGAAAAATGTTCAGAGATCTTAACCAGGCAGTCAAGTTCTGCAGCAGATGGGCCTTGACCACTTTCCTACCCTCCTCTCCCACCAACACCCACACCTCCCCTACTCCAGTTTTGCAAACAGGCTTATCATGACTTCAAAGCCATGTCTCTGAGCTTCTGCTGAGGCTGTTTCTTTTGCCTGAAGTTCTTGTTCTCCTCCTGTGTCTGGTAAATTCGTACTCATCTCAAGAATCTATTTGAGCTTTGTTTCCTCTGAAAAGCCTTTCCTAACTTCCTCAGGTAGAGTTAGGTACTCTTTTCTCTGAGCCCCATATTGCTTTTCCATTCCTCAGGAAAAATACTTATCACACAGTGGTAAAAATGTTTCCTTGTCCGGTTTCTCCTCTTTTTTTCCAAAATTTTTTTTTTTTTGCGGTACGTGGGCCTCTCACTGTTGTGGCCCCTCTCCCCTTGCGGAGCACAGGCTCCGGACGCGCAGGCTCAGCGGCCATGGCTCACGGGCCCAGCCGCTCCGCGGCATGTGGGATCTTCCCGGACCGGGGCACGAACCCGTGTCCCCTGCATGGGCAGGCGGACTCTCAACCACTGCGCCACCAGGGAAGCCCTGGTTTCTCCTCTTGACTGAGAGTTCTTTGTGATTAGAAACAATTTTATTCCTCTTTGTACCCTCAGTGGATAGCAACACTGCCAAGTACATAGTAGTTACTTAGAAGTCTTGGTTGAGTGAATGTTGAACAGATTTTAAATACTGGCGTAAGAACATTCAGCAAAATACTGTCAGAGAGAAGATAAGAAAAGGAGTCCCCAGTGTACTTGTTCCTATATATGTACCATTCTGCATATCGAGTTGTGGCTCACATTCCAAAATCAGACAATCTAACCCAGGCACATCACTTATCTCAGAAGGAAAGATCTCTGAAACCCTTGGTGGTAGAACATGTACATAGCATGAGCTATTTCATATAGCATTAAGACTTAAAATACATTCAAAATTAGCAATGTGAACAACTAAATGGAAGAACTTAAGCAAGTGGTTTTAATTGGAGACATTTAGCAATGTCTGGAGTTATTTTGGGGGTCACAATTTGGGGGATGGAGCTGCTACTAGCACTTAGTGGGTGGAGACCAGGGATGTTGTTAAACATCCCACAAAGTACAGGACAGTTCCCCATTACAAAGAATTATCCAGCCCCAAAGATCGATAGTGCAGAGGTTGAAAAACTCTGACCTAACCCTTCCACCTCAAGAAATTATAATATTTTTCCTCAAGTCACTATAATGACATTGAAAGTTATGATGGGCTCTTATGTAGATATGACTGCTTCCCTAGTCAACTGCTAAGAATGTACAACTTCTAAAAATAATTGTAAAACGTTGTACTCTGAACTGAGAGAAATGTTATCTCAGGGAAAAGGGAAGGGCTGGGCTTTCATGTTCCACATTTGATCAGTAGCAATTTGAACTCTGCTAAAACAATTAGATAATAATAATCATCATACTCGATCTCAGAAACATTTGGATGAATTATTAATAAACAGTAATCAAAGCATTTTGCTGATAAAATGGATGATTACTTTGGAAAGAACCACTTGGCTACTTAGCAACAAGATTATCAACCTTTGTAACATTTTAGCTACACATACAAGACTAGAGTAGTTTCAAGATAAGGAACTACATCAAAGCAGAACAAGAAAATCTGAAAGTACTCTAAATGATGACACCTAAGGTTAACTAGCCACCCAGACACAGAAATGTGTCAAGAATCTGGTGAGGGTGGCAATACTCCAACCCTTGCTACTTTAGTCCAGTGACACAATAGCAATGTGGTACAAAAGCAAATTTCTACTTCTGGCTCCAACTTCTTGCTGACCATATATTTGATTGTCTAGAGGTGATCTTCACTTAGATTTCCCTTTGACAAACAAAATACAACATTTCAAAACCTGAGCGTGTCATCTTCCCATAATAAAATGGAAGCTTCATTATTTTCAATGGCATCACCCAATTTCTGAGCACCTGGACTCAATCCTGTTATCTTACATTTCACTATGTATATACTTCAGCCTCATCATCCAACAACCCCCTGATCTGTATCATGCACTGTCTTTTGAATTTGGTCCTTTGCCCCATTTATTCCCTTCTATATCTGCTTTTAAACCACTACCTTAATGTGGGTCCTTATCATTTATGCCTAGATTTCTATAAAAACCTTGGATGGTCTCCCATCTTTATTGTCTCCTTGATCCACTGCTTCACATGCTATTGTAATAACAAGCACCACAAGAATACCAATGACAATTCTAGGCTGCTGTAGTTTAGAGGTTTATAGCTCAAGTTTTGGAGTCAGACTGCCGAGATTACAAGCAGTTAAGTGTATTAAGTCATTTAATCCTTGTGACAACCCAGTGAAGCAGCTACTATGATTATCTTCATGTTACAGATGAGAAAACTGAAATGTAGAGGGTGGAAATCACTTGCCCAAGGTCACACATCTAGTAGCACTGAGCCAGGATTTGGTTGCAGTGTGTGGGACTCCACAGGCTGGGCCCTAACCACTGTACTACCCTGCCCATCCTCCAGCCTGTTATTACCCAGGACTTGGTGTGCCCTACACCTATGTCATGAAGCCACTCTCCATATATCTGGATTCTATGAAACCAACTCATTTACTCTTTCTGTGTCACTTTTGCACATAAGGGACTAGTCACCTTTATTTTATTTTGTATATGGTAGTGAATTGTTTTGCAATTATCCTCAGGTTACTCCGTATGTTTATATTTTGTCTCTTCACCTAGGATTAAGTGTTTTTGTAGAGCTTAGTTATTCTTCTACATTCTTCCAAAGTGCCTACTCTAACACCCATGAGTACTAAGTGCTTTAAGGCTAACCTTTTAATTACTTACATGAAAATCCTCTACAAATAAAAAACATAATGAATGTAGGTGGATATCTTAATTCTAGATATTATTATGAATATTAAAATCAAGTTGGAGATTTCCTAAAAGATAATCAAGGCAAGCTAGATTTGGAGACCCTGAAAATAGTAAACTGTTACAGCTTCATCTGTTAATACCAAATACAAGAGCTGAAAAACCAAAGACTTTGTTTCCCCCATTAGTAAAACTGGCCTAGTCATTCCAGAACACTGCCTAGCTTGGGGGTCCACATGACACTGAAATCGCAAGCTAGGTTAGAAGTCAGCAGTGGTAGACAGTTCTTACTCTTTGTACAGCAGCAGCAACATCTGGGTGACAGTCCTAGGGAGAAGAGAGACTAACACCATGCTCCCTCCAGCACCACTATCATCACTGTGGCCACCACTTGGAAATCTTTCATTGGAATAATAGTTGCAGTGAGTCATTATCACAGGTCTTCAGTCTGGCTTGCTCATATTCAGAAAAGGGAAAAAGACAAGAGGCTTAACTCACCAATTAATATAAGCTCAGAGTTGTTCAGTGCAGATCATACTTGTCTGTCTTGTGTACCTAGAACAGACCTGACTCAGAGGCACTCAACTTGTTGAATTAATGATTGGCTTCAGAACTTTATATTCTCTTTACATAACAGTAATGATAACAATAATATCTATCATCTATTGGATTGACAGCATAGCATGGTTGTTACAAACCAGCTCTCTGGAATCAGACTGCCTGAATCCACAAACCAGCTGTTTGTCCTTGGGAGAGTTACTTAACTTCTCAGACTCCCAGATTCTTTACCTGGAAAGTGGACCTAATAAGAGTAACACCTTCCAAGGGACTTTTGAAAGGATTAAAGTCGAAAATAATGTTACACGCTTAGTATAGTCTTACACATCTTAAGGACTCTAAAAATTGTAGCTATTTTTGAGTGCCTACTCTGTGTCAGGCATTACAGCAGGGTTTCTCAGTCTTTGTGTGATTGACATTGTGAGCCAGATAATTCTTTTTTGTGGAGGGTGTCCTGTGCATGGCAGGATGCTTAGGCCACCCCTGGTCTCTACCCAGTAGATGCCAGTAGCACCTCCCCAGTCATGATAACCATAACTGGAGAGCAAAATCAGCCCTGGTTGAGAGCCACTGCACGAAACTGAGCTCTCTACAGGTATTTTTCCTGACTCCTCAAAATACTCTGACAAGGTAGGATGCCAATGGAATCCTCTCTATTTTATAAGTAAGAAAGTGACAGCTCAGACATGTTACCAACTTTCCCAGGGTGACCCAACCTGCCCAGGTTCAGCTGACGCCACAGTCTTGTGTTATGCCTCCCTCAGGTAGGTGATGCTTGTCTTCACGCCTCTCCCTTGGCTTTCGCACCCACAAAGGCACGTCCTATAAGTAGAGGTCGCAGGAGGACCTTCAGAGGATAATAGTGAAGCCAAACCTCACTTCTACAGAGTCATGAGATGATCTCAGGTATCCTCATCTCATTCCATAACTCTTGAACCACAGTATTTCTATGCAGAGCTACAGAGTTTTGGTAAATCCCACCTGAAGTGGGTAAATAAGCAAAAATGGCATTACTCTAAAAACGCACTCAAAAATGTGAACTAAAACTATACAAGGCCCTATTATTAATTCCTTCCTCTTCCTCAGTTCCCCTGTAAAGTCCCTCTCCAAGTAACATGCATGCTTTTCTACTCAGCTTCTCCTTTTTGTTTCTACAAACTCTATCTTATCCCTCGACCTCACTAGACACCAAGCCCAACATGCTTTAATGGACCTCCCTCTACCACTCCAGTTCATTTAGCACCCTACTGCTAGATCAATCTTCCACAGTGATTAACTCACCAAGTTACTATTCTACTATAAAAGCACTAATAAATCCTTATTTTCTAAAGCATCGTTTAAATTTCACTAATTGACATTCAAGTTCCTTGAAATACTCTCTCTCTCTGCCCCTTGCCATGCTGTCTCTCCTCCTCCTGCCCAAATCCTAGGTATCCTACCAATTGGCTGAGGGGAACACTGTTTCTCTGTGCCCAGAGAAATCCTGTGGCTTCCGTGTTTGGCCATACTCCCTCTTCTCTATGCCTGTCAAAATTCTGGCCACTCTTTTAGGCCCAGCTCAGGCTGAAGCCCCTCCATGAAGTATTCTCTGACCATTGCAGCCTCATCAAGACCTTTCTATTTCAAGGTGTTCACAGCCCTGATAGCGGTGAACACCATACCACCTAGCACCTTAATTTAAATCTCTGGTATCTGCTAGAGTTTCATGTTTGCCTAAATGGATTATAATTCTGTTGCATGCTGGCACCATATCTCACATTTATGGGCTGTGCTCTGAGAAGATCTTCAGTGAGTCCTTACAAATTGACTCTGTGGAAGCCTTCTGCTGTTGTAGGAATAGAGGTAGTGCTTCACAGACGTGTGCGCTCCTGATCGTATCTTGTCGTCTGGGACTCCACCCTATGTGAGGTCACCTCATATGGTTCACTGCCACTTGGAGACAACATTGCCAGCACACCTGCTTTCTGCCAACTCACTTCCAGCCTGAACCCTCTGTTGGCCCTTTGCTTTCAAGACTTCTGGTCTCCTTTTCCTCTCAGTATACCTTGACTTACTTCTGCATCATGGTCTTTGACACTGACTTTCTTCCTTGGGAGTAAACCCCAATCACCATGCTGAAGTTAGCTATTTATGGCCTGTTTACTGGTATCTCTGGAAATGGAAATTATGACTTCATCTAAGCCAATGATTCCCAAACATAACTGAGGCTAAGGTCACTTGAGTGCTTATTAAATATTTTGATTCCTGGGCTCTGCTCCAGACCCACTACCTCAGAATATCCAGGATATGGGTCTAGGACCCAGAATGCTTAACAAGCATCCCAGGTGATTCTCAGGATCAGAAAAGTTGAGGCGCTGATCTTAAGCTACTGGGTAGTATTTTAGCAGCTGATCTAATGAGATATTCAGGCCTAGTTGACAATCAGGAATTAGGCATCCTGTCGAAAGAAATCATTGATTTCAAGGGCTTAGCAGCATTCTTCCTTATCAATTTCCATTTTTCCAGCTATTAATATAAGGAAATATGTTCTACTAAATGGACCACTAATATAGAAACTAACAGTATGACCTTGAAGAAGTCACTTAAGAACTCTGAGCTTCAATTTCTCATTTTTTAAAAATAAATAAATTTATTTATTTTTGGCTGGTTGGGTCTTCATTGCTGCGCGCAGGCTCTTCTCTACTTGTGTCGAGCAGGGGCTACTCTTAGTTGCGGTGTGTGGGCTTCTCATTGCAGTGGCTTCTCTTGTCGCAGAGCACGGGCTCTAGGCGTGCGGGCTTCAGTAGCTGTGGTTCATAGTCTCTAGAGCACGGGCTCAGCAGTTGTGGCACACGGGCTTAGATGCTCCACGGCATGTGGAATCTTCCTGGACCAGGGCTCGAACCCATGTCCCCTGCATTGGCAGGCAGACTCTTAACCACTGCACCATCAGGGAAGTCCTCAATTTCTCATTTATAGAAAAAGGGAGAGTTGGGCCAGATCAGTAGTTCTTTCATGGATGAACATTAGAATCACTTCAAGTTTTTAGAATACACCATTCCCAGGGAGTCTAATTTAACTGATCCAAGTGACTATGTTGTATAAATGAGGTTAAAATAAAGTGAACTGGGTGATTTTTACGATGCCTTCCAGCTCCAAAATAACTCTTTGATTTAATAACTCTACCATTTTTTAATTCTCATGTCGACTCTAGATGTTTATTTTATGTCATATGAAAAAAACATACATACTGTTTTTTATTCAACTTTTTTTTCAATAACATCTTTGTTAGGTATTTGATGTTCATATAGGAAACAGGCTGAATAATTTTTAAATATCATTATGAGTTATTACTACCATGTAAAAATATTCAGGAGTATAATAAAGTCTTTTAAAATCTGTAGACCCAGACATAAAGAGCAAAAACTCAGCTGTTAATTAAATCAAAGACAGGGATATGCCTATCTGTTCCTTCAGTATTCAAAGTAATATTTATTGCTGAGTGGCTGCCTTCTACCAGCCCCTGTGCAAGTTACTGGGGATACAGCAGTATATGAGAAACAGTCCAAGCCCACATGGAAAGATAAGCATTGTATAAATGTTACAAATGTGATTAGGATCACAGTGGAATACAGAGAGCTACAAGAACGCATAAAGAGTACTTAACTTACTCTGTGCAGGAAAGGCTTATAGGAGGAAGTGGGAGTTAAGGTGAAGCCTGATAAATGAATTGGAATTACTAGTGCATGTTGGGTGAACAGCATGTTGGAAGGAACTGGGGTAGAAAGAGCTTGCAGTGTACTAGAAACAAAAAGAAGACCAAAGAGGCTTGAACTAGTAAGCAAAGGGGAAAGTGGCACAAGTGGAGGGCATGTAAAAGAGTTCAGAATTTATTCTAAAATACCCAAGTATGAAAGTTTAGAATTAATTCTAAGAGCCTTGAATATTTTAAACAGGGTGCTGAAATGATCTGATGTACATATTTGAAAGTCCTTACAGTACTTGGAGTACAGAGATGCCTGAGTGGGTACAGGGAAAACAGGCTACTGGAGTGTAAGACAGACTAAAGTGGTGTGAGCAGAGATGGAGAAAGGTGAATAAATTCAAGATACCCATCTGAGGAGACTCAGAAGGGCTTGGTGATTGATGGGCTGTGGGACAAGGGGTAACTTAATGAGTCAAGGTTTCAGGCTTGAGGAACTGGGTGGGTAACCATAAATTTACAGAGATAAGGAACCCTGGAGGAGGAGGAGGTTCAGTGGAAAACATGGGTTCAGACTGAGACACATTGAGTGTGAAACATCTGTGGGTCAACCAAGAGGGAGTCTTTCTCTTTCTTTCTTTTTTTTTTTCTTTTTGGCCATGCCATGTGCCTTGTGGGATCTTAGTTCCCTGACCAGGGACTAAAACCAGGCCTGGCAGTGAAAGCACCGAGTCCTAACCACTGAACCACCAGGGAATTCCCAACCAAGTGGGGGTCTTGATTAAAGTGGGTCTGAAACTAAAAAGAGAGACCTGAATTAAAGTTGCAAATTGCAAGTTGTCAGCACATAGATGATACCTGAAGTCACCAGAGACGGACGAAATCACCTACTACATGAGGGCTATGGTAGGTGCTAGGGCAATACTAGATTCTTTGCACTCAAGTAATTCACAGTCCAACAAATATAACCACATATGAACAAGGCCTGAATTTTAGTTCAACTGCCATGAAAACTACACCAAAAATCCCTATTATTGGTCATAGTAGGTATACCCCCTTTTTCCTTCTACCTCTGGAGGTTTATCTCCCAATTCGACCCCAAACTAGAAATTCACCTAAAAGTAGACTAGCCTATACTTTGTTCTAATAAAGTGGACTTCAACAGAGAGGACTTCTTAAATCATTATGCGATATCACTTAAATCTTAAAAATAAAATTTACAAGTTGAAATATATTTACACTAACATCACACCCTTTTAAATATCAGTGAATGTGAAAATCTAGGGAGCAAATTGCAGATTTTGAGCTTGGTCATTCTCATGGTGATGTGAACTCTACAGTTTACAGGGCTATGATCACAAAGCCCAAGGTCTGTTAAGCCTGTGTCACATGAAAATAAGTCCACTGTCTAAGGGGTTCTTGGGACATGGTCTACTTTTAAAATGTACTTTGTAGCTTAAAAGAGCACTGCACCCAACAGCTAAGGCTTCTGTTTGAAAGTTCACTTGATACCAGAAATAATTACCAATAAACCTAATGGAGATTGACATTTCAGAGATTTGAACCTTCTCTGATTATCCTTTTTCCTTCCACCCTTCCTTTCTTTCTTCTTCCACTTCTTCCCTCCCTCTCTTTTTTCCTTTAATCTCCCCTCCCTTCTTTCCTTTTTCTCTCCTTTTTTTTCATTTTCCTTCTTTCCACAAATATTTTCTGCCTCAAAACTTTTATGGAATGAGACAAGGCATACATATATAACCTACATACAACAATGCTAATTGGCTCCTCTGTGCAAGGCACTTTGATAGAACCACAGCATAAATATCAGAAATGGAAGAGACCTCACAGACCATTTTATGCAATTCATCCATCTACAAATCAACGAAGGTAAACTTTCTTGATGTTCCACTGTCGTGCTTAAGAATCATCTTAAAGTTTATTTGGCCATCATGTCACACTTCACACAATAAGGGCAGACACTCTTTTTATTATTTTATTATGTCATCAGGCCTAGGAACCACACTAATCAATACAGTTACTACGTATGTGGAAACTGAGCCCTCAAAGTGTGCTGAGTCATAATTGAGATGTGCTGTAAAATACACAATGAATTTTGAAGACACTATGAAGAAAAAGACTGTAATATATCTCATTAATAATTATGATACCTCATTAATAATAATTATTATTAATACCTCATTAATAATGTTCATACTGATTACACAGTGAAACGATAATATTTTGGAAATACTGAGTTAAATAAAATATATTATTAAAATTAATTTTACCTTATTTCTGTTTACTTGTTTTAATGTGGCTCCTAGAAAATTTTATATGAAATACGTGGCTCACATTTGTGACTCATTTTACAGTTCAATTGAATAGAACTGTTACAGAATAATAGTTGATTAAAAAAATTCCTTCACATACCAAAAACAAGTGGATCACATGTCCTAGAGGGCTGAGAATTTACCAGTCATAGCTCAATAAGACCCAAGAATTTAATGAATTGCCCAAGGTCACATAGTTTATTAGTACAGAGATGATACCAGGACCCAGTACTGTTTGCTTATTGATCTTTTATCATAGGACGGTTCAATGAACAAAATTGTAAAATGGTCTTCAATGGCTACAAAACTGATTTCAGTTGAATTCAACAAATATTTGAATGCCTCATAGGTATCGGGCATCGTGGTAGGCAGTAGTGATTGGAGGGTTTAAGTTTTATCACTTGAATGTCTGAGGAACTTCCCTTCAGTTCTAAATGAAAAACAAAATTACTTTCATCATCTTTTTATCATATTCATAACTTAAATATGACTATATCTGTGTGGGCATGTTTTCTTAATTTTCAAATTCTAAACTGAATATTTGATCAGTGTAAAGAAGAAACTATTAAAAATTCCCTAAAATGCAAAAATATGTTAATAAAACTTATTTTGACTACAAGGAATATACATTATAGCTGTCACCAAATTTTTTTCCTAAAATAGTCTTATTAATTTGGTTATAATTTAGTTAGCTTAAAACTGAAACATACTGAGATGCACTATTATATTCTTTTCTTAAATGGCTAGATTTTAACATCTATTGATTTTATTATATCGTTATGTGGTTTATAAATGCTCATCTGTTACTAAATAGTAAATTTTAGTTTTTCACTATGGGCAACTCATAAATTTTTTTGGTGAATTTAGAGTAATTGCACTTTATCAAGAGTAATTGTTGGTTGTACAGGAATCACTTCACTTGCTTTAAACCTCTGGACACTATTGCTTAATTCCATTTTCTATTAATATCTTGGCTTCATCTATTTGTCACTTAGGTGATTAAACAAGTAAACCCATGCTCGTAGCCTTGGAATAAATTCCACTTTGCTATGGTCTTCTTCCAGTTTAACAATGGATTTCATTTGTTAATATTTTAATTAAATATTTGCATATATTCATAAGTTTGGGGAGCTTAATTAGATTTTAGTATTCAACCATGCTAGCTTCATAAATTAGGAGTTTCCCTATAATTTTTTATGAATCAGACTAGTTAAAATACAGGAATTGTCTATTATTTCTAGGTTTGAAAGAAGTCAGTAGTGAAAATCACTCTGGCCTGGTGCCTGTTTAAATAGTATTTCTTCAACAATCTTTTCCATTTCTTCTATACTTATTAGTCTTTTTTCTATTTTCTTCGTTTTCTTGGGTCACTTTTGTTCATTTATATTTTATCAGAAATAGTTTTCTCTAGATTTTCAAATTTATTGCCACTGAATTACAGATTATATTCTCTTAAAAAGTTTTCTTTTGATCTCTTTCATATCTCCATATTCCCTTTCTAATTCCTAAATTTATATCTTTTTTTTCCCTTTTCCTTAATCAGGCTTTTATTAATCTTTTCTGAGAACTCAGCTTTTTACTGTATTTACTTTTTTAAAAAATGTTTCACAATTTCAAATTTTATCTTTATTAAATCTCCGTTCCTACTTGCTTTTGGTTTGTTTTGTTACAAGGCATATTTGTTATTTGTTATTCATTATCTGAGGTCCCTGAGAAATTCTGTTTAATAGAGATGGAAAAATCTTCAGATCCCACAATCATTTCATAATGACCCGACCACTATAAAATTTGTCTCCACTCAAACATCTTTTTCCTTCCTTGCCCCCATGAACACTAGGATCTATCCTCAATCATGCAGGGTTAGCCTCTGGCTACTGGTGATGTTGGAAATGCCCAATGTTAAAATATACAAAACGAAAATGAATTGCAAGGTGATATTACTAACGTTGCAAAGCTGCAAAGTGATGTTTCATGGATAGCTGGAAAAGCCTTTCCTTAAAGAGAAGATCAGCAAGGCTCATTTATATCACAATAGATGATTCAAAAGAGGCTGCTTTGAGTACCAAAATATTGAGTCAACTTTGGGAAAACTGATGAAGCATGAAGTTCTCAAATATGTTTGCAAAATTGGCTGTCTTTGACCATTTTGGGCCAATCAAATGTGAAATGAAAGATGTCAATCAGGCTCTCATAAAATGTCTCATAGAGTGTATTGCTACACTGTGTACATATGTGGGTGTACAGTAGTCAATAATTCTATAAATGATAAAGCAGTATTGTTCATACAAACAAAACATGCCTAGAATCATTAAGGAAATTGTGATATGTCAATCTGGTGCCAGGCATATAAGAAAAACAATAATTATACGAACTATATATGTATACAGACATTGTTGGTACATGAAAAGGCTATATGGAAATAGTTTCATTTTTATTTATTTAATTTTTTTTTGCGGTACGCGGGCCTCTCACTGTTGTGGCCTCTACCGTTGCGGAGCACAGGCTCCGGACGCGCAGGCTCAGTAGCCATGGATCACGGGCCTAGCCGCTCCGCGGCATGTGGGATCTTCCCGGACCGGGGCACAAACCTGTGTCCCCTGCATCGGCAGGCGGACTCTTAACCACTGTGCCACCAGGGAAGCCCTATATGGAAAGTTTCATTTTTAAAAAGGCTGAATACAATAAAATAATAGTAGATAGTAGTGCAAACTATCTACAACTAGTTAATTTATATATTATATGATTGGGTATGCATATATATGTAGAATATGTTGGTTAAAATGTTAATTAACTTACTGTCATCCAAATAAAAGGTAATTAAATGTTCTAAGTGTTAATTAAATGAATAAATTATTCTGTTAAATTTTACACAAAAAATTAATAGAAGCATAGTTCTAACAACATTTTGACAATAACTGAGGGACTATTCAGTGCTAGATTCTTCAGGATATTTTTCATGCTTACAAAAACACCATTAAGTAGGAGTTATTATGCCCATTTTCCAGAGGAGAAAACCTAGGTTTAAAGAGAGTAAGAACTTGCCTAAATTCACACAGCAAGAAAGTTTAAAGGGATGTAAAATGCAAATCTAGGTCTTTTTGGTACCACAGCCCCCATTCATTTCCTATGCCACATTGCCAAACAGGCTGCTACTTCTGAAGTTACTGCTTTCCCGTCTGTTAATATAAAACTATAATAACATGCTCTTCTCCCAATGGGCACATCCTCCATCCTCCAAAAATATTGTTTACATTATGACTTTAGTCTTTTTTTTTCCAGAATCTCTGGGAATGCCCAGATACTTCTTATTTTTTATATTATTTTATAATTTTTTCTTCCAGTTTTATTGAGATACAGTTGACATACAGCACTGTATAGGTTTAGGGGGTACAGCATAATGATCTGACTTACATACATCATGAAATGTTTATTATAATAAGTTTAGTGAACATCCATCTCATAGATACAAAATTAAAGAAATAAAAACAAAATTTGTTTTCTTGTGATGAGAACTCAGGATTTATTTTCTTAACAACTTTCATATATAACATACAGCAGTTAATTATATTTATCATGTTTCACATTACATCTCTAGTACTTACTTATAACTGGAAATTTGAAACTTTTGACCACCTTCATCCATTCTCCCCTCCCCCCCACCCTTCTCTGGTAACCACAAATCTGATCTCTTTTTCTATGTTTGTTTAGTTTTGAAATAAAACTGACCTAAAACACTATATTAGTTTCTGTTACACAACATAGTGAGTTGGTATTTCTATACATTTCAAAATGATCATCGCAATAAATCTAGTTACGATAAGTCACCATACAAGGATATTACATATAGACTACATATCCCACACTACACATAGCAACATATATGTGATTATTTTAAGTTGCTGATCCCTTACATTCAAAGGTATTTTAACAAGCCTGCATTTTTTCTCCCCACCCCACGCTTACTGTTTTTTTTAAATTTAATTTTATTTATTTTTTATATAGCAGGTTCTTATTAGTTATCCATTTTATACATATTAGTGTATATATGTCAATCCGAACCTCCCAATTCATCACACCACCACCACCACCTCCCGCCACTTCCCCCCTTGGTGTCCATACGTTTGTTCTCTACATCTGTGTCTCAATTTCTGTCCTGCAAACTGGTTCATCTGTACCATCTTTCTAGGTTCCACATATGTGCATTAATATACGATATTTGTTTTTCTCTTTCTGACTTACTTAACTCTGTATGATAGTCTCTAGATCCATCCACGTCTCTAAAATGACACAATTTTGTTCCTTTTTATGGCTGAGTAATATTCCATTGTATGTATGTACCACATCTTCTATATCCATTCGTCTGTCAGTGGGCATTTAGGTTGTTTCCATGTCCTGGCTATTGTAAATAGTGCGGCAATGCACATTGGGGTGTATGTGTCTTTCTGAATTATGGTTTTCTCTGGGTATATGCCCAGTAGTGGGATAGCTGGGTCATATGGTAGTTCTATTTTTAGTTTTTTAAGGAACCTCCATACTGTTCTCCATAGTGGCTGTATCAATTTACATTCCTACCAACAGTGCAAGAAGGTTCCCTTTTCTCCACACCCTCTCCAGCATTTGTTGTCTGTAGCTTTTCTGATGATGCCCATTCTAACTGGTGTGAGGTGATACCTCATTGTAGTTTTGATTCGCATTTCTCTAATAATTAGTGATGTTGAGCAGCTTTTCATGTACTTCTTAGCCATCTGTATGTCTTCTTTGGAGAAATGTCTATTTAGGTCTTCTGCCCATTTTTGGATTGGGTTGTCTGTTTTTATAATATTGAGTTGCATGAGCTGTTTACATATTTTGGAGATTAATCCTTTGTCCATTGATTCATTTGCAAATATTTTCTCCCATTCTGAGGGTTGCCTTTTCATCTTGTTTGTAGTTTGCTTTGCAAAAGCTTTTAAGTTGAATTAGGTCCCATTTGTTTATTTTTGTTTTTATTTCCATTACTCTAGGATGTGGATCAAGAAAGATCTTGCTGTGATTTATGTCAAAGGGTGGTCTTCCTACGTTTTCCTCTAAGAGGTTTATAGTGGCTGGTCTTATATTTAGGTCTCTAATTCATTTTGAGTTTATTTTTGTGTGTGGTGTTAGGGAGTGTTCTAATTTCATTCTTTTACATGTAGCTGTCCAGTTTTCCCATCACCACTTATTGAAGACGCTGTCCTTTCTCCATTGTATATCCTTGCCTCCTTTGCCATAGATTAGTTGACCATAGGGGTGTGGGTTCATCTCTGGGCTTTCTATCCTGTTCCATTGATCTATACATCTGTATTTGTGCCAGTACCATATTGTTTTGATTACTGTAGCTTTGTGGTATAGTCTGAGGTCAAGGAGGCTGATTCCTCCAGCTCCATTTTTTCCCCTCAAGACCGCTTTGGCTATTCGGGGTCTTTTGTGTCCCCATACAAATTTTAAGATTTTTTGTTCTAGTTCTGTAAACAATGCCATTGGTAATTTGATAGGGATTGCCCTGAGTCTGTAGATTCCTTTGGGTAGTATAGTCATTTTCACAATACTGATTCTTCCAATCGAAGAACATGGTATTTCTCTCCATCTCTTTGTATCATCTTTAATTTCTTTCATCAGTGTCTTAGAGTTTTCTGCATACAGGTCTTCTGTCTCACTAGGTAGGTTTATTCCTAGGTATTTTATTCTTTTTGTTGCAATGGTAAATGGGAGTGTTTCCTTAATTTCTCTTTCAGATTTTTCATCATTAGTGTATAGGAATGCAAGAGATTTCTTGCATTAATTTTGTATCCTGCAACTTTACCAAATTCATTGATTAGCTCTAGTAGTTTTCTGGTAGCATCTTTAGGATGCTATGCATCTCTATGTATAGTATCATGTCATCTGCAAACAGTGACAGTTTTACTTCTTCTTTTCCTATTTGGATTCCTTTTATTTCTTTTTCTTCTCTGATTGCCACGGCTAGGACTTCCAAAACTATGTTGAATAATAGTGGTGAGAATGGACATCTTTGTCCTCTTTCTGATCTTAGAGGAAATGCTTTCAGTTTTTCACCATTGAGAATGATGTTTGCTGTGGGTTTGTCGTATATGGCCTTTATTATGTTGAGGTAGGTTCCTTCTATGCCCACTTTCTGGAGTTTCTATGATATATGGGTGTTGAATTTTGTCAAAATCTTTTCTGCATCTATTGAGATGATCATATGGTTTTTCTTCTTCAATTTGTTAATATGGTGTATCACACTGATTGATTTGCGTATATTGAAGAATCCTTGCATCCCTGGGATAAATCCAACTTGATCATGGTGTATGATCCTTTTAATGTGTTGTTGGATTCTGTTTGTTAGTATTTTGTTGAGTATTTTTGCATCTGTAATCATCAGTGATATTGGTCTGTAATTTTCCTTTCTTGTAGTATCTTTGTTTGGTATCAAGGTGATGATGGCCTCATAGAATGAGTTTGGGAGTGTTCCTTCCTCTGCAATTTTTTGGAAGAGTTTGAGAAGGATGGGTGTCAGCTCTTCTCTAAATGTTTGACAGAATTCACCAGTGAAGCCAATTGGTCCTGGACTTTGGTTTGTTGGAAGATTTTTAAGCACAGTTTCAATTTCATTACTTGTTATTGGTCTGTTCATATTTTCTATTTCTTCCTGGTTCAGTCTTGGAAGGTTATACCTTTCTAAGAATTTGTCCATTTCTTCCAGGTTGTCCTTTTAATTGGCATGGAGTTGCTTGTAGTAGTCTCTTAGGATGCTTTGTATTTCTGCGGTGTCTGTTGTAACTTCTCCTTTTTCATTTCTATTGCTATTGATTTGAGTCCTCTTTCTCTTTTTCTTGATGAGTCTGGCTAATGGTTTTACAATTTTGTTTATCTTCTCAAAGAACCAGCTTTTAGTTTTATTGATCTTTGCTATTGTTTTCTTTGTTTCTATTTCATTTATTTCTCCTCTGATCTTTATGATTTCTTTCTTTCTACTAACTTTGGGTTTTGTTTGTTCTTCTTTCTCTAGTTCCTTTAGTTGTAAGGTTAGATTGTTTATTTGAGATGTTTGTTGTTTCTTGAGGTAAGAGTGTATTGCTATAAACTTCCCTCCTAGAACTGCTTTTGCTGCATCTCATAGATTTTGGATTGTCGTGTTTTCATTGTCATTTGTCTTTAGGTATTTTTTGATTTCCTCTTTGATTGCTTCAGTGATCTCTTAGTTATTTAGTAACATATTGTTTAGCTTCCATGTGTTTGTGTTTTTTACCTTTTTTTCCCTTGCAATTGATTTCTAATCTCATAGCATTGTGGTTAGAAAAGATGCTTGATATGATTTCAATTTTCTTAAATTTACTGAGGCTTGATTTGTGACCAAGATGTGATCAATCCTGGAGAATATTCCATGTGCACTTGAGAAGAAAGTGTAATCTGCTGTTTTTGAATGGAATGTCTTATAAATATCTATTAAATCTCTCTGGTCTCTTGTGCCATTTGAAGCTTGTGTTTCCTCAGTAATTTTCTGTTTGGATGGTCTGCCCATTGGTGTAAGTGAGGTGTTAAAGTCCCCCACTATTATTGTGTTAGTGTCGATTTCCTCTTTTATAGCTGTTAGCAGTTGCTTTATGTACTGAGGTACTCCTATGTTGAGTGCATATATATTTATCATTGCTATATCTTCTTCTTGGATTGATACCTTGATCATTATGTAGTGTCCTTCCTTGTCTCTTGTAACATTCTTTAAAGTCTATTTTATGTGGTATGAGTATTGCTACTCCATCTTTCTTCTGATTTCCATTTGCATGGAATATCTTTTTCCATTCCCTCATTTTCAGTCTGTATGTGTCCCTAGGTCTGAAGTGGGTCTCTTGTAGATGGCATATATATGGGTCTTGGTTTTGTATCCATTCGGCGAGCCTGTGTCTTTTGGTTGGAGCATTTAACCCATTCAAATGTAAGGTAATTATCAATATGTATGTTCCTATTACCATTTTCTTAATTGTTTTGGGTTTGTTTCTGTAGGTCCTTTTCTTCTCTTGTGTTTCCCACTTAGAGAAGTTCCTTTAGCATTTGTTGTAGAGCTGGTTTGGTGGTGCTGAATTTTCTTAGCTTTTGCTTGTCTGTAAAGCTTTTGATTGCTCCATCGAATCTGAAGGAGATTCTTGTCAGGTAGAGTAATCTTGGTTACAGCTTCTTCCCTTTCATCACTTTAAATATGTCATGTCACTCCCTTCTGGCTTGTAGAGTTTCTGCTGAGAAATCAGCTGTTAACCTTATGGGAGTTCCCTTTTATGTTAATTGTTTTTTTTCCCTTGCTGCTTTCAATAATTTTTCTTTGTCTTTAATTTTTGCCAATTTGATTACTATGTGTCTTCGTGTGTTTCTCCTTGGGTTTATCCTGTATGGGACTCTCTGCACTTCCTGGACTTGGGTGGCTATTTCCTTTCCCATGTTAGGGAAGTTTTGGACTATAATCTCTTCAAATATTTTCTCGGGTCCTTTCTCTCTCTCTTCTCCTTCTGGGACCCCTATAATGCAAATGTTGTTGAGTTTAATGTTGTCCCAGAGGTCTCAGGCTGTCTTCATTTCTTTTCATTATTTTTTCTTTATTCTGTTCCCTGGTAGTGAATTACACCATTTTGTCTTCCAGGTCACTTATCCGTTCTTCTGCCTCAGTTATTCTGCTATTGATTCCTTCTAGTGTAGTTTTCATTTCAGTTATCATATTGTTCATCTCTGTTTGTTTGTTCTTTAATTCTTCTAGGTCTTTGTTATACATTTCTTGCATCTTCTTGATCTTTGCCTCCATTCTTTTTCTGAGGTCCTGGATCATCTTCATTATCAGTATTCTAAATTCTTTTTCTGGAAGGTTGCCTATCTCCACTTCATTTGGTTGTTTTTCTGGGGGTTTATCTTGTTCCTTCATCTGGTACATAGCCCTCTGCCTTTTCATCTTGTCTTTCTGTGAATGTGGTTTTTGTTCCACAGGCTGCAGGATTGTAGTTCTTCTTGCTTCTGCTGTCTGCCCTCTGGTGGATGAGGCTATCTAAGAGGCTTGTGCAAGTTTCCTGATGGGAGGGACTGGTAGTGGGTGGAGCTGATTGTTGCTCTGGTGGGAAAAGCTCAGTAAAACTTTAATCCACTTGTCTGCTGATGGGTGGGGCTGGGTTCCCTCCCTGTTTGTTGTTTGGCCTGAGGCGACCCAACACTGGAGCCTACCTGGTCTTTGGTGGGGCTAATGGTGGTCTCTGGGAGGGCTAACTCCAAGGAGTACTTCCCAGAAGTTCTGCTGCCAGTGTCCTTGTCCTCACAGTGAGACATAGCCACACCCTGCCTCTGCAGAAGACCCTCCAACACTAGCAGGTAGGTCTGATTCAGTCTCCTATGGGGTCACTGCTCCTTCCCCTGGGTCCCGATGCACACACTACTTTGTGTGTGCCCTCCAAGAGTGGAGGTTCTGTCTCCCCCAGTCCTGTCGAAGTCCTACAATCAAATCCCGCTAGCATTCAAAGTCTGATTCTCTAGGATTTCCTCCTCCCGTTGCCAGACCCCCAAGTTGGGAAGCCTGACGTGGAGCTCAGAACCTTCACTCCAGTGGGTGGACTTCTGTGGTGTAAGTGTTCTCCAGTTTGTGAATCACCCATCCAGCAGTTATGGGATTTGATTATATTGTGATTGCACCCCTCCTACCGTCTCATTGTGTTTTCTCCTTTGTCTATGGATGTGGGGTAACTTTTTTCGTGAGTTCCAGTGTCTTCCTGTCAATGATTGTTCAGCAGTTAGTTGTGATTCTGGTGGTCTCACAAGAGGGAATGAGAGCATGTCCTTCTACTCCACCATCTTGAATCAATCTCCCCATGACTTTAGTCTTGCAAATTAGAATACATCATTAGAATGCTTAATTGTATACCCTAATATGGACATTTACAAATAAAAATAAATAATTCCTCCTGAGTAAAATAAAAGACTTGGAGTTTCTTATTCCCTTGAAGCATGCCTTTGAATGAGTCACTGAATTTTTTTTGACCTACAAATTCCTTATCTATAAAACAGCAAAATCATACCCACCTCACAGAATTGCTAGAGATTAAACAAAATGTCATACGTTAAAATACTTATAAACTGAAAATCACCTTACAAATATACTAAGATTAGTATTTTAGTTTCCAGGGTTATTTTATACTGTTTCTGCCAAGATCACTAAAGTTGTCTTATTCCCACAATTCAGCTCTTCAAAATAGCATTGTAACAAGATATAAATACTAAAGACTCTACTTAAAGAAGGGGTATGTGGGATTAAATACATAACACTAAATAAATAATCACCAAAACTAAGATAATTTCTGGATGTAATGTGCTCTCACCTAAACAACTTAAAATTTTTCTGTGACATTTTCCAATTTTTACCCTTTTACGTATACAATTTTCATATAATAGTTTCATTCAACATTATTTTGTATCGCTACACTATTCCATGTGTCTAGATATCTTGTGTACATTATAATGACTGCATAGTGATTCACAGAAATAAAACCTTAAATTAACTAGCCCTGACCTAGAATTTAAAGTATTTTCAGTTTTTTGCAATTAATAATTCTGCTATGAACATTTCTTTACACATAGCTTATTATTTCACTTTTAAATTATATCCTAATCAGAACAGTGGTGTGTCAATACTGTTTAACAACTGCCCTCTGGGCAGGGGTTGGGGGGAGAGGAAGGTAGAGCAGAGAAGCCTCCATTTGTCTCATGTGCCAACTTACGTGGTGTACCTATACCAACCATGGCCGATTGCAAACTCCAATGGGCAAAGATTGAAGCAGAAATCAGGGCAAGAGCAATAATAATCACAAAGCAAAATTTAAGACGTAGCAACAATCTAACAAAATGAACATGAGCCAAAAAAAAACCCCATGCCCTTTGACCCTTTAATTCTTTTTTTTTAAGTTGTGGTATAGTTGATTTACAATATTATATAAATTTTAGGTGTACAACATAGTGATTCACAATTTTTAAAGATTATACACCACTTATAGTTATATAGAATACTGGCTATATTCCTTGTGCTATACAGTATGTTTGTGGTGACGCTTTAATTCTGTAACTGAAAATTTAGCTTTAGGAAGAGTGGTGGTTGAAACCAGCTTAAACTGGCTAATGATTAAATTTTTAGGACTTTTATAAGCTGGTTGTTAAATACGACCATTATTTTTAATTAATTTGCACAAATTTACAATTAAATAAATTACATTTTAAACAGAGACAATAAACACTAAAAATTCATCATATCCTAATTTTTTTTACTATATTTTACTATTATCTATGCTTTTTAGCTTTTTATATCTATAGTGTACAACTGCATATTTCTTTCCAACTCTGCATTCAGTGATGTCATGCTGGTCATAAGGAACAAGGTATTAATAATAACATTTTTTTTAATTTAGTATTTTAAATGTTGAGTTTAAGAATTTAAAGAATTGTCAGTAGAGATACTGAATTTATTATTTTCTAGTGGATTGAGAAAGTGATTATGTAGATAAGAAAGTAAGAAGATGGTAGGTGATTTCTAGCCTAAGAGAATAGACTCAGAGTCGGGTCTCTGGGAAATAAAATGGTAAAAGAATGGTAATAAGAAATGGGAAATGAAGTGTGACCATAATGTGTTCAGAAAGTAGAATCTGGTTGTTAAATTGGAAGAAGGCTAACCTGGATGTGAAGGTATTTAAAGGTCATAGATTTTTTAATTGTCTGTGATGACTACAGCAGCAAGATGGCAAGGCCTGGGGTTCCCAAACTGTGCCCTAAGGTGCCCTTGGGTGTCAGAGTGAACTCACAGGGGCACCATGGGATATTTTAAATTTTTAAAGGCAACACAGTGATACTGACATCTGTTGGACATGGCTTGAACTGGTTGCTCCAAGTATTCTCAGTTTCAACAGTAGATTGAACTATATTTATTTTAACAATGTCATATCTTTGCAAAGATATAGGGTGGCTGCTGAGATAAATAAAAAATACCTCATGAAAATCACTGAGGAACAGTAATGAGGGTGGTGATGTCCAATCTGACCCCAAAGTTTGAGAAGTTATGCAGTGCCCAACAGTCACACACACCCCATTAGTAATTGTGGTTACTTAAGAATAAAATGTAAATGGTATTTTACATTTACATTTATACATATTATTTTTTCAAGCGGCTACTAAGTTATTAAAATGCAAATACTTCTTAAGTTTTTGGACCTGATTACTTAGTAAAAAAGAATTGTTCAGGTTTTTTGTTTATTTGTTTGTTTCTTTGCTTGTTTTTGACTTTGGGGACCATGAAAATGTTATGGAGACATTCAGGGTACTCTGAACTGAAAAAGTATGGGAATGTCTGGGTTAGGCATCAAACAAATGAAGAAGGAATGAGTGGGATTCTGGGTGCAGAGCACCTCAAAACATAGCCATATTAAATGCAGGGGAAAAATGTTGCATTAAACATATAAAAAGGGATTAAAGGTCAGAAATAATGTACATGAACAAGAATAATAAGTAGTGATGTATGCAGTACTACTTATAAAAGCAAAGGAATGGAAATAACCCAACAGTCCTGAAATAGAAGGATGACTGAATCACCTAAGGGACAACACATGATGGGGTACTTAACTGGGCAGCTGTAAAAGGAAACAAATATGTATTGCTTTACATTATTGTGAAATCATCTCCGGGATATAATATTAGATAAGAACATCAAAGTGGAGGAAAGTATGTATAGGATGTTATTGTTTATCTAAAAGAAGGGGAAAAGATATGAAAAGTTACATAAACATTTGTTTATAAATAAAATTTAAATACAATTTTTAAAAAGAACTATTATTAGACTTCAAGCTTCCCTTTAGGTTGTAGAAAGCCTGAAAGAAAATCACTCTGCCACTTACCATAACAAAAAAATGAATGATCTGCAAAATCAGAACTTTTCTTGAACACATTGGAGAACTGAGTTCACAGGGCAACAAACTAAGCGGAAACATAAGGAAAGTTAGGATCCCTCAGGGGGAGTCAGGACACATGCACTTCTTACCTGGAACAGACCCCACCAGATGCCATACAAGCCAAGAGGAAAAATTCAGCTAATGTTTTCAATGAATTGCTGCAAAGTGTGAGAGTATACAACATCTGGGAGACCATAAATACAAGGGAAATTTGCAACTACTGGTGCTCACAAGTAAGATGTGAGCAAGCCTTCCTCATGGTGCAGGCCTGGGGGAGGGACAAACTCCGAAAGACACAAAGCTCAAAAAGAAACATATAACTTGAACAGTCCTATAATCTATTAAAGAAATTGAAACAATAGTTTTTAAAAAACTGTCCAACAAATTCCAGGCACAGATTACTTTGCTGGGAAGTTTTACATAACATTAAGAGAAGAAAAAATAATATTTATATAAACTATTACAAAATACAATTAGGCAGGAACACTTCCCAACGGATTTTCCAGCACTACCGTGATGCCAAAATCAGAAAAAAATACATTGCAACAAAATAAAGCTGCAGACCCGCAGCTCTTATGAACCTAGATGTAAAAATCCTCAAGGAAATATTAGCAAATTGAATCCAAAAAATATTAAAAGGTAATACATCATAACCAAATGGAGTTTATTCCAGGAATATAAGACTGTTTCAACATTCAGAAAGCAATCAAGCTAATTCATCATATCAACAGACTAAAGAGTGTCAGGAAGCTTAGGGAGAGTGAAACCCAGAAGAAAGATCTGAGTATAGTAAAATGCAGTCTGAGTGAAGATTCATGATTGCCACCCCAAATAGTCCAGCAACTCTGTAACCCAGAAGTTCCTGCAAATATTTCAGAGAAGGGACAACGTTTTTGCACCGGATAAAATAAAGGTACATGGGATTGCTTCCTAGTTTAACTACAGTTAATTCTTCTCCTAAAGGAAAATTTGCGTTTCTGATTTATTTCCCTTTTCAAAGTGCTGTGAGGATAGGGAATTATAATATTATTTCCATACCACCACTCACCAAGAACAGCCCCAGCCAGGCATTATTATAGCACACATTTTCATGTGTCATCTCTAATCCTCACAAACTGGAGAAAGCAAGAAAGCAAGAGAGACAGAGGAAGGAGGGAGGGAGAGAGACAGGAAGGAAGAGAAGGAGGAAGGAAGAGGGGGGGAACTGTCTATTCATAGAAAACTAATTTTCTGCATAGAAAATCCTGAAGTATCTACAAGAAAGTTACTAAAACTAGTAAGTGAGTTTAGTAGGGTCACAAGGCACAAGATCAATCTATAAATCAATCATATTTCTACATACTAGCAATGATAAATTG
Organism: Orcinus orca; assembly: GCF_937001465.1. Lineage (NCBI taxonomy): Eukaryota > Metazoa > Chordata > Mammalia > Artiodactyla > Delphinidae > Orcinus > Orcinus orca. Next base: position 76,133,377 of record NC_064565.1, read on the forward strand.
CAATGTTTGATATATATTCTATATATTCTAAATATATAATATAATTGAGATATTATAAAAATATTCTTTCTAGGTGAAATGTAAGACTGTGTCCTTAGAGATGAACTGAGTCTCCGATTATAGAACAGCTTTTAAAACTCTGATTCCTGGAAAGTTTATTAGTAACTTCTGTTTGAGTATTCTATATCCAAGGGTGTCTCAAAGTTAATTTATGTTTCTTCTTTTTATCCTAGCTGTGTTTAAGTAATCCTTTAGGGAGCATCATAACATTCTTATAATGCAGGTGCTTATTATCCTTATTTTGCAGATGAGGTAACTGAGGCATAGAGCTCTTGAAACTTGCTCAAGGTTACACAGTGAATTAGACCTATCTCAGATTTATAAGTTAGGATTTCACATTTTTTAAGACTAGAATTTACTTATCCTGGGGTGTAGAATAATTTTCTAACTACATGGAGGAGGAAACAATGAAATGTTATGGGAGTTTTGTTGCTGCTATTGCATTTTATTTAGTTTATCAGTAGGGATTATATAAACTTTATGATGAGGCCCTTTGGTCAAAAATTCTAATTTTAGAATTAAGAACAGCTAGTCATAAAGAGTAAAGAAAAAAATTTGATACTGTAGAGTTCAGAAGCAGAACTTCAATAAATGGTGTTTGGGATAACTGGACAGTTATCTCAAAAGAATCAAACTATTACTTTCTCACACCACATAAGAAAATAAACTCAAAATGGATTAAAGACTTAAATGTAAGACCTGAAACCATAAAACTCTGAGAAGAAAACATAGGCAGTATGCTCCTTGACATCGATCTTAGCAATATTTTTTTTTGGCTCTGTCTCCTCAGGCAAGGGGAACAAAAGCAGAAAATAAACAAATGGGACTATATCAAACTAAAAATCTTTTGCATAGTGAAGAAAACTATCAATGAAACAAAAAATCTGCTTACAAAATGGGAGAAGACATTTGCAAATGATATATCCAATAAGGGGTTAACATCCAACATATATAAAAAACTCATACAACTCAAAAAAAAAGCAATTAAAAAATGGGCAGAGCAGGGACTTCCTTGGTGGCGCAGTAGTTAAGACTCCATGCTCCCAAGGCAGGGGGCCCGGCTTTGATCCCTGGTCAGGGAACTAGATCCCACACGTATGCCACAACTAAGAGTTCACATGTCACAACTAAGGAGCCAGTGAGCCGCAACTAAGAAGCCTGTGAGCCACAACTAAGGAGCCTACCTGCCACAACTAAGACCCAGCACAACCAAAATAAATAAATAAATGAATAAATATTTTTTTTACAAATGGGCAGAGGACCTGAGTAGACATTTTTCCAAAAAAGACATACAGATGGCCAACTAACACATGAAAAGATGCTCAACATCACTAATCATCAGGGAAATGCAAATCAAAACTACAATGAGATATCACCTCACACCTTTCAGAATGGCTGCCATCAAAAAGCAACAAATAACAAGTGTTGGCAGGGATGTGGAGAAAAGGGAAACTTCATGCACTGTCAGTGGAAATGTGATTGGTGCAGCCACTATGGAAAGCAGCATGGAGGTTCCTCAAAAAATTAAAAATAGAACTGCCATATGATTCAGCTTTTCCACTTCTGGGTATTTTCCAAAGAAAACAAAAACACTAATTCGACAAAATGTGCACCCCTATGTTCATTGCAGCATTATTTACAATAGTCAAGATATGGAAGCAGGGCTTCCCTGGTGGCGCAGTAGTTTGGGGTCTGCCTGCCAGTGCAGGGGACACGGGTTCGAGCCCTGGTCCAAGCCCTGGTCCAGGAGGATCCCACATGCCGTGGAGCGGCTATGCCTGTGCGCCGCAACTACTGAGACTGCGCTCTAGAGCCCACCAGCCACAACTACTGAAGCCCGCACGCCTGGAGCCCGTGCTCCACAACAAGAGAAGCCACCATAATGAGAAGCCCGCGCACCACGACAAAGAGTAGCCCCCACTCGCCGCAACTGGAGAAAGCCTGTGTGCAGCAACGAAGACCCAATTCAGCCAAAAATAAATAAATTAATAAACTAAAAAATATATATTAAAAAAAACATGAATGGATAAAGAAGACGTGGTATACATACACAATGGAATATTACTCATCCATAAAAAAGAATGAAATCTTGCCATTTGCAACAACATGGGTGGACCTACAGGGTATTTTGCTAAGTGAAATAAGTCAGAGAAAGAGAAATACTGTATTATCTCATTTATATGTGGAATCTAAACCACAAAACAAACAAACATAACAAAACAGAAACAGACTCATAGACACAGAGAATAAACGGGTGGTTGTCAGAGGGGTGGTTGGTGGGGAGATACAGGAAATAAGGGAGAGAGATTATTAAGAGGTACAAACTTTCAGCTATAAAATAAGTAAGTCATGGGGATGCAATGAGCAGCATAGGAACGTAGTCAACAATATTGTAATACCTTTGTGTGGTGACAGGTGGTAACTAGACTTGTCACGGTGATCACTTCATAATACATGAAAATATCGAATCACTATATTATATACCCAAGACTAGTATGGTATTGTAAGTCAATTATACTTCAATTTAAAAAGAGAGAGAAAAAGGAAACAGAGCTTATCACTCTAATAAAGGTCTATAAAATATTACACCAGCTTCAGATAGCTGATTTCAGGTATACTTGGTTCCCAGTAAGGACACCACTTTCCCACTGGTTCCTTTGTTGTTCTTCTCTTAACATGTAACCTTCTTCAAATATCACAAGGGATATAATATTTTGGTTACTATGCTTAGAAAATTCATGAATACTTTGTTTTTTAAAAACAACAAAATTTATTAGTAAAATAATTCCTTAACTGAATAGATGAAAAAATGGTTCAGAGTCTTGTGGTCTTATGATAGAAATTTTATTCCTAGATAAAAGTTTAAATAGTTTTAATTAAAGTTTAACTTTAATTAAACCATGTATCTTGAAGAAGAAAACCCAATTATAGGTTTAAAGTCATGGAGAACTCTTTACCTAGTTAAGTTTTGTTTTCATTTACCTGACTCTAAGTAAAAATCATAACTATAGCAGTAGTATAATTTCCAGTTGGTTTTTTTTTTGGCCACACCCTGCGGCATGTGGGATCTTAATTCCTAGACCAGGGATTGAACCCGTGTCCCCTACAGTGGAAACGTGGAGTCTTAACCACTGAACTGCCAGGGAAGTCCCAATTTCCAGTTTCTTTTTTTAACAAAGTAGTCTCCCAAGAGTTTTAACTTCCTGACATTCCTCTTACTCTTTCATTTCCTCCCTCTTCCCCTGCCCTGTACAATATTCTTTCTTCTGCAAAAGCCATCCATGAACCTTCTTTCAAGAGGCCTCAATCACACAAACCTACATTGATAACATTAAACCAGCAGTGGGTTTGGCTTTGGTCACCCAGAATTTAATCTCAGCCTTCCTTGGACACTCAACTTCCATTATAAAATCATCAAGAGGTTCAGACACATATCTGTGTGCTGTTTTGTTTTGTTTCACTAGGGCAAGCCAATAACTACTCTATAGCAATGCTTTTAACACCAGAACCACAGAACCTACAGGCAAATAAATGCAGGTAAACTGAACAAACTTGCTTGTTTACACTGTGCTAATACTTGCAGTATTTTCCTGACTAGTGCTTCACAAAGGAAGAAAAAATACAAAGGCAAAGTTACGTTGTTGCCATAAACAGATTTTGCTTAACAGTTTTGTAAGAGTGAAAATCAGAGTGGAGTCAAAATACCCAGCTATGTTGAAGAATTCTGCATTATAATGAGGGCATTCTATAAAGAAAAACATTATCTGAATGTATAAATATTTATCATTGATACATCATTTAGACTTCGTTTTTGTTGATTCACTCAGGTGGACACATTTCTGCACATTTTAAAAGCATCGAAATGCAAATTTGGTAACAGTAAAGGCCTAATCACTATTTGCAACTCTTCTGACATTAAAAATTTCATAACTCTTTTATTTAACTGACTCAGTCATTCACTGCGATCTAACTCACAGAGATGGCTACGTTTAATTTTGCTTCTTCAATAATGTAGACCAGGGACTTCCCTGGTGGTGCAGTGGTTAAGATTCTGCACTCCCAGTGCAGGGGGCCCGGGGTTTGATCCCTGGTCAGGGAACTAGATCCCACATGCATGCCGCAACTAAGAGTTCGCATACCACAACAAAGGAGCCGGAGAGCCACGACTGAGACCTGGCACAACCAAAATAAAAATAAATAAAATAAAATAAAAAACTAAAATGTAAAAAAAAATAATAATAAATAATGTAGACCAAGACTTTTTAAACATGTCCTTAACCTTTGGGAAAGTAGATGGACTACGGCAACTGCATGGCAGAAGTTATAGAAGCTGCTAATTTTGATCAACCTTTTACATAGTTGTTGGGCATGTAAAGATACACTAGGCAGGGCAGCATATGAAGCATCTTTCACTGGTGTCATTCACGAGCCACAATGGGCACTACATTGTAAGACAGACCCACCAACAATGAAGCCTTCAAATCCAGTTGGTATAAGAGCGGGTTTGAGACTAGGGTGCAGTATATGAGGCACCTAGGGTGGAAAATTTAAAGAGGCACTCACTTGCAGCACCCTGAGAATGACTGCCTCTTTAAATTTTGCACTCTATGTCCTCATTTACCTCATCCTAATCCCTACCCTGCAGAAAAGCACCAAAGTGATGTTGTCTGTACGAGCCAGGAGCACCTGATCTCCACATTCCACAGCTGAAGCGAAACTTCATAACCAATCTTATGTCAGGTAGTAAAGGTTTACTCATCCCCAGCCCAGTGCCTGGAGACTCAGCTATTTCCCTTGAGGGACCAAGATCAACCTGATGCATTCACTTCCGTACTAGAACTAAGTCGCTGTGTCCCGCCAATGCCTGGGTGATAGAGACCCCATGGTCCCCCTTTCAGATCCTAGAGGCTGCTTACAAATATCTCTGGCCAACATCTTCTGACAGAATTCCCGGTGCAAATTACCTGCTTAGACTGCAATATTACCTTGCCCTTGATTTCACCTCCTTGTGATTTGGTCCTAGAGGCCGTCCCTCTTCCCATCCCACGTGATTCCCAGTGCCTTCGTCTGCTCCCTAAGACTGCTCTTTGGCCTGCTAGTCCAGGCTTCTTAGAGTGTGTGGCTCAGTCTGTCTCTTTTCGATTGGCTCCCAGTTATTTCTGTCCCCATCAGAGTTAACAGAACCATCCAAATACTGTGACAACCAAAAGTGCCTCCACATAATTTCGAAAGCCTCAGCTGGGGACAGTCCTAGCCCAGCTGAGAATCACTGGAAGTAGAAGAGAGGGTATATCTTCAATGAGAAATGAGTCAAGCATTTCAGAGCCTGGCTATTTCCATTCCATTGGTTCATAAACCTTGCTTGTGTTAAAATCATCTGGGGGAACTTCTGATTTATTTATTTAACACACACTTAGATACTGCTGACTATGTGCCTGAAACTGTTAAAAAAAACACTCTACAAATATTAACTCATTTAATCCTCACAACAACCCTTTGAGCTAGGCACCATTATTGCTCTCATTTTACAGATTAGGAAACGGGCTTGAGAAGTTTAATGACTTACCCAAAGTCACACACCTAACATATGTAGAAGCCAAAATTCAAACCAGACATTCTGGTTATAGGGTAAATGGTAAGCACTTAGTTATGCAGCAGACAACCATGTCCCATCCACAAAGATTTGATTTAGTAAATCTGTGAAAAGGACTGAGAAATCAGTATGTAACTGAACAAGTTTTTCAGACGCTTTTATATAGTAAGAATGTCACCCTTCTACTAACTGTTATTTGGGGACCACAGCACTGTTCCACACCTTATTTGGGAGAGACCAGACGGAGACTGACTTATGTGGCTAGAAATAAATCTGTGTTAGATTACATTGAGTAAGCAAGGAAGAACAATGTTTGGGATATTATTTCTTCAAAACCTTGGAAGCCAAGCTAATAATACACATCACTTTTACAAAATGGTCAATATTGAACTATGTATTATTAAACAGAATGAAATATGTTAAGAATGTAGCATCAGAGGAAGAGTATAAATAGCATTAATAAATATGAAATTATCCTATGAAGTAGGACACACAACGGCAATGGACTTAACTGAAAGACGCATGAAAGAAGGAAGAACAGCCTAGCTATTCGTATCCTGGGCTCCAGACAGGCAGCCCTGAACCAGTCAGGCAAGACAAATGATACCAAGTAACCCTAAAGTGTGACTTTAAGCAACACAGAAGTTACAGCAACTGAGGGGGGAAGATAGAAGTAACTGGATAAAAATGACAAAAACAAGACAAAATATGAAAGAACTTTGAAAACGTTTTATCACCATACTAGTATGATTATCACTGTATTGTTTAATATTATGTCATCTTGGGTGGCCTCAATAAATAAAGAGAAACATCAGAACCACAGCAGAGCGATAAGCAGCAGCTCTCCCAACACCACCCCTCCCAAAGCGGGGTGAACAACTGTAGACCAATCAGCAGTGTTTCTGGTTACTCAGTAGGGAAACAATTGTGGGTCAGAGTCAACTCAAGGATTAACCAGAGCTCCCACTCTGCCAGACACTGCCATAGAAGGTGAGGTACAAAGAAGCCTAATACACTGGGAAGTTCATTCTCTTTAGCTTTACAGATAAGCCTCCCCATCACCTCCAAACACTAATTAAGATGACATCCTATGTGTCAGTGTTAGGAGAGGCATGTTCCTAGGTTCCCACCAGATCAATTGTAGTGAATCCTAAAGGTTTTGGAAAATGGAGCCAGGAGGTGGGTTAAGAGAATGCCAAATTTTAGTTTTTAATTAACATAAAATTTGGCAGTAACGCTTTTAAAAAATAATTATCTTGTGAATAGGACTTCAAAACTGAATGTACTTTGCCACAATTTTAGCATATTTCAAAATTTCCTTTCGGGGCCTGGTATTACAAACCAAGGCAAATAAGATCCACTTTCATCAAACCTTCTCCAACTTGCTATACTTCCTCAAGTTTTTGTCTTTCACTGTGCTCTTTCATATTCTGAATAAAGTGACACTTTAGGACTCTCTTTTTCCTTTCAAAACAAGACTCATTCCATTACCTTACATGCTCTCTTATTCCTATTATTCCTATTATTCATATTAATTATAACTTTTAACCAATTTAATAAGTTCTGTTTCATAGGAAAACTGGAGGTAGATTATTGAGAACTATCATATGCAAGCATTTTAGCAGATGAATAAAGCTTATAAGTCCACATAACACAAGTCTCTACAGCCACACACATTCATTTCACACCTTCTGAAAGTGGCAAAAATGAACATGTATATTAACATGACCCAAAAGGATAGCCATTCTATAGCATACAAAAGCAAGAAGCAAAAGTATATAAACTTAAAATTATGCTTTTATTAATCAGTGTTTCAGTATTCAACTTTTAAAATAACCTAGTTATCTAATGATTAATTAATAATTAATTTAATATTATCTTAGGGTTTTAAGTTACCTAAGGATTTTGGAATTATATTTAAATTTAGAGTATAAAACATAATTACTGTTGAGATAAAAAGTTTGTCTTAATAAGTTATCTTAGTGAACACAAATTAACATTTTTCATAAACTTAAATATTTTCTAGCAATAATGCTAGTTTATTTAATGAGTAAATCAATATAAGTAGTTTAGGAAGTTCAAATTATCTAATCTCTTCATGAGAAAACAAATCTACATGTTATTCTTAAAATGTGTATTTATTTTACTTAACATTGATAAATCAGAGAAAAGACATATAATTGCCTTCTTTTCTTAAACCAAAATTATTAATCCAGGCTGATTTCTCCAAAGACTCACCTTAATTATATAAACTTGGATTCTTCAAATGTTTCTAAGCTAGTAGTTTTTGTAAGAAGGACTTTTTTGTTTTTTAAGTTTAGCACACTTAAAGCATTAGAAATTCTGGGCTTTTTTTTTTTTAATTTGGGGGATTTATGCAAGTGCATATGTACGTCTGTAGACCAATCAGAACAAAGTTCCTTTAATTTAAGAGGCATTACAATGGAATTTATTAATACCCTACAGAGTAGGAAAACATTTTACTTTTACTAAGCAAAATATAAAGGCTGTTATAAATTATAGACACAGACACCTAGAAAGCTTATAGCTTCAGCTTTACAACCTCAACCCCAGGTTGAAAGTAAACACAGACACACAAAAATTCACCAGTTCAGATCTCAAAAAGCTATTCTTCCCAGTGGGCACAACATTCTTAATCAATCTGAGCTCACAAAGGACAAATGAAAAGACTAAAAACCTGGATTCTTTGTCATCTCACTTCTAATAAAGACTAGATAGCCATCATTCAACAGGTATCACCAAATGGTTAGGCCGTAAAACCAAATTCTCAATCATTGCTACCAATGCAGAATAACTTAGCTATGCATAAATCAGAAACAAAAACAAATATTTTTTTAAAAATCAGTAAAAAGGAAAAACATACAGTGGTTAGTTCTATAACTGCTTTGGATTTACTCTAAGAGCCAATAAAAGATATTCCTGGGTTTAAACAACCCATGAGGTACACTTCCTTAGCCATAAAGTTTGGCTCCATCACATGAGTTCACTTGAGCATCTCTGTGGAAACTTGAGATTTCCTACGTTAAAGTATAATTTTCAAAAACAGAAAACCATGTCTCCTGTGCAAATATAAAATGAACATTTGTCAAAGTTTTATTCAACTCATTAATTAATGAGCGAACAAGTAAGATGCTAAAACCAATTCTAAGAGTACATGAGAAAGTAGACATATATTCATTTTAAAAATTAGGGTAGGATTGCAGAGCTAGATGCAAAACTGTTTAATATCTTACAGAACAATAAGTCACAACGTGTCGGGTTATCTGGTGTATCAGATACAAATTATTGCATATCAGCCAGACAAAAATCTACCTGTTAACCCCCCCACCCCCGCCCCTACAGAATTATAAAATAGCCCAGTCAACATAAAGTCAAGCTCAGCAAAGCTATGAAAGAACACCTTGGTAAATTCTTGCCTATTTCCAAGTTTTGGATAATTTTTCTCATAGGAGTGAGATATTGCAAATATTGCATGGGACATACTTATACTAAAAATTTATTCATTTATCTGCAATTCATTTTTTTTTTTTTTTTTTTTTGCGGTACACGGGCCTCCCAATGCCTTGGCCTCTCCCGTTGCGGAGCACAGGCTCCGAACGCGCAGGCTCAGCGGCCATGGCTCACGGGCCCAGCCGCTCCGCAGCATGTGGGATCTTCCCGTACCGGGGAACAAACCCGTGTTCCCTGCACCGGCAGGCGGACTCTCAACCACTGCGCCACCAGGGAAGCCCTACAATTCATTTTTAACTGGGAATCCTGTATTTATCTTTTAACCCTAATAACAAGTTAACAAAAACTTTACCTAGTCTGCACAGTTCCATTGCCAACTACGTAGCTCTTAAATTTGTGCCTGGCTTCATATTCTTGCCTAGATAATAATATTAAGCAGTATTTCTACAGCGCTTCTATTCTTTATATTTACCACTGGGGGGCGCATATAACTCACAGTCTACCGGATGCCACGTGGTGAAGAGCGTTTCAACACCCCATCCACTAGGGGAACGTTCAGGAACCTCTCAGATTTCACAACCAGGCTCTGGTAACGTGCTCACTAATCATTTGTGCGCACGCGTATAACTGCTCCCAGGCCCGATCCGAACTGCGCAGGCGTAAGAGAGTGAGCGCGCAGGCGTAAGAGAGTGAGCGCGCAGGCGTAAGAGTGAGCGCGCAGGCGTAAGAGTGAGCGCGCAGGCGTAAGAGTGAGCGCGCAGACGCCATTGGTAGGACTCACGAAAAAGGGAAAGGGGGGGGATGGAGCCGCTGGGAGCTCAGACATTTTGGGACTCTGGACTGGAAGCGGCTAGAACGCTCTCCGGGCTGCGCATCCTGCATATTTGACGCTCCGTGGAGATGCCTAGCCGAGGTGCGCGACCCGAGGACGGCTCCGGGCTGGTCCCTACCGACAACTCGACCCAGCACAAGGAAGATCTTAGCAGCAAGGTGAGTGTGGGACAAGGTGACAAGGCCCCCAGGCTCGGGACGGGGCGCCGCTCCCCCCCCCAGAGAAGATCCACGGCGGCCGCGTGGTCCGGTCTCGGCTTTGTCCCGCTGCTTTGACAGCTACAGTTAAAGGGAGACCTTGAAACTTGCCCCAATATTAGACCCATGTGGCAGTAGGGCGGGGGTTTAGTTTTTGTTTTTAAAATTATGATTTTTTTAAGTTTTATTTTAAAAATTATCGTACAGTAAAATTTGACCCCTTTTCCTTTTCTCTAAGTTTAACACATGTGTGAATTTGTGTGACCACCACCACAATTGGGATACAGAATAGTTCCATGACCCCAAAAGTCTCCCTTTATAGCCGTGCTCTCCCCAACCCAGAACCTCGGGCAACCCCTGATCTGCTCTGCATCACGATAGTTTTATCCTTTCCAGAACATCATGTAGATGAAATCATGGCGTATGTGTCTCTTACTCAGCATAATGTCTTTGAGATTCATAATTACTTTTTTTCTTTAAAAAAAAAAAAAAGGTACAAAGTTTATCATTAGAGATATAGCACAACAACAAGTGGGAGAGCACACAGAGAAACGGTTTAGTTAACATAGAGGCAAGGCAGAGATGCACACCCGGAGAGCAAGGGTGTGGATGTCCCCCCGTAATGAGGAGGAGCGCAGTAAAGAGGTGGTGAAGTCGTTTATATAGGGCAGTTCTTCCAGGTCTTTGTTTACCTTTGGCCCATTGTCTGGTTTCTTTTTCCACACCTGCCCTGCCATAGGATCCTCCCCAACATGCGTGTGCAACTTTTTTCCAAGGTGGATTACAGCCCAGAGGCCTATGGGACGGCCATCACATATTATGGGGTGGTGCCCCCTCCCTTTTGACCCCCAAGGAGCCTTTCTGCACATGTGCAATGTTTCCCTTGCCCCAAGGATGGGAAATGTATGACCTCTTGATCTTTTCACAGGGTTTAGTCCCGCTCTGTCCCTGCCATAAAAATGTCCAATGTCCAGTTATTTACTCTATTTCTGTTGCTGGTTTTTATATCGAGGTGCAGATCTCGAAATATAGACAAGAGTCCGGTCATAAATATGTAGTCCTGGAGCCGGTTTGTCTCTTGCTTCAGGAAATGTAAACAGGGAGCTGGTAATTAAGTCCGGTCTGAAGCCCATCTTCTTCTCACTCCAGGAAGTGTGAACAGGAGGCCAGTTGTAAATGTCTAGCCTGGAGCCCATCTATCTCCTGCCTCAAATTCCCCCTGAGAGATGTGAACCCCAATACATCTGTATTGGGAGGTTGAAGGGCAAAGGTCTGTCTTCTGCAGCTTCTTCATGCTGACGGGGGCTCGTAGACCCTACCTAGTTGGGGTCACAGAGCTCTCGTCCTGTCTCATTAAGGGGCCCATTGACTTCTGTTGGTATTCCAAGGAGTGGCTGGAATCTGCATCACTGTCATCTTGTCTGGGACACCGTTGTGTCCTTAGAAGGAACAAACTAGACAAGTAGATTAATAAAAGGCAGGGGCCAAAGATCAGTAAAAGAATTATTGTAACCAGGGCCCCAAGCAGGAGTAAGAACCAGGTTACATTTGATAGCATTACCTTAACTGTAGTCCAGATAGTGTCAGCGCTTGGGTTACCCTGTCCAAAGGAACGAAGCCATTGAGCACAGTCATATAACTTTTTGATGTCTTTTTCTACTAACCCAGTGTTATTGACGTAGGTGTGACAGACCTAGTTAGTAGTTGGAGGAGTGACAACCTGAACGTTAATAGACAAAATAGATCTCATTTCTTTTCAGGAGATAAAGCCTGAAACCCAGTCTGGACCTGACGCTTTGGGGTGACTTGTAGCCAGGTAGCCAGTTGTCTAGTTTCATTTAAGTAGGTTTTAACTTTTAAGGTGGTATTAACACATAGATAACAGGTGCTATTGTCTGAAAATTTTCTCCTTAATAGCCAAAGCAGATGTTACCATTAATGATGTTAGTGTTTTCCTGGGTATGAGAAGATGTAAGAATTTGGGCTCATAAAATCTTTTTCTAAAAATATCTGTCTATCTGAAGGGCTGTCCTACCAGTTTTTCCCAGAGCACAGAGTGCCTCATTTCTTTTTCTTTTTTAAAAAATATTTATTTATTTATTTTTGGCTGTGTTGGGTCTTCGTTGCTGCGCGTGGGCTTTCTCTAGTTGCAGCGAGCAGGGGCTACTCTTCGTTGCGGTGCGCAGGCTTCTCACTGCAGTGGCTTCTCTTGTTGCGGAGCATGGGCTCTAGGCTCCCGGGCTTCAGTAGTTGCAGCACGCAGGCTCAGTAGTTGTGGCTTATGGGCTCTAGAGTGCAGGCTTAGTAGTTGTAGAGCATGGGCTTAGTTGCTACGCAGCATGTGGGATCTTCCCGGACCAGGGGTTGAACCCGTGTCCCCTGCATTGGAAAGCGGATTCTTAACCACTGCGCCACCAGGGAAGTCCCCCAGAGTGCCTCATTTCTGATCTCCACCCTGAACTTCTTTCAGGAGGTGTTGAAGGTCAACAGCTGCAGTGGCCATGATTTAGTCCTTGTAGAGGTAGCTGGCAAGGGTCAGTTACCAGTCGGCAGGGCCCCTTCATGGTCATAAGTTTAACTATGGTTTGGGGGGCATTTCATGACTATTTCGTCCCACAATGCTAGGAATGCTCGTTCCCGGGTCTGACAGAGATTTCGTTGACAGGCCACTCAATGTGGTGTTACTGGACTAGGCCCTGTTAACAGTAGCCAAAAACCTCTGGACCACCTGTCTTACTAATCCCTTATGGTCCAGGTAAATATTCCCTCTTGTTGCTTCTTCGCATATTTAGAGTTACACTATTAAAATCATTGATCTCATATGGAACTATGTATCATCATTTTATCAGAGGCTCAGTCACACATTTGGTAATGTAATAAGCAACAATTTTGTAAAACAGGCAATATAGAAAACAATATAGCTAGCAGTACTAGTAAGGTCATAAGTAAGAATTTAAGTCAAGAACTTCCATTAGGTGTTGCCCAGTATATACCCAGGTTATCTGACTTAGTCTGTTCTGTACCAATCCTTATCTTTCAGGGAAATTATATATTGGCATTGTTCATAAGGCATTTGCCCCAATTTTTTAGCGTAACTAGACTGATTATCCTTAGTATGATTTAATTGTTCCCAGCGTAGAGGAGCTGATAATGCTGCTGGGAACCTAAGAGTTTCCAATCTCAGGAGGGAGCAGGTAGAGAGAAAGATAAATGTTTTAATTTTACCCACAGGTGTAAATTACCAAATTGTTGTAAACGATAAATAACTTGAGGAGAAGAGCTTCATTATATCTTCAACTCCCAGGTTTCAGCACCATCTGATCTCGGAGAGGCAGCAGTGAGTGATGGCATGAAGCAAGATCTTAATTCCCTGCCCAGGAATTGAACCTGGGTAGCCTGGATGAAAACCAGGAATCCTGACCACCACAATCCCTGGCTCTTGCCCCCAGTGAAAAATGTGTTTCTCACGGAGGCAAAACTGTAAAAATAGGTACAAAGTTTATTATTAGAGACATAGCACAACAAGTGGGAGAGCACACAGAGAAAGTTTGTTTAGTTAAGGTAGAAGCAAGGCAGAGATGCACACCCAGAGAGAAAGGGTGTGGGCATCCTCCCTAAGGAGGAGGAGCCTGGTTTGGTTTTTTTCTATGTACTCTTTTAATACTTTTAGAAATACTGCTCACCTTAGATCTGCTGCCTGTATTCTCTGTCTCAGAAAATGTCACCACCATCCATCCAGTTGTCCATGCCAGTAACGTGGGAGCCAACCTTTATGTACATCAGGAAGTCCTATCAGTTTTATTTTAGAGGCCCATCTGAAATATGTGCCTTTATCACCATGTACACTCTTAACCATCCTAAACCAGCCACTTTCATCTACTGTAGGGAATCCTGCAAAGGTTTCCTAACTGGCCTCTCCTCATCCATTGTTACCTTCTTCCAGTATGTCCTTCACTTTAGCCAGAGCTGCGTTCCTAAAACAGGTATCTGATTATCACTGTTCTGCCCCTCCCTCGCAAAAGGGAGCCAGTATAATATAAATCTTAACTGCCATAAGCAGGAAAAAAAAAAAAAAACTTTAAAAATAAATTTGAGATGAGGATGGCTATAGCCTTTGAGGTAATAGAGGTCCTAGATAATACTTTGGTTCTGTCCCAAACTGACAGTGGCATCTTGGGCAAGTCTCTAATCCCTCTATCACAGTTTCCTTGTCTGAAGTACTAAAGTATACCTGCCATTCCTAAAATGAATGGGAAAGTGCTGTTGAAACATAAGCCTCCAGGAGGTTGTACAAATTCAATCTTGGAATTCAACTCAATCTCTAGTCAGTTACTACAGTGACTGTCAGCTGGAGAGCAGAAGGGTACACATCTGTGAGGAATGAATTTTCAAACCACACACAGCCCACTCTGATTACTACCATAGCATGCCACTTATACTGATGTATGACAGATCCGTGAGGCTTCCGAGGTAGGTCAAAATTATAAAATATGCTTTTAGAGGCTCTAGTGATACTATATAATCAGTCATGTTCACAATATAGCTACCTTTACTGAAAAGAGTTTAAAAGAAACTTAGTTGAGCCCTCTTCTACTAATAAAAAGTGAGACCTAGTTCAACAGTGCCAGCCTTGTGCTAACCTTTGAGATGTAAAGCAAAGATGGAAAGTGATGGGTCGTGCTACCCCAGGTAGGGCACTTACTGCTACTTCCTTCCTCTGAATGTCTGGCTGTACCATTTAGTACATAAATCATGAAAAGTATGGGAATGGGGCCAGGGGAGGGGGAGTAACCCACTCTTCATTCCATTTGGTATTTTTTTTTAAAGCTAAAATATAATTTAAAAGAAATCATTGAAAAATTGGTATTACTTTTGGGTTTTGGTGCATACTGTCTTTTTTTTTTTTTTTTTTTTTTTTTGGTACGTTCTCTATTTTAAATAAACGACGTAAATCTTACTTAGTAACTATGGCTCTTCCCTGAATATGAATGCTGGTTACCAATACCCTGTCTGGGCTCAGTGAGCCGTCTAACACTTTGTAAGTCTAATCACTGTTTCTTCCCTCAGCTTTCCCCCACCTGTACTTCCGCACAGCCGCTGTTGAAAAGAATCTATATATTTACAGACTGCCCATTTGGACAATCAATACTTATCCCATATCTTTAATTTTAAAGAGTCCTCACTGAGCATACTTTGATAACCTCTGATTTAAGAATGTTTTCTTATTTTAATAGATTAAAGAACAAAAAATTGTTGTGGATGAACTTTCTAACCTGAAGAAGAACAGGGTGAGTTATTAGAGTTATTCCAAACAGTATGTGGGAGGGTTTGATTATATCTTATTAACTATATACAAAAGTTATAAGCACTACATATAAGATTTATATTAAAATTTACAAGGTTTCAGTATCTTTTTAGTTAAATTGCAAAAGTGAAGTGTCCGTGATTTTTTAATATATATCATATATATAGTTATATACATATTAACCATAGCTGTTGATAATCTTTTCCCCATCATATGCAATTGACATTACCTTTGAACCAAATGATATTAATTGTACTATGTTATCTTGCAGCCATAGTCACTAATGGTATTTATTTTATACTTGAATTGGTGTTTTCTTTTGAAATAAATGAACTTTAAATCTATTGAGAAGAGTAGAAACTATTCAAGTGAGTGTGAATAATTGTTTTAAAAAAAAAAAAGATAAATGCTTCCCCTTCCTTCCCCCCCCACCCCAGGTTTTTTACTCAAAGCTTCCACATCTTTAACATGGTTATTTAACTCCATTTCCATTAATGTATTCACAAACAAGCAAGCTACTGTTTCATGGGTCATTATACTGCCAAAACATATTTTAAAGTTAAATGATTTGAGCCCTTTAAAGCATTGTAGAGATTACTTGGTAACTGACATGTTAGACATTTCTGATACAGGTACGGTACAATTGATACAAACTTTCTAGAGGGCAAATTGGCATAATGTATCAAAGTTTTAAAGCTATGTAACACTTTGATCCAGCTGTTCTATTTATAGGAATTGATACCTAGGAAAGTATCATGAGAGTGCAAAAAAATTTAGGTACAAAGACATTAATCTCAACGTTGATTTATAATGGTGAAAAGTTGGTAACACTTAAATGACCAAATAAACTGAAATATTACTAAAGAAAAATGGTATTATAGTATATGCAGAGAAGAAAGAGTTTTACCTCAGTGTTAATGGTAGCAATTTCTAGATAGTTGGATAATGGGTGAGTTCTGTTTGTTTATCTGTATTTGCTAAGGTATTGTTCTGAACATGTTACTGAAGTTCAAGAATAAGCAATAATAGGGTTCAGAGTTTTGACATCTACTTTTTAGAATAAATCATGATATTAGCCTAAATTATGTTTTGCAGAAAGTATATAGGCAGCAACAGAACAGCGACATATTCTTTCTTGCAGACCGAACAGAAATGCTTTCTGAAAGCAAAAGTAAGTTTTTTTGGTACATTATATAGAAACACACAGAAATTCTTTTGTGGGCTTTCTGTAGAAATTCATGATGGTGCCTAAATTATACTGTCTACATCTGAATGTTTAAACATATATCTACATCTGAATGTTTAAACATATATCTAAAGATGGGATGGTGGTATACCTGTTAATAAAATTAATGCAATAGTTTGGTTTTTTTCAAGTTAGCCTTCCAAGGATGAGTCAACAGTAAAAATAAAATCAAATTTAAAAAATATAAGGTGTGTTAGGAAGCGCTAATAATTAATGTAAGCTTTAGAGTTTTAGACAGATCTAGGTATGAAATATTGTTCTACCACTTTCTACCTTTGTGATTTTGAGTGAATCACTTTGAGCCTCCAAAGTCTTACGGGATTTAAATAAAATAATATGTATATTTAATGTGCATAGCCCCATGCCTGGGTCAAAATAAGCATTTAACAAACAGAAACGAGTTCCCTAAATACTAAACATTCTTCATTAGAAGCCTGTTGTAAATTATTATTCGAACTAACATAGTACATACATGTTTTGATCTTGGAGAATAACCTGTTTTACCCTTTGAATTACTAGGTAAAGGTTCAAGAATTTTTATTTCACTTCGTATGTCTTCTCCTTTCCCCCATAGATACATTGGATGAGCTGAGGAAAGAATACCAAGAAATAGAAAACGCAGAGAAGACCAAAATCAAGAAATAGTCAACTTGATTTTACATAGCAATGTGTGGCATTTGTTGTGCAGTAAGCTTCTCTGTTGAGCATTTCAGCAAAGATTTGAAAGAGGATTTACTGTGTAATCTTAAACGGCGGGGACCCAATAGTAGTAAACAGTTGTTAAAGTCTAATATTAACTACCAGTGTTTATTTTCTGGTCATGTCCTTCACTTAAGAGGTGTGTTGACTGCCCAGCCTGTTGAAGATGAAAGAGGCAATGTATTCCTGTGGAATGGAGAAGTCTTTAGTGGAATAAAGGTTGAAGCTGAAGAGAATGATACCCAAATAATGTTTAATTATCTTTCCTCTTGTAAGAATGAATCTGATATTTTGTCACTCTTCTCAAAAGTCCAAGGTCCTTGGTCTTTTATATATTATCAAGCATCTAGTCATTCTTTGTGGTTTGGTAGGGATTTTTTTGGCCGTCGTAGCTTGCTTTGGCATTTTAGTAGTTTGGGCAAGAGTTTCTGCCTCTCTTCGATTGGCGCCCAAACATCTGGAGTGGCCAATCAGTGGCAAGAAGTTCCAGCATCTGGAATTTTCAGAATTGATCTAAAGTCTACTTCCATTTCCAAATCTGTTGTTTTAAAATTGTATCCTTGGAAATATAACTCTAGGGAGGATGTTATCAAAGAATGTGTTAATAGCCTAACTCAAATTTCAGCAGATTTGCCAACATTTGTATCAGTGGCAGCAAATGAAGCCAAACTGTATCTAAAAGAACCTGTTGTCCCTTTAAATATGATTTT
This sequence comes from Orcinus orca, assembly GCF_937001465.1. Taxonomy (NCBI): domain Eukaryota; kingdom Metazoa; phylum Chordata; class Mammalia; order Artiodactyla; family Delphinidae; genus Orcinus; species Orcinus orca. The sequence continues at coordinate 76,151,490 of NC_064565.1, forward strand.
GCCACAAGCCACATTTGAGATCCATTGCAGTAGCATTTCCAGCGTCCCACCGTCAAGAGAGACCCTTCAGGTCTTTCTTACTGATGGACACATGAAGGAAGTAGTTCAGCAGTTCATTGATGTCCTGAGTATCGCAGTCAAGAGACGTGTCTTGTGTTTACCTAGGGATGAAAACCTGACACAAAGTGAAGTTTTGAATACTAGTAATAGGAAAGCAAATGTTGCAATCCTGTTTTCTGGGGGAATTGATTCCATGGTTATCGCAGTGCTTGCTGACCGTCATATTCCTTTAGATGAACCAATTGATCTTCTTAATGTGGCTTTCATGACTAAAGAAAAGACCATACCAGCTGGTTTTAACAAAAAAGGGAGAAAAGAGAAAAATAATTGTGAAAAACGCTCTGAAGAATCCTCTACAAATGTCACTGCTGCTGCTGCTGCTAATCGTGGTGAGCAATTCAACGTACCAGATCGAATCACAGGAAGAGCAGGGCTAAAGGAACTACAAGCTGCCAGCCGTTCCCGGATTTGGAATTTTGTTGAAATTAATGTTTCTCTGGAAGAACTGCAAAGATTAAGACGAACTCGAATATCCCACTTAATTCAGCCCTTGGATACAGTGTTGGATGACAGCATTGGCTGTGCAGTCTGGTTTGCTTCTGGAGGAGTTGGTTGGTTAGTGACCCAAGATGAAGCAAAACCATATCAGAGTAGTGCAAAGGTATGACACGGTATTTCTGCTCAGGATTTCTGACACCTAACTTTGACCCTTAAAGCTTTTAGCATTTAAGTTGCAAGAATGTAGCGTATTTCAGTTGCATTTAAACTATAACACAAAGTATATGACTTTGTAAAAATTGGGCCTATTATACTATTTTATGACTTTGCCTTATGGCTTTTCTCTGGAAACGTTATCTTTGGGGTTATCATTTTTTAAGCTTGACTTTTATCTTAGTTATTTTCCTTACTGTATAGTAGATAACATTTTTTATATGGATTTCTTTAAACCTTTATAGGTAGTTCTTACTGGAATTGGTGCAGATGAGCAGCTCGCAGGTTATTCTCGTCATCGAGTCCGCTTCCAGACACACGGGCTGGAAGGACTGAATAAGGAAATTGAGATGGAACTGGGTCGAATTTCTTCTAGAAATCTTGGTCGTGATGACAGAGTTATTGGTGATCATGGAAAAGAAGCAAGGTAATTCCTATTATCTATCTGAGGGTTTTTGGGTAATCTTGTAAAGACAATAGACTGTAAAAGGAGATTTTTAGGTTCCTTTTTCTTTGGAGACTTGTTCAAATGAATAACAGTAGCAGCAATATCTTGGCTTTATATTACAAACACAGTCGGTCAGAAGCAAAGCTGGAGAAGAGCCAGAGGAACAGTTTTTCCAGAACTCATTCTCCAAGAAATGGCTTTTCAGTAATTTTCAAATATGATACAATGACATGATTGCTTTTAAGACTACAGTGAGACTGTAAAACTTGAGGTAATGAAATACTGAGAGAAGGTGTTTAAGGGGCTTTGTTTTGTTTCATATGTTTGCTTTCCTCCCAATAAGGGCATAGTCCTACTCCCAAGCTTTCTCCTCCAATGTTACAGAGCCTGACTTTGTCTCTACAGACATTTCTGTATGTACAGGCATACCTGGAGATATTGCAGATTCAGTTCCAGATCACCGCAAAAATGCGAGTCACGTGAATTTTTTGGTTTCCCAGTGCATACAAAAGCTATGCTTACACTGTACTGTAGTCTATTAAGTATGCAGCAACATTATGTCTAAAAAAAGAAAATGTATATACCTTAATTTAAAAATACAAAACAAAAAGCAATCACAAGGTAACATCAGAGATCACTGATCACATATCACCATAACAAATATTATGAAAATTTTGAAATATTGCGAGGAGTTCCAAAATGTAACACAGAAACGTGAAATGAGTAAATGAGTAAATGCTGTTGGAAAAATGGCACCACCAATAGACTTTGCTCATTGCAGGGTTGCCACAAACTTTCAGTTTGTAAAAAAAAATAAATAAATAAGGCAGTATCTATGAAGCACAGTAAAACAAGGTGTGCCTGTATAGATCCATATTGATTTAAATGGTGGTTCCGTTCTGGTACTGGATTCCCCTCTGTCATATGTTTTTTGAACATAGTTTAGTCATATGTTGCAGATTACCTAAAAGTTTCAGAGATCAAGCCACTTTCATGTGTATATTCTTTTTTAATCTTAGGGGTTTGTGTTTACCTACAACATATTTCTGATGATAGTAAACAGGTGCTTGAATCCAACTTTTTAAAGCATTAAGGATAAAAGAAGATGTTTCATTTAATTATAAAAAGCAGAAATTTGTTCAAGTAGGTTAATTTATTAAGTGATGGTTTTATTACAAGGGTACGAGCATGCAAGAACAAGGAGTCCAAATAAGCTTCGTGGGAATTGGAGCATCATAATACACGAACTCTGAGACTTCATTGTTTCTTGTCTCTACCTTGTCATTCCTGTGTTGCCAGTTCTGACATGTAAAATTATCATAATTTTCAAAATTTCATTATAAAGAAATAAGTAATGCCACAATACAAAGTGTGTAAAATGTTTTCCTTTTGAAGGGTATATGTGTATGGGAGAGAGAAAGAGAAATTCAGTTCATTATTTCAGCTAGGTCAGAGAAAAGGGAATTTATTTTATTCAGTAAAAGCAGTTAATTCTAAAGAACCCCAGGATTTCCCTGGCGGTCCAGTGGTTTCAGACTCCATGCTTCCACTGCAGGAGGCGTGGGTTCGATCTCTGGTTGGGGAACTAAGATCCTATATGCCGCATGGTACAGCCAAAAAATAAAAAAAAAGACCCCCCCCCCCATGACATCCTTGGGTAAAAATGGATGTGAAGGATGTTTAAAACAGCAAATCAGAATTGTAATTTAACAACTACCATTATAGTGGCTAGATTTAAACTGATTTATTATGGATTTTGGCATACATATTAACTGTAATCTATTAGCTTCTCTTATTTAAATTTGCTTTCACAATTCATTTTTATAAAATATTTTTTATAACAAATGCCTTTACCCTTTCTGATCTTTCTACTTAAGTTAGAATGAAATGTAATGAAATAGAAATACTAGTGTAATTGTATTGCATTTTGAGGAATTGGGAAGGAAGGGGGGGGTGAGATTAGAGTATTTTAAATGAAAAAAGAACAGAATTTGCTAGAAAATTAGGGAAGCCAAAAGAGCAGAAAGTTTTTTTTTAATCTAATATTTTGTCCTGTTACACCAATTTGTCGCCATTTAAGCAATTTAAATGTAATTATAATTTTGATACCATAAAGTTTTGCCATGAGTAAATGTTTCACAAGTTCAGGAGAGTAGAGCCCTTCTATATTGGTTTCGTATCCCTAAAGTTCAATATCTTTAGATAGTAAAGAGCAGACACAGATTGAATAATTAACTCAAGACCATGCTTATTTTCAAGGCATCTCCAGAGATTTCTTGTGAAACAATTTGAAATTATTTCTTGACATCATAGGCTTAATTTGTTTATCTATTGAGGGAAAATTTCTTTATATTTTAGCATATGTATTAAAGTTAGACAAGTGTTGTGACTAAATTTTAGCCATAAAATTGTATAAATAACTAGAATATTTTTAATCTAGAAAAATAGTGCCCTCAAAAATAAATTTATACTGTAAATATTAACATACTGAAGAAAATGCAAAAGAAATAATCACAACAGATTGATATTTTTCTTTAATAATAGCTATACTTTTTATTTTAGATTTCCTTTCCTGGATGAAAATGTTGTCTCCTTTCTAAATTCCCTACCGGTTTGGGAAAAGGCAAACTTGACTTTATCCCGTGGAATTGGTGAAAAACTAATTTTGCGTCTTGCGGCAGTGGAACTTGGTCTAACAACCTCTGCTCTTCTGCCAAAACGCGCCATGCAATTTGGATCCAGAATTGCAAAACTGGAAAAGAATAATGAAAAGGCATCTGATAAATGTGGAAGGCTCCGAGTCATTTCCTTAGAAAACCTTTCTATTGAAAAAGAGATTAAAACGTAATATTTCACAGTGTTAACAGGATTTACTGAATGATGATTTAAAAAAATACTCTGCTGCTTTATTATTGTATAATGTGGCTGTAAAATTCATTATGTGGATTTTTACTTTGTAGCGTAATACAACCAATTTAATCAAATTGATACTCCAGAGAAAGAGATTATACTTGAAAGAACAACCTGGATATTTTAAACTGTGGTATTAACATTGTTTTGAACTCTTACATGGTAATTTCCCACCAGCAGCACTAAAAGAAGGCAGCGTTTATTGACTCTTCATGGTAGCTATATCCAGAAATAACTCAATTTGTTACTGTTGTTATTTAACAGATAAGAGAACTAAGGTTTAGAGAAGCTAAACAATTTGTTTGAGGTTCACACTCCTGAGAGACATGTGGTACATCTCTTTAGGCAGCTCACTGTCCCACTCTGAGAACTTCTGAAGACTTTTAAATATTCTCCTGTCCCACAGATCTCTAACCTCCCTCTTTTTTCCCCATTCTCAGCTCATGATCTTGGCTTTTCAAAGAGAAATCAAAGTCATCCAGCTAAGAACTGCTCAGCTTTCCAACACCAAAAGTTCTAACTTACCTGTGTGTGCACTCATCCTTTTCTTCCTTCTTGCCTTCAGAAAGAGAAATATATGCATCCATCCATCAAAAAGGCTGTGCCTCCACCTCTTCTTTGTATCCCAACCCTTCCTGCCTTTCAGGAACCTTACACTTGTCTCTCTAGTATCTTCAGCCTCTTTATAGTATCCTTCGTATAATCATTTAAAATGTTCTAGTCTATACCAATTTAAAATACACATCCTTGGTCCTACATCTTCCTGTACTTACCATCTCTTGCCTCCCACCCACACTCACCCTTTCCACCTTTTCACTCAACTTCACTCCATCCTGACATCCACCCACAATATTCAGTCATGATCACCATAACGCAGGGTCACATTTTGGATCTATCCCCAGTTAGGTTTGACACCCTTTCTGGATCTGGACATACTTTGATTCTTTTAATTATAGTGGGAAAGAAATTTTAGGAATTTACATACATTGCTCATACTTCATAAGTGCAAACATGCAGCTCTCTTAAAGAAGGCAGTGACTTTTTGACATCTCTTGATCTGGGAGAGCAATCACAAATTTATTAATATTCACTACCTCCACAGCAGCTAAGGTAGTGACATGGTTGGAATAAGAGAAATTCTGCCTTCAAACAGTGACCAGAACCCTCCCTGTTGCTAAATTCAGGGAAAAGTTTCAGTTCTTATCTCCCTTGACCTAGAGCAGCATCCAGTGAAGTTGGCCATTCTCTTCTCTTGGCTTCTGTGACCAATCTTGGCTTTCCTCCTGCTCTCCTGACTGCTCGCTTTTTGTATTCTTTCCTGCCTCCACCCTCTCCACCTGACCTTTACATATTAAATTTCTCAGGTCTCCATCCTGGGTTCTCAATTATCTATTCTCTCCCGTGGTGATTTCAGCCACTCCCCTGGCTTCGTTTACCCTAAGCCTGCCGGAATGTATACATCTAACCCAAGCTGCCATTTTTAGCTAAGACCTATATATCTAAGGCACATCTGACATCTCTACTTGGTTCTCTCACAGGTACAACTGAACTCTTAATCTTGCCCTGATCCCCCATAGCTCCTGACAGAAATTGAGGTGTCACCTGGATGACCATCTTCTTTTTAAACTCTGCCACTATTCGATCTGTTCCCAGTAGGCCATCTCATTATTTCTCAAAGCCATCCACAGCCCTCGCATCACCACCACCACCACTCAAACCTGCACCTGCCCTCTACTGCCATCAATGTAGTGTAAACTCTTAGAATAAAGTTCAAAATCTTTAACTCAGCAGCCTGCATAGTCTGGCCCTCACCTACCTCCTCATCCTATTTTTGTGCCCACATCTCTAGTTCTCTATGGAGTTTTGTTCAGTTTCTCAAAAATTTCAACTTTCTCCTCAGCTCAGTTCTTCATCACCTGTTGTTCCCTATGCCTGGAAAGCTCCTTCTCCAACTCTGCTTGGATAGCTCTTGCTCATCTATCAGGCTCAGCTTAAAAGATCACTTCCTCAGGGCAGCCTTTCCCATGAAGGTTAGCTTTCATTCATGTACTGTCATTACATCTTACATTATGGTACTGTTTAAATGCAGCTGTATGATTATCTGCGTAACTGTAAACTCCTTGGGGTTTTACAGCTGCCCTTTTCCAGCGTCCCCCAGCGCCTGGCTTATAACAAGCGTTCCATAAATGTTTGTTGAGTAACAGAATGATGATGGAGGTGGGATTCTAACTCAGGACTACCTCAGAGCCTGAGGCCCTCGCCTCCGCCGCTCTGTTTCTGTGCTTTCTCGTAGACAAATAGTGAATGTAGGAAATGACAGAGATGCACGGTTCGCAGAGCCCCAGTCCGGACTGAGTTCTAAAGGGGAGGGGTGGGGGTGGAGTGGGGCATCTGCCTTGGAGGAATCTAAGCCGCGGCGAGCATCCCTGGCACCGGCGGGAGGCCCCGCCCTCGGAAGCACAGGAGCTCCCCCTCACGGCGCGACCCTGCCGTCCCAGGCCCCGGGTACCAACGGCTTCGGCCCGCGCCGGGGCGGCGGGACTTCAGCAAAGGCCCAGGCTCCCAGTAGAGCCTGGAGGCCGCGTGGGGCTAGCAGGTCTCCCCAGGCCCTCGGCTTAGGAGAGCCCCTCCCAGCCCTCCCTGCAGCGGCTACCCTCGGCCTCGCCCACGCGGGGCTCCTGACGTTGGCTTCGGGCCCAACGAGAGACCGGTCATTCAAAACAACCACTGTCCTCGGCCCCCGGAATACTCCAAGGACCAGCGTGGACGCAGCTCCCCTCTCCTGGACAAGCAAACCATAATCTCAGAGTTGGTTTCTTCCCTTTTCTTGTCCCTTCCCTTTTCCCGTGTCCAGTGGGCATAGGTCTTGAACTTGAGGATGGACAGACCTGGGATGGTTCTGATTCTGAAGGTGTGAAACCTCAGGCCTATCCTGTAACCTTCCTAGTCTCGTTTCTGCGTCTATAAAGTGGGGCTCCCAGCGCCTATCTCGCTGAGCAGCATCTAACTTTTTCAGAAACGGAAATTCTCTGGCTCCACTCCAACCAACTGGATTGGAAACTCTAGGGTAGGATCCAGCAATCTGTCATAACAAGCCACAGGTGATTTCAACACAGGTTAGATTTTGAGAACCACTCTACAGAGGGGCCAATTAAATGAAATAAATATTGTGTATAAAGAACTGGGCAAATAGTAGATGCTCAATAAATAGTGGTTATGGAAAACCACACAAAAAAAGGAAAAGCCCAAGCATAGATAAAAGAACAGATTGGTGATTGCCAGAGGCAGGGGGTGAGGTGGGCAAAATGGGTGAAGGGGGTCAAAAGGTACAAACTTAAGTTATAAAATAAGTAAGTCTTGGGGATATGATGTATAGCATGGCAACTATAGTTGATAATAAAATCTTGAAAGTTCTCATCACAAGAAAAAAAATTCTGTACCTATGTATGGTGATGATGTTAACTACATTTATTATGGTGATCGTTTCAAAATATATACATATATCAAATTATTATGTTGTACCCCTGAAACAAATATAGTGTATGTCATTTAAAATTTTTTTTAATTGAAAAAAATTTTTTTAATTTTTAATTGAAAAAGAATTTTTAATTGAAAAAATATAGTGGTTGACCATGGAACAATTAACGTGATAAAGATGAAAGGTACAGATTTATTTCTTGAGAAATTCAGCTTCATTACTCTGGTAAATTTTATTGCTTTTCCTTTTTATTCATTGCAGAAACTTCAAAAAGGACACACTAGAATTAATTAGAAATGTTAAGATTGCCCAAAAAAGGAGCACCTAGATTTGATCAAATTCAAGATGAAGAAACTTACCTGGAGAATTTAGCAGTACAGAGAAATGCTTCTGCTTTTTTTGAAAAATATGATCGGAGTGAAGTACAAGAGTTGCTGACTACTGCACTAGTTAGCTGGTTGTCTGCCAAAGAAGATGTCCACTCTCAAGTAGACATCCCGTGTGGAATTATGAGTCAAATAAATAATGTAGCCTTCTCCACTGCAATCCTACTGACTCCTGTAGACCCTACTGCCCTCTTAGACTATAGAGAAGTCCATCAAATCATAAGGGAATTGGCTGTTGGAATTTATTGCTTAAATCAAATTCCTTCAATCAGTTTAGAAGCTAATTATGATCAGAGTTCTTCTTGTCAATTACCTCCAGCTTATTATGATACCAGAATTGGGCAAATTCTGATCAGTATTGACTACATGTTGAAAGCACTATGGCATGGAATATATATGCCCAAAGAAAAACGAGCTAGATTCTCTGAATTGTGGCGTACCATCGTGGACATTGATCCAGATGGGAAGCCTCAAACAAATAGAGATATTTTTGCAGAGTTTAGTTCAGCAGGTAAGAGAATTTAATTTGTTTTATTTTTATTAGAAGCCTTTTTTTAAAATTTAAAAGTAATTTATCTGTGACTCAGTTTTATGTATTTAGCCATGTTTCTTGAAAGAGGTTTTTCTGAATTACAAAGTATCTTTTCAATAATTAATAATTAATTTTTTTCAATGTCACCTTCTGAAGCTTGGTTAGGACCTGTTAGGTTAGGACCTTGGTTAGAAGTGTTCATTTGCTATTTACTGTTATCTGTTGCTAGACTTCTGTGAAGTTCAAATGCTTGGGAGTAAGATTTGCTTGATGACACTAAGGCAGCCTGACTCACCTGCTATGGGTTGGGTTTCCAGATGTGTTTCAGGCTCTGTAGCTTTTGTGTGTACCAGCAAGCAGTACCATCTCTTGGAGATGGTATCTCTGTGTCTCAAAGACAGTTTAGATAGCTAATAGCTCTCATTTCTATGCAAGGTAATCAACTTCTGTTGAGAGCAGACTCCAAGAGTATTGAGTATAGGCAGAAATTCTACCCCTCTGGGTGAGAATTAGTCTATGATGTTGGTGGAATCAACAAATGTCACTGGATAGGTGCAGAGTACCTACGATTGGAGGATCACTGGCTTCTAAAAGATTATAGCTGTAGCTGGAACCGAAAAATCTCTTCTTGTTGTTCAGGTCCTTGGGGTGATTAGGGTGAAGTAATGCAAAATGCTGCCAGTAATGTCTAGTAAGTTCCATTAATTTCTGCATTCCCTTGACCGGTCTGGTAGTTCCTCTTAAAGGGTACTGATACTTTGGCACATGCAGATACATTGTTGAAGAGAATATGGCATGGTCAAAGTCTTGAAAACATTTGTTAGCGTTCAACCAGAAGTGCTATCATTTCTGGTAGTTTAGGACCTCCAAGACTAGTTGAGCTCACATAAATAAAATGTATCTAAATTAAGGTGTCATTTTGATGTCAAAGATGGTAGAGTAGTTGATGACTCTTTTATCCTGGAAGTTGTCTAGTAATCTATATTCACCACTCACTGGAAGACAGTAGGGAATATGGCACAAGCCAGATAATGTTTCTGCCTACTTGCATTGGCCAAGATGTGTCTATAAGCTACACTGTTTGCCCTTCTTGATTGAGATGATGCCAGGAGCTTTGTGAAGATCTGAGCTCCATGGAGGTTAAGGATCAGCACGATTGGATGGTGGGTTTTAACGTTAGAGCTTTGACAGTCCTGACAAAAATTGGGTTTGCTTTTCTTCCCTTTTTACAAAGATTACTTTGAGACTCTCATCAGAAAGGAGGTGGAACTAATGAACCATCATTCCAATCTGGCATGTGTCAAACAAAGCAAAAGCCAGAGCTGACAGATTGACTGGTAAAGAAACAATGAGCCCTTTTTAGATCCAGATATCTAGGTGGAAACTCTTATACAAGTCAAATTCCAGGAGAGTAATCCAGGTTAGAGGTGCACATTGAGGATTCAGTCATTCATATGTTAAAGTCACAAGAGCCTTTGAATCATCCAGTGAGAGCATCAATAGTAAGAGAGATGGCCAGGGCAGGAGGGAGCACGTGTCCTGTTTTGTATCTATGGACAAAGGGCTCCTACTTAGTTGATGATAAAAATCAGTTATATCAAGCAGCTTTGTGGCCCAACATCTGGTCTATTGAATCTAGCTGTCTGTCATATCTGAGGCCACCCTCTATGAGTGGTGCCTCACAGTGGTGCTCCTGGTTGAAGAGATCAGAGACACATAGAAACATTCGAATCAAGCTGTAGGTGGACTTTGGGGAGCACCCAGAGACTAAAGTTATCTGTCTTCCATGGCTTACATTTTCAGGGGTGACATTCAAAATAATTAACCACCAGCACAGCATGAGCACTGACCAATCAGAACAGACATCAGCAATAATGCTGGAACAGGATCTCAGAGACCTCCTGCTTGGCATATGTACCCTTTGCTGGATCATGGAGCTTTCTAGGCTATCCCAGGGAAGGGAGGCATTCAAAGAGCTCAGGGCTATAGCAATTTAATTTACCACACAATATGGAAGATTTCAATATTTTAACAATGTGGCCGTATTGATACGTAACTAAATATCGGTCCCAGACATTTCAACTTAATTCTCCTTTTCTGGATGGAAATACATGTCTTGACTATTATGATTTTTCGACTTAATTCTCCTTTTCTGGATGGGAATTCACGTCTTGACTATTATGATTCTACCACTAAAATATCTCAAAATCATCCACTTTGCTTTATCTCAACTACAACACCCTGATACAGAACACTCTTTTCTCTAGCCTTACATACTGCAACTGCCTTCTGGCTGCTCTCTCTGTCTATAACCCCTTTTCCGCTGAATATGAATGAGGCTGGAAACCTTTCAGAGCCAGTCACTCTACCACCATGTGCCTTGGGGAAAGTGCTGTGTATGTTACACTAAAGCGCTTTGTAATATTGGCTGCCGGACAATCAAAGAAGAGCATCATATGGGGATAGAGATTTTTTTCTCCCTCCACCACACTTCAGGAGTCTGCTGAAGAACCAGCAGCATCAATATGCTTCAGGCACTGTAACAAAGGTATAGTGCAAACAATTGTAAATGACCAAGCAGCACACACTCGAGGTGTGCTGGAGCAGAGTTTTCAGGGGGAAACTCCCAGAGGCAGCAGCAGGAATAGGTACATGTTCCCCATCATGCACCACATCTGGAGCATCACTATGAAATCCTGCAGGGCTAAGCATCAAATTCCGGGAAAGGGACCTGGACTCTTAGAAGGTGGGGCTTTTATGCTGCATGCTTAAGGATATACAGGGTCAGACACCAGCATACAAGTGCAAAGTGTATTAGCCTAGGTTACCCCCCAAATTAGGGCCTGAAATGAGGGCTTAAGTCAGAGTAGTTTATGTGAAATGACTCCAAGGAACAGGAGTGAGGGACAGGAAAAGTGGATAGAAAAGGAGGAGTCATCAATCCAAGGATAATGCTGTTGAGCTTTCATCACATGAATAATTAGGGACGGTTTTGCTGGGACTCTCTGGGGAGCCACATAGACTACGCTTCAGGATTGTCAGCCCGAGGGATGGAAGAGGAGAGCATGTTTTCCCTGACTTCTCTCCTTCATTAGTCAAAGGTTCCATGAGAGTTAACTCCCTCATCTAGATTTGTTCATCCGTCAGAATGGTGGAATGGGTTCTGTCAGGAGTCCAACACAGCAGTGGCAGAGAAACCCCAGGGCAAAAGTAAGGGCCACATGGTGCAGTCAGGTTACATCTGTGTGGAGCTGGTCCATGCAATGACAGCTAGAGTGAAAAATACTGTCTGGGAGGAAGTGAGGTAGGGAACAAAATGTGTCTGATATAGAGTATGACTTATGGAAATTTGGCTCTAACCCTGTGCTCTCAGCTAAGTCCTTGCAGTTGCCGCTGTATGGTGGCAAGACAGTGGCGAGACTTGCTATTTCATCTTTCACGTTTGGGGAAACAGCACCTCCTCTCTTCGAGACTGGGTTCAAACCTTGCAACTGACCATGTGATTGCCTTAAACACTGTGCTACAGTGAATTTCCGAGGAACTCTGCGGGAGGCCAACTATTTTTTTGGGAGGGAAGACTGCTGGGAATCACTGAGGCCAAGTTAAGCTTCACCTGTTTAATACCTTTTGCACTGTATAAAACCACCAGCAAACACCACCTTTAAAAAATGGTAGCAACAGCAGTGGAGAATAGAGCACTCCAAAAATCTAGTCATATTATCCAGTTTGCTGAGAAGGGATACTCATTAGGGCAGGTCCCTTGATCTGATGACCTTATTTAAAACCAAAAGCTGGTAAACTGAAATGGTTCTTTTTTTATGCCTCTGCTCATTCCTTGTCCTTTATCTGGAATGCCCTTCTCTCTCACCCCACTCTTCTGCATTCTTCCCCAGGTTATTGCTACTCATTTTTCGAGACCTGATTCAGACACAGCCTCCTCTCTTCTGTACACATTGTACCATTTTGTGTTGAAATTATTGGTTTCATCTCTGTCTTCCTTAATAGATTTTCTGTGCTTGAGAGCTTGAGAGCACACAAAAGTATGCCTTTTTTGTCTTTAAATTCTCATCACATCTACAGTGCTTGGCATGTAGTAAATTTCAATACATGTAGAAATTAACAGATGGTTAACAGAGTGTAAGAGAAAAGGAATTGAAGGCAACTCTCGGGTTTTTAGTTTGAGGAACTGATAGATAAATAGTGCTTTTAACTGTGATAGGGAATGAAAGAAAAGCAGATTTGGGGGAGAGGAAAGGTGGATTTTGTTCGGGAGTGCCTCTAGGACATTCAAGTAAAGATATGTATTAGGCATGGAGAAAGAATCTGGAATTAGGAGCAAAACCAGGGCAGGAGAGAATATTAAAAGAAATTAGCATAGAGGTTAAAACGACGGAATCTTGTATTTCTCCCCTTCCCCCCCACCCCCCCCCCGCCTTCCAAATTTAGTTATATCCAATTTTTAGTTAAGTCCTCTCTCGTTTTTTTACTTCATAATGACTTTGTACATATCTTCCCAGCTGATTTGCATAACATGCTATGATCACATTTCCTTTCATTAATAACTTCTAATTTTTTGTGACATGAACAATTGTGCATTCTTCAAGAAATTCGCTTGGTTTTCCATTGTACGTGTCAATTCAGCCCCAAACTTTTGAGCAGAAATATCGAGCTCCTCTCAGTGAAGTGAAATATCAGGTGGTGCAGCAGTTCCATTTTCTCCTTAGAGATGTCTCTCTCCACACTTTCACCCTCGTACTCCCATCTGAGCTGATCGATTATTTTCTCTAGGCACTTTACTGCTCTTCAAAATCCATCCTCCCATTCTCCATCCTTCCTCCGTCCCTCCTCCGCCTCCCTCCTCCTGCCAGTGTCGGTCTTTCACCTGAGAGGCCTTCCTCACCAGTCTGGTGATCCTTGCTGTTTGTTCCATCCTGGTTGAGGGGTGAGGCAGGAGCCCGCTTGCTGACTAGTACACCACGCTGTAGAGTGATTAGGAGGAAACCTTGCTGTTTCACTGGGGAGACTTTCCCCAAATGCCGTATTTGTAGGTCTCTTCTCTTTGATTGGTCTGTTTCCTCCTATATCCTGCTTGGAGGGGGCAATGAGTCTGGCGCCAGAGGAGGGGAATGGTCTGTGGAGCTCCCCATTCCCTTCTAGTTTTTCAGCCTTCCTGCCCTTCTGGGGTGAGAATTGACTTGCTGCATTTTGGCTCCCATCCACTCAAGCCACAAAGTTTTAGAGGAATCAACAGTGCTCTAGCTTGTGTTTAGATCTATTTTAACTGTCAGAAACGCTTAATTTCTTTTTAATCTCAATAATTTATCTTACTAACTCTTTTGCAAAAGGGAGATGAATCATAGTGGCCATCTTAAAAATCCAAGAGTATTCTGGCTTTTTTAATATGTAGATTTGAGGAAGAAAAAAAGGAAAAAGAAGGGGGGAGGCACGTTGATGAATTATTTACACTTTAAGGCACATATGTTACAAACTCCACATTTTCTATGAAGTCTTATTTTACGGTTCTAAGCCGTTTTTCTCAAGCTTTGATTAAGGTTGTAAATATCTTAAAAAAGACAATTTGACAACAAGAAACAATTTAATTTCATCATAAATGGGAAGAAAATGTAATATAAAAATTGTCATTCATAATATAGGGTAAAATCAAGTTTCAATTCTTGTTTCATCATGATTAGTTGGTAGGAAAGTTATTTATTGTATATGTTTAGCTTCTGTTATCATCAAAAAGAAGAAATATGTAATATAGGACCTGAAAAAGCAAATATACTTTATGCCCAAGTAAGAAGCTGATTCTCTGCTTAAAGGAATATCACATTTCTTCTTGTTCTTCCATATTTTCTTTGATTAAAGATGGGACTTACGTTATTATGTTTCCATGGTGTTGTATTTCTCCAAAGAGAATGAAAATCAATTCTTTTTAATTCCGCAAGCTTCCATCTTTCTTTACTCTGCTTAGTTACCACGTATCTATCTGATTTATTCTTTGACAATTTTACTGGCATTTCATTATCCCTTTGCTGTCATTTCGGTAGAATTTCAAGATGAAACCCTGTCTTCAGTCTACTCTGTTTATCCAGAGACCAAGTAAGAAATTTTCACAATCTAAAATCTTTCTTTTTTACTGTGAAGGTTTGATAGATATTACAAAGGATCCAGATTTTGATGGCATCTATGATGAAGACATGAATGAAGATACAACATATAATCCCAATAGCCCTGAAGAAAAAGCTGTGTTTATGAAATATGCTGAAAATATTCTACTAAAGTTGACATTCAGTACCACACAAGTTCAACAGTGTGAAAATGTTTTTATATTTGAAACAGCCTATTGGCTTACTAATGCTGTAAGATATAATCAGGATTATCTTGACATTTGTACCTACCAGAGATTACAGCAAAGGTTATATCTTCAAAAAAAGATTATTCAAAAACACTTTGAGAAGAAAAAAGAAATCAGGAAAGGGATAGGATACCTAAAATTAATATGTTTTCTGATTCCATTTCTACTGAGTTTAAAAAAGAAGATGAAAGTTCCATATTTAAGTAGTCTGCTTCAGCCTTTTTCAGGTAAGAGTATCACCAAAAATTATATATAAAATATAGCTATATATTGAACTTATATGTAAATTCAATTTTGTTTCTAGTATGTGGGTCCCAGCATGTAACCAAGCTGTAGCCTGTTAAAAATAAAAAGCAAAATGTAATGTCTCCAAAGTAATTAAAAATACTTGGTATATTCACAGAGTACATGGTGTATATTTATATCAATTATAAGGACTGTTGAAAGACTTAAAATGAGTTCTGAGAAAATAGGGAAATATGCTATGTTCACGATGGGACAACACTATATTATATCTCATTCAAATTATAAGTTCAGTGCAGTTCTACTCAACATCCCTATTGTGTTTTTCATGAAAGTTTAGAAATTGATTCTGAGATTAATATGGAGCAGTAAAAGATCATGAATGCTCTTACATTTCTGAAAAAAAGATGAAAACATATTAAAAACTTTAGTAATATATTGGTATTAAAACAAAGAAATAGACAAATGTTAGAGAATAGAGAGCTAAAATAGGACCATGTTTACATGGAATTTGACAGGAATGCAGAGCAGACTATTCTTCCCACCCAGATTAGCACACACAATTTGTGTATTTTCACTGGTGCTCAAACTTGTAGGCTTATTATAGTGGGCTTTCTATTCAGATGGCAAATTTTCAGTAGAAATTTTGCAAGTCACTTAATGAAAATTTGTATCATGAGAATTATGATAGTGAAGATTATAATCCATATCTGTAAACTATTTAAAAATGGACTCATGACAGCTTGTCCAGGATGGGGGTGGGAAGAATGTCATGTGTATGGAACTAATATGCTTAAAGAGGATGTTAGCAATATCTGTAATGTCTTATTATTTAAATTGTTGGAAACAAATATGACTAAATATTAATAATTAATTTCCAGGTGGTGAGATTAAGGTGTTATATTTTTCTTTGTACTTTTCTAGACATTTTGCATTTCTCAAAATACATTATATACCTTATATTGATGAAACTATATTCTGCTAACAAGTCAAAATATTGAATAAACCTAATCCTTGCCAGGATTTTAGAAAATTATTTTTCAAAGTAAATTTTATATGTGTAGCTTCATTACTTTCCAGAAAAATGGGCTGATTATTTTTGTCATGTGAGAGATAACCACCATTTTCTTTATAGTATCTCTCTTTTCCTTAACTAGCTCAGGTAACTTTTGTTTATTTAACTAAAGATTCTCCACAGCACAGAGTTTCAAATCT